>NW_016690384.1:5898-8853 GCF_001604755.1 Lepidothrix coronata | reverse complement strand
AGCAGCAGGAGGAGGAGGAGGAGGAGGAGGAGGAGGAAGGCTGGGCGAGCAGGAGACAGCCTGGCACATCCCAGCTGCTCCAGCATTGTTTGGGCACTGCAGGAACAGCGTCTCCTGGAAGCGTCTGCTGTGGGCTGAGCTCTGCACAGCGCTTCAAGAGCTGCCTGGCCCGTGCCTTGCAGAGCAGCTGGGACTGGTCCTGCTGCCTGTCTGTGGCCGGCAGGGCCTTTCCCACGAGGAGGGGCTGTGGTGAGCAGGGGCCCTGCCTCAGCCCCCACTGCGGCCGCTGCGCCTGCAGAGCCCCCGCTTTCATTTCCGGACACCACGAGCCCGGAGCACGAGCCACGTTTGCCTGTCCCTCTGGGGCAGCATCCTCCCTGCAAAACCCTCCTGCCCCTTGGCCCCCACCCTACTCTGCCCTGCTCTCACTGCTCCTCCCATCTCTTCTGCCACATGGAGCCAAGGGATTCTCCAAGGGGAAACTGGCCATGGGCACAAGTGGCTCCAGAGCTCTTGGGATGGTAGCCAAGGCCGTGGGGGTTCGAGTGGTTCTTTCCCCAGGAAGTGCCAACAATGCTCCATTGTGAGGAAACCCCCAAGGCCTTTCTGGGCAGTCCTTGTGCTGAGGAGTTTCTTGTAAGGGCTTGTCCACTAATGCTGCTCCTGTGGGGAATAAAGAGGATGAGATGGACATCTGGGTGTGGTTTTAGGGCTGTGATCTTGTTGGGATCAGGGAGATATGGTTGATTGTTCCCATGGCTGGTGTTGCAATGCAGCCACAGGAGTATCCAGGAGGTACTGGCTGAGAAGATGAGGAGCAGGAGTTGCCTGTTATGTGAGAGAGCAGTTGGAGCCCATGATGCTCCCCTGGGGATGTGTGGAACTGCAGGTCGTGCGCACATGTGTCTCAAATGGGACATGAGACTCCAGGTCTGCAGGCCACCCTGGGGTAGTTGCACTGGGAGAAGAGGGTCAGGTTTGGTGCAGCCTGTGCACATCCGTGCAGCACAAAACAGGCACAGTTCAGAGCCCAGCTGCAAGTGAGTTATTGCAGAACAGATGAAAAGAGAGCAAAGGTGGGGTGTGAAAAAGCTGCGGACAGTGTTCAAAACAACTGCCACCAAAACCTGAAAGAACCTGGGGGAGCTTTCATCAGAAATAGCCTTGACTTTTTACACCTTCAGCTAGTGCAGAGATGTCCCACCTGATAACTAATCTTATACATTTGTTTTGGAGCACATCCGCATGTGTTGCTCTATTTCACGTCCTTTATCTCAAGGCAAAATAGCCGTTTATTATTTGTCTGAGTTTAGAGGTCAGGAATATTCATGGTTAGTAATTGTTGCTGAGATTTTTAACAACTAAATCAATACTAGAACAAACATCCCTAACCTATCTCTGAGACATTTCAACGTGGAGGAGCAAATCCCATTTTGCATCCTGAGTTAACTAACCACTGAAATCTCTTTATTGTTCTTTCTCGCGTCTCTCATCCTCTCGCACTAAGTTTCCCAATTGATTGCAAATCTTAGTTTCCAAATTTGAGCACTATCTGGACCCTTCTCATTTGTTTAACTTTATACTGCTCTATTGTGGGGTCTCAGTTTGTAGAAGTACAGCTGAGACTTGGTTTCAAGTCTCATCATCTTGGCAAACCTTGTGGCCTGACACTGATTATGGCAATAGTGCAATGGCTCCTCATTTTGATTTACATTCTCCCCTTTACCCTGAGTTTCCTCACCTTGTTCCAATATTTGATCTCCCTCATGGTAAAAAGCACCAAAAGAAAATTTTCCGCACATTGAATCAGAATTTCTCATGTTGCAGCTTGTGCCTGTTGCCTCTTACCCGATCAAGGTACATGTCCAAGTGATGTCATATGGAGATGGAAATGTAGCAAGGACAGTGAGCCCCAGATTGGTCCCTGAGTCTTACAGACACTGTTACCTGGGCAGGTGGTGGAGTCTCCATCCTTGGAGATATTCAAAAGCCTCTGGATGAGGTTCTGGCCAAGTGGCTCCAGGTGTCCCTATTTGAGCAGGGGGGTTGGACCAGATGATCTCTCCAGGTCCCTTCCAACCTCAACTACTCGGTGTCTCTGTGATTCTGTACAGGGCATGAGAGACTCGAAACCACAAATTTCAGAATCTGTGAAGTCCAAGGTAGCTGGATCTGTGCCTGGTTCCTGTGTGTTAAATTTTCACTTCCCCTTCGCCATTTGATCATTTGCACGTATGGTGATAGGAAACGTGTAAGAAGACGAGTGGTGTGATCCAAAGGCACAGAATCCTTCTGTGTTGGTGAAGTATTGACCAACAAACAATACTGAAATCAGGAAACAATTCAAAAGTGTCTAGAAAAATCATTATAGTGTGTTCTCTGTATCACTTTATTCCCTAATTCTGGTGGTGGTTGAAGAAATAACGGAGCTGGAATTTCAATGTCCTAAGGAGAAGTCATGAAAGGAATTGTATGTTGCTTCCTACTTTTTGTGTCTAGCCTTCATTATATTTTCCCTGAGCTTGACCTCCCACCCCCCTGTATTCCCTGGGCTCACTGTGTTGGGAAGTGCTCATGCTGCCGGAAGACTCAGATAATTTTTAGGACATTTCTCCCTCCTGTGACTTGGTTTCGGATCCTCCCGTGCCAGGGCAGATCCATTGAGTGCCTGGTTTAACAAATGATGTGAACAGCAGCCAAAGTGCAACCCAGAGCAGAGCAGCTGAATTACCTAGCGAGTTCTTCCCAAAATGTCAGGGAACAGTCCTGGGAATCTTGGACTGTAAGTGTTTTAACAGTTTGTGTGTGTGAAGAATCTGGGATGTACAGCACTATGGGAACCATTTCTTGTGGAGAACAAAGTGTTAAGTTGCAATTATGATTTTTATGTGATATGTTTACTACATTTGCATTTCCTGGTTCTTTTTTCCCCTGTTTCTGTTTTTAATCAATGTA
>NW_016690384.1:2665-4534 GCF_001604755.1 Lepidothrix coronata | reverse complement strand
CAACTTGTCTTGGATGGGGACACGTAGAAGGAAGCAGGAGCTGGAGGTGAGGAGAGGGAACTCAGAGAGTATTCAGGGTGACAGGCAGGTTTAGAGGTGAGATTCACACCAGAGCTGGTGGCAGCTGAATGGCAGGGCACTTGCTTGGATCCATTTGGCATGGAGATATTTTGGCTCTGTCTACTCTGGGTAATGCACTATTTCTGAAAATAAAGTAATTTTGCAGGCTGTCCCTTGCACAGGCAGCTCACCTGCTCCTGCTTGTCCCAGAAAGCTCACAAGGACCACTGAGCAAGCAGGAGATTCCAGTGCCATGCCATGGTTCTTGCTCAGCACCACATAGTTCCAGATAGCCTTTGGATAACACTGAAACACTGTTCCTTGTAATCTCCTTGATCAGAGTGGAGTCTTCTGGGCATGGGGAACAACAGAGGATTCTTTTCTGCCCTGCTCTGCTCATTTGAACCCAGAGACTCAGACATCAGTTTCCCACCAGCAGCAGCCCAGAAAGGCACTGTTGATTTCTCTGAAAGCAGCTGCGGGCTGTTGGTCAGGGGCACTTGCTGTGGCTTCATTCTGTCCCACCCCTGCAGTAGCTGCTGGGACAGGACCTTCAGCCAGGTTGGATGAAGACCCTGCAGAAATATTCTGACACTTCACGCCTTCTGTGTGACCTTGCCCAGCCTCCAAATGCCATTCTGGAGAGGCCCGGGGCACTGTTAGGATGTGCATTGGATATACTTGACCTGCACAGGTGTCTGAATTCAGGGGATATGGCACCACAGAGACACCTTTGTCATGTCCTCTATCTCTGCCTGAACTGGAGTGAAATTCCTGGCTGAACGTGGGCAGCAATGTGAATCCCACCCTGAAAGATCCAGTCCTGGGCAAGGAGGTTTCCAGTGTCACTTGGGTTTCCTGTGGGTGTCCAAGAGATCCTGTGCCCAGGTCTGATCAGTGGGACACAAGGCTCACAGGAGACACGTCCTTTCCTGCAGCAGCTGGGAATTTGTAAAGATGAGGTAAACACAACCTTATCATATGAGAAATGCAGTAATTTCTTCTGATATTGACCTCAAAGTTATTTTTGGGAACTCAATTATAGGAACAAATCTCCAGATTTCAGAACTGAAGCAGGAGAGGTTCTGGCTGCCCTGAAGGAAGACTCATGAGGCCAATGCAGCAGGAACAGGGCCCTGGGAACCAGTTGGTCAGTGAAACCGAGCAGTCACTGCTGGGGACAGAGGAGAAGGAAAGTCACTCCTTTGCCTCTTGAATGTGTCTTTCCATTCTGTGGGTTTGTTTATTATAGATCACATGGTTAAAAAACCCATCCCCCTACCTTGGCAGGGCCTTATAAGGAGTGTTTTGCTCTCAGCAAAACCAGAGCCAACCCAGCTCATTCCCTCTCCGGAAGCTCTGCTTGCAACTGCTGGGCAGACACATCCCCGCTGCCGGGGTTTTCCTCCCCCTAACACAGAACCTGCACAAACACAGCAAAGAGCAGAGGAAACCTCTGCAAGGGGCTCCTCCTCCATGGCCCCCTCTCCCCAAGGCAATTCCTGCAGTGGGGCTGTTTCACACACTGGCTCACCTTGGAGGCACATCTGGAATTTAACTGCTCCAGCCTCACTGCTCAAGGAGGGACGATTGCAGCTGCCCAGTATCAGGTACAGGCAATGCAGCTGCTACTCCAACACTAAAGTTATGGAGGTGCATCTGTCAATCAGAGATGCTGGAAGACATCAGCAAATGCCCCTCATCCCTGGGAGCTGGGATGAGCTCTGTTCTCCTCTCAAGAAGATGAGGGTGGCAGGGAGCAGCCAACTGGATATGGGGTTGTTTGGACCTGGCAGCTTTGTCTCAAAC
>NW_016690384.1:0-1094 GCF_001604755.1 Lepidothrix coronata | reverse complement strand
GCCACCTGATAAGGTAGTTATTTTGTATCCTTTTTTAGTTTTTAATTCCTCTTGCTAAGTTTATCACTTATTTTTATTCTCACTGTAATAAAAGATATTTTGTGTGTTTGAATATTTTTGGCACTTGTCTTTATTCCGGACATGTATCCAAACGAACTGTTACACTGGGAAGAATCTTTGTTTATATGCAATTTTGGGAGTCGGACTGGCAGTTGGGAGGCAGGTCTGAAAACAGGAAACAACAGCCTTTGCCCCCAGCAGTCCGGGGGGAAAAATGGACGGAGGAATCCACTGTAAAGGGTTGGTGAGACCCAAAAGATTCTAGGACGGGGTCGGGAAGGGCCCAGGAGTCCTGAAGAGGGTTTGGGGGTCCCCAGGATGGATTTTGGGGGTCTGCGGTGGTCCCAGGAGATTTTCAAGGGTTAAGGGGATGCACAGGAGATTTGGGGGATGAGGGGGAAAGGTGGAGGGGCAGCCCCCAGGAGAGGAGCTTTCGGAGGGTCTCCAGGAGTCTTGAGGGGGAGCTGGGTGGTTCCCAAGAGTCTTGGGGGAGATTTGGAGGGGTCACCAGGAGCCCCCAGACCCCCCGAACTCACCCGACACCACCATGGCCTCGTTCAGGTCGCACGTGGAAAACATTGCGGTGGGGGGAGACCCTGGGGCCAGGATCGCTCGGGACCAACCGGGTTCAATTGCGATCCTCTCCCCTCCCGCCACCACTGCCTCACTCCTGGCAGCCCCCGCGGAAGTATCGACGTTCTATTGGATGACTCACCGGCGCGCGAGGAGAGGGGTAGAGCATAATTTGCCAATGACGTCATTCCAGCACAGCCGTTCTAATGGCTGCGACCCATGAGGGAGCCCCAAAACCTGTTCATGGCATGGGGGGGAAGGAGAGCCGGCATGGCTGGGAATGGGGGTGCAGAGGGTGTTCCAGTGCCCAGGAAAGGGGCAAAAAACTTTCCCCTCTCTCTCCCAGTGCCCCCTCAGCCCATCCTGGTGTTATAGGTAAATGAAACTAGGCTGAAATATAGCAGCAAAAATTTATTAAAGATTTATATAAAATGCAAATAAGCAAAACAGCACGCTGGGCG
>NW_016690383.1:1427832-1619131 GCF_001604755.1 Lepidothrix coronata | reverse complement strand
GCCATGGGCAGGGGCACCTTCCCCTAGACCAGGCTGCTCCAAGCCCCATCTCTCCCTGTCTGCTCGTGCAGGGTCCCCCTGCCAGAGCTGAGCCTGACCTTGGGGAGGCAATGTTAATTCCTCCATTTCCAGGGCTGTTTATCTCAGCTAGAGCTGGAGGTGGGCAGGAGGCCAGCAGGCACAGCCCAGGCAGGGGACTGGAATTAGCCAGGGCTCTTTAATCCAATAGAGGTGCCCCCAGTTCCGTGCAGGGTGGTGGAGGTGGCTGGGCTGGACTCTGCAGATGGAGGCACCAGAGTGCTGACTCTTAGGACACTTGATTATCTTCTGACATTGACTTTTTTTTTTTCTCCCCCGAGGAAACGCTGGTATAATGAAAGGCATATCTCAGGGAACTCATCCAGCAGGCTCCTGCTCGCACAAGGCTTGGTCGACTGGATCAATTTGACCTCCTGGGTCAGTGTGACATATGACAGAAATGGCCAAAAGAGCAAAATCGAGCTGGGAAGGTTGTCAAGGAGGCTAGAAAGGAAATCTTCTCGTGCTCAGCCTTCGGGTCCTTTTGAGATAAAGCTGCATTTTCAGCAGCTCAGGGCAAAACTTAATTTTCCGGTTGGCTTTACTTGCAGTCCACCTGACTGCTCCTTCCCCACTTGCTGCTCCGTGTCCAAGACACCCACATCCCAGCTCCCACTTCTGCACTCCAGGTACCGTTCCAGGCTCTTGGAGGATCAAGACCTGAGCCTGACAAGCACTCACCATCCCACCATGGGACTGGACCCAGCCACTGAGCACCCCAGGAGCCACCAGAGCCCCGTGTGGCAGGATGGGACCTGGCGGGCAGGTGGGTGGAAAGGAGGGGCAAGGAAATCATGGCAAATAGGAGCTGACTGCCCAATAATTGTGGACAACAAGGCTTTTCGGCAGGGCCATAAATCAATGGCAGATGGAGACACGGTGGGTGGTGGTTATTGATTTCTTTTTTTTTTTTTTTATTACTTCTTCTTCCCCCGTTTGCTGCCCAGCAGAGTGGAAAGGCTCTCGAGGCAGCACTGCAGGGGTTTCTGTCTGCTTGGCAGCTCTCCCACCTTCCTTCTCCACTCCTGGCTGCTGTGCAGGAGGGCAGTGCTCACGAGTGGCACTGTCCATAACATCCACCCACGGAGCCTTCTGCTCCCCCAGTGCTGGATCTGGGCTTGGCTTGGCATCCCAGGACCAGCTCTTGAGCCTGGGGGGAAGATCGAGGCTGGAGACAGAAGTAGGATGGGGTTAAAAAAGGGCAGATCACAGCTCTGGCCAAAGTTCCAACTCAGCATCTCTGTCAAGCGACCTTCACCCTGCCACCATCCATCTCACCCACCCAACAGCTTTCCCACTCCCCCACTTGTCGTGCTCTTCTGGTGAATGTCAGTCCCTGTTCTTCTCCTCTCCCCCTCTGCCACTCAGAGTTCTCAGATGTGATTCAGGAGACCTGCCAGGTCCCTCTGCAACGTCTCTGAGGGGGCACAGCAAGACCCTGTGTGGGGTCTACTCTAAGGGACACCCTCCACACTGCAGTTCCCAGGGGGAAGGACAGGGTGTCCCATGAACAAGAATAATGCTGCTTCAGGAAATCCAGCCACAGAGCGGGGAAAGCCACGGGTTTTAGGTTGGACCAGTGCTAAAAAAAAATAGGGCTTTTTTCCTTGCTTAATCTTTTCTTAGGACTTTCCCTCCACTTCCCATGTTCTTGGGGGGCTCAGCTCCTTGAGGAAATCTCTGTGCAGTGTCTGTGCTGCACAGACAATGAGGTAATGAGGGGCTCCCATGCCCTGAGTTTAACTGGTCCTTCTGAGCACTGCAGTAAGAGTGAGGGTGTTGCTGTCCCCTGGCTTGTGAAGGCAGAGTTATCCACGTGGGGAGAGGGGATATTGCTTTAGTGATGCCTTTCTTTCCAGGATGAAAAGCTCTGCTGTTAGAGCTGGTCTGGGCTGTGGGGTTTCTTTCCCCTTCTCTTTTGTTCAGGGCTGCACAGAGCACTTTAGAATTCATAAACTGGTAATTTATGGAACAAGCCTTTGGAGGAGGGAAGTAGTGAAAGCTGCCATGTAAATCACGGGAGCATTTGGGATCCTGTTGCTGGCAGGAGCAGGGCGGCTCTGGGGCCCCTAATGGAGTCAGCTGAGGAGCAGACACCTCCCAAAGCCACACCAGAGGCACGTGGAAATGGGATTGGGGCTGTCAAAATCAAACCAGGAGCCACCTCCTGCAGGAACAGTGTCTGCCCTGTAAGGTGGGGGGGGATTTACTGTCCCTGTAGCATCAGCAGCCTGGAAGGGCTGCGAGGGAGTTTTTGGTTGCCTGATTTTATTTATGGGAATTCCTCTCTGGTTCCTCCAGCTCAAGGTGTCTGTGGCCACGGGCACGTGTCAGCAGGGAGATCCTCAGTGAGAGGGAGCCAAAACATTAATACAGCATCACTGGGGGTTTTCCTGCTGCTGCACAAAGGCAAAACCAAGTTTTCTGGATCATCTGATCCAAAGTGCTGTTAGGAGGCTGGCAGATGTGGCTGCTTCTCCACAGGCTGTTGGAGATGGTCATCACTGAGCCCTCCTTTCACATCTGCAGGTGTTTTTGGTCCTGGCACTGAGGGAGGTTTGGTTGAGCACTTCCAAGCCAGAACTCCTGGAAGGCCCTGCATAATGCCCGGGAAAACTCTCTCAGGGAAATGGGCCCCTGGCCCAGCCCCCAGCTCCATATGGGAAATGGTTCAGAGTTAAAAACCAATGTCTTAGTGAATCTTGGAAAAGGAGAGGTGTGAAGTTTGTACCTGAGCAGCATAAATAAATGAATTAATGAATGGATTAAATGTAAATTGTGGCAGCTTTAAAATGGAAGTCATAGTTTCCAAAAGTGCTTTTAACTGGTACTTATTTCTGCAGCAATATAACTGCCAGCAAGGGCTTAATTCATTATCACCAGAACAAAATGAAGACCCTGTAAATTTGAAGTCCAATTTAATTTCCCCAGAAAGAGCTTTTTTTCATCTTTCTTTCCCTTTCCCCTCTCTCTCTGCCCAAGAAAGGAGGATTTCCATCACTTGGAACTGCTGTGTGCTTCCTGCAAATGGGATTTTCTCAGCCTGCTGAGCTGTGGTGAGGTGGTGTGGCCCGGGGTGGGTTTGTGTGTTGGGGCTCTGTGCTGCACATCATCCCTGAGAAAGGCCAGAGTTGCTTTGCAGAGTTCAGGCTGTAAATCAGTCCTGGATGGGGAGGGAAGTGGAGGCTCAGAGGGCAAACAGTCCCGGGTTGTGTTGGGTTCGTGGTGATAGACAGGCAAGGACCTGAGTCCTCACCTACTGCTGGGCCCCATGGCCATCAGTGACATCCCAGAAGGGTTTGCAGGGGCTGTTGGTCACAGCTGAGGCAAAATCATTCCAGGTCTGAGGACATGGGAAGATCATGTCTTGTGGTGAGTACCCCAGGGACGGCAGGGTCCTGGCAGGGAGGGAGGTGGTCACGAGCCAGCTCCAGCTGGGTCTGCCGCTGGAATTCCTGGGGCAGAGCAGCTGCCAGAGGCAGCTGAACCATCCCTCCCTGGAGGGCTCGGTCTATAAACCAGCCCCTGGCTTTCCATCCCCTCCCCTCAGACCTGCCTCCTCCTCCTCCCCAGTTCATCTCTGAGGAGAGGAGCGGGAGCAGTGGCTCGGCTCAGCTCCACTGACAGTGCAGGTGGCCTGGACATGAGGCTGGGGCGTGTGTGCACATGTGTGTGCAGGAATGTGCTGCTTCCAGAGGTGTGTAAAACCAGTAATAGCATGTTTCTGCCCTAAAATGTGAGACAGAGCAAATGGGGGAAGGGGCCTGATGCAGCAGGAGGAGCACGATGAAGCCCGTGGTCTCCATGGAGTCTTTGTTTATACTCCTCTCATTTCCCTGTCTTCATTCTTTTTCTGTTTTTGTTCTATTTTTCTTTAAAGGGAGTATTTTTAGCACGTAGGAAAGAGAGCAGTGCACTGGTTCGCTGGATGCAGGGTGATCAGGAGCAGATGGTGTACAAGCTTCTCACGCTGTGCTCCCTGTAAAAACACCTCTGTCCTGAGTCACCCCGTGGTTACCCTTGTCCCGGGCTCCCCATCCTCCTCCTCCTCCACAGCCCAGACCTTCCCTGGCTCACCACCCTCACCCTCAGCTCCTGGAGCAGCTCTCAGCAGGGGCTGGATGGTGGTGGATGATGGCACACGGACCAGCACCTTGTGCAGGTGGGTCAAACGTGTTTGGAGGAGGAAAGGATGGGACTGGGAGCAGGAGAGATGGGTCACCACCCTGCCCTGGCTCTTGCACTGCTCCATCCCTTCTCTGCACCCAGTAACTTCATGGCACGAGGTGGTTTGGACGTGTTCATACCAGGACACCCCGCCAAGGCTGGCATCACTCTGGGCATCGCCTTGTTTCAGCACCGCAGTGGCAGCTGCGCCAGCAAACCTCCTCACTCCCTCCCCAGAATCCCAGCAGCAAGGGGAATCCCTCCGGGTGTCCGGAGGGAGCAGCCCTCTGTGCTCAGCTGCTCGGTGTGCTCTTGTTAGACCACCCCCACCGCATTAATTAGAGTTATCACAGTCTGTTCTCCTGCAGAGAATGACTCGCAGGGTGCTCCCAGGGTTCACCTCAAACACGGAATTACCGGTGCAGCTTTCACAGGGGCAGAATCGCTGCCGTGACCCGCGGGGAGGGAACGAGGCAGTGCGGGGCCAGCAGCCCCGGGATAATTAGCACCAGCAACGGGAATGTTCTCCCGCAGGTTTGTTCCCCCAGGAATGTTCTTCCTGCCCTGGAAGCAGCCCCGGCACGGCGCTGAGCCTGGATGTGGGCTTGGGGACGTCACGGCGTTGAGGAGACAGGTCTGCAGGACTTGTGGGGTGGAAGCGTGGAGGCACAAACCTGTTTTTCTCCAACCTTTTGCAGAAAATGGATTTTTTTTCTTCCGAATGCAGGAAAAAAAAAAAAAAAAAGGAGGAAAAGCACAACTGAAAAGGGGGCTGTTGGGGGGGTTGCACCTACAGGTCGTGTTTGCTGGGGTCTGCCCAGCACAGCCGAAACATTCCCTTCCAACACCAGCCATTCCGCCCCGTGAATCAAATATTCAGTATAATATTTAAATATAATTAATTCGTGTATTTTCAGCTTTTATACTATAGTAAAATATTCATTTTCAGACAGTATAAAGGTTGAGACGACATCCATCAAAAATTAGGGGGGGAAAAGGATAAAGCCTGAAATAAAATGTTTCCTTCCCTGTGCGACACTGGATGTTGGAGAGGTGAAACAAGGGAGTCAAAGGCGTCTTTCACAGTTTCCTCCTGGCAGCTTTCACCCCTGGATAGCAAAGGACTGGCATGGTGGAGCTCCCTGTGGGGCACTGCATGTGAGGGAGGACCCTTGGGAAGGACCTGGGTATTCCCAGTGCCGGGAGAAGACCTCAGCAGCTCTGGAACTCACTGGGGAAGGAGAGTTCCTTTTCCTTTAGCAAGACCATCTCATGTGCAAGTGAAGCTGGAACCAATTTAGCTTTTATCCATGCACTAAATAAAATAAGATTTAAATAATATACCTAAAGCAAGTTCATATCCCCCAGCCTAGAAAATCCACAGGCTGGATTTGGGGTCCTTCTGGAGGAAGCAGAGTTGTTCCAGTGGCAGAAGTTTCTCCTGGTGACCCTGTTCCCCAAGAGTGTGGCTGCATCTCTGCCCACAGAGGAGGGTTTTGGTCTCCTTCCCACACAGCAGAGTCAGGGATGTTTGAGCTCGGATGTTTCCCACCTCCCAGAGGTTGGCTGTGGTCTGGGGATACAGGATGCCCAGGAAAAATTATTCCCATGAAACACTTCAGCCAGACATTGGTGAGGAAGGGAGTGGGGAGGGAGCACAGTGGGCAGACACACCCTCCTGTGTCTCTGCTGTCTTACCTGTGACATGCTGCTGTTTCTCTTCACCACCTCCAGTGTGCCCAGTGCCACACTGGGGGCTTACTGGGAGCGTTTGGCCCATGCCCACAGTCGGTGCAGGCCCACAGGGGTTTGATTTGCCTGCAGACCTGTCCTGGTGCTGCTCCAGTGGTCGGTTCCCAGCTCAGCACCCTGCTGTGGGTGTGATTTGGGCAGGCTGGGGACCAAGGCCACCATCTGACCCCAGTGGCACCGTGCTGTGAGCCCTGCTGGAAGATATACGTGGGGCACAGTCCTCCAGCCTGGCTCACAACTCAAAAAGCACTTGGTGGAGGTAAATGGAGAGGGAAGAGTAATGATTCCAGCCCTAGGGGCAGTGCAAGCTATCTCTGGACTGAACCTGGGACAATTAATACCTCCAAGATAGGCCTAATGGATTGTTTGAGATTTGGGGCTGCAAAGTACAATCAAAAGCCAAGTATTTGACTGTTGTTATAATTGCCGCCAGGCTCCTTTTGAAGCCCCATGCAAAGAAATAGAGAGACTTGAGCCATCAATAATATCGCTGGAGGAGAAAATTGAAGGGATATCTGCCCAATTAAATAACCTACAGGGCTGGAATTGAGAATCAATGTGGCATGAACGATGAGGTGTGGACTGCTGCTGCTGAGCACTAAATCCACCACAGCCTCTGGTTTAACCCAAGGAGAGGGATGGGAGCGTTGCTGCAGCCAGGACTGCCCAGGCTTGGAGTGGCCACTGCAGGAGGCAGGAGGTGGCTGGAGAATGGCTTGGCATCATTATCCTGTGGGCTGGGACACAGTGAAGTCGTGGATCTTCAGAGCTCAGGTGGGAACACGGCAGAGGGCTGGTGGTGTGGGGGGATACATGTAGGGATGGATCCGTGTTCCCAGGGAGCACTCAGGAGCTGTTGTGGATGCTAAACGGGGACTGCTGGGAGAGGCTTCTGGGTATTTTCCACCTTTGGGAAGTGGAGGTAAATTTGCTGAGAGGTCTGAGTGTTTGAAGTGGGCTTGTTGAAAATGAGAGGGGTAGGGAGGGGGAGAGAAGGGCAGGTGGCTCCAGGGATGGGGCTGAGGACACGGGGCTGCAGCTGAGGGACATCAGATGTCTGTTTGCAGGGAAAAGGTGGAGAATAGGAATAGGGTTTGAGGGAAGAACTGTGGACCTTTTTTCCCGCTCGAGGAAAACCAAAGTTTGATTGCTGGTGTCTGTGTGGGTTTTTCAGGACACATCACTGGTGGCAACGCTGGGACAGCCCTGCCCAAACATCACCCGAGCAGAGAGGGCCCTCTGTCTCCATGGAAGTGGGATTCCATCATCTGGGCACCTTTCCAGTGGGTATTAAGGGTAAGAAACATCTGCTCTGTGTAGCTTGTTCCTCCTTCTCCTCCTCCCACCTTCCCCAAGGTGTGCCCCACTGTGGCACAGGGGCCACGAAATCCAGCAAATCCTGGTGTGGGACAGTGGGCGGGGGCACGGCCGGATCCACGCTCGGCCCCTTTAATTTTTTACAAAGGAGAAATTAATTCTGCCTTTGCCCAAGTACCTGTCACTTTTAATTACTGTGTCTGATAGGGAAAATGACGAAGCAGCCAGGTCATTAGGCAAATTTTAATTAGAGGCTCAGATGCCCTTTTACTAATAAGATGCTACAATTCCTTCCCGGTGTTCCCACTTTCCATTCATGGGGTCTTTCCAAGCTCACCTGAGGATGTGTTTGATCAACGGCTCAATGTCCAGAGGGAGATCAGTGACAAGAGGAGCCCCTCAGGGGTCTGTACTCGGACCAGCACTGTGTGATTTCACCAGTGACACAGACAGTGGGATCGAGGGCACCCTCAGCAGGTTTGCAGGTGGCACCAAGCTGACCAGTGTGGTTGACACTCCTAAAGGACGGGATGCCATCCAGAGGGACCTGGACAAGCTCAAAAAGTGGGTCCATGTGAACCCCATGAGGTTCAGTAAGGCCAAATGCAGGAGAAATACAGCCAGCGAGCTCTCCTGCTCACATCCCTGGCCAAGGAGAGGGGAAAAACAGGAAGGAGGAGGACAAGAACAGGCTCTTTTCTTCCATTCTTGGCTGGTGACAGGATCAAATCTCCTCTCCTGGTGTGACCAAGCCTCTGTGCCCTGCAGGTACACATGTTTTTATGCTGGGTAATTTCACAAGTGAGATCCATCCATTAAGCTGCCGGTTCCAGTCACTCCACCGGTGCAAAATAACCGACAAATGGGATTGTGACCTACTTATATTTTTTTTTTCCCCTGTCCATCCAACGCGGCTGGAGCCAGGCAGGGAGCAAGAAAGGGATGCAGGATGGTGGCTACAGTGAGTCTATGCCTGGATCCCATTTCCTTGGGGCGGGGGGCAGGAGAAGAGGGGGTGATGGGGCTTCTCCTCACTGCAGCCATTCTGCAATTCCCTCATTCTACCAAAATGCTGCAGGGAGGGAACCTGTTCTGGGAAGGGGGCTGATCCAGGATGAAAGCCAGTAAAATCATCCACTTTCATGGCAGAACTTGCTGTGTCCAGTATAGAGGTGAATAATTTCCTGCAGCTGGGAGGGCATCCCTTTCAGCTGTGCATCCCAGAGATGCTCTGGTTGCTGTCCCAGCTGGATGGACCCATCCCTGAGTATGTGGGTTTGTGACCACGTGTGCCTCTACCATGCTGACTTTATTATTCCCATCACTTGACCACCCCCATGGATTTGCACACTGCTGGGAAATCCTCAGCAGGAACAGTTTTATTGACAGGAAAGGTGGTTTTCTCATAATGGAAACTTCCTGCAGGAAAGTGGTGCTTTCAATCAAATGTTGCTTGGGAGGGTGAAGGGAAGGGAAAATTGTGTCTTGGAGCTTTTTGGTAAAGTGAAAACATCCTTGTTTTCACACATCTGGAAGGGAAAGCTTCAATTTTTCACCTCTAAACGATTTTCATGCTGACATTTCTTTTATTCCATATAATCAGGCAGCTCTAAATATTAGAGTTTCGCCGCCAGAAGGAAACAGTTTGAGCGGCATCTCCCCGCCTTTCCCACCTTCCCTTCCCTTGCCTTTCCGCCCTTTAGGTGTTTGGAAATAGTGGAGTTTTCTCTCAGGCAGTAGAAATTTCACTGCCTCCTTGCCTCTGGCACAGGCTGAGGGTATTTTCAGCCTCCTTGCACCCCAAAGGGCCACAAAACCTTGTTCCTTACCCAGCTCTTCCCACTCCTGTGAGCTCCTCAGCAGGAATCACGCTGAGGGGAACCCAGGTCTTCCCTCTTTGTGTGTGAGGATGTTCAATGTCTGGAGACTTGGTGGTGGTGACCAGCAAAACAGGGGAGAGAAGATTTAGAAAGAAGATTATGCAAAGAAGTAGTGGCCCTTTTTTCCCCTTTCTCCTCATCTTGTGCAAATTACCCTATTATTCTGCTCCCTTAGGATGCCTGAGTGTCCTTATTTCTTCTTTTGAGCTAAAGTCATCCATGCATTAAATTAGTTCTCTGCCTAGAAATAGCTTGATTACTTTCTCCAAGCTGCAGTTAATGTGAGGTTCCCTGAGAGTTTCAAAAATAAAAACAGGGCAAAAAGGCAAGAGGGGAGCAAAAGGGGGGAGCAGGGGCAGGATGCAGCCTCCTGGAGCCAGCAGGAGATGGATTTGACTTGAGTGTGAGTTGCTGTGCTGGGCAGTGACTATCACAAGCATGATGTGATTGGAGGGGTACATCCCCATCCAAAAGCACGTGGAATTGCTGGGGCTGGACTTGGAGGCCCATTCAATCCTACCCATCATCCTTCCCATGTTACTTTTCCTCATGGCTGGCCTTGAATTTCTTACCTTTTCCATGTTGTTGCTCTGTTGAACTCTTATGGAAAGGAAGGAGGGAGACCTTGGCAGGACACCCCATCCCAGCACTGAGGATGGGACAATTGAAAAAACTGTCAGACTTGGGAAGACCCAGGATCCCTCAGAATCCCAGGTTTTCTTCCCTACAGTAAGTATACCCTCAGTGCCAGGCTCACCTACTCCCAAGGTGGGAGTCCACTGCAGAAGGCAGCATATTTGAATAACATTCTTAATGCATTTGCTGTAAATAACATGACCCAGGAGCAGGCACGTGCTCCCATCCCAGCCAGGATCAGCTCTTTAGCCCTGGGAGCAGGACCACAGAACGCCCTCCCACCTCCCCAGACTTGTCACCTCCGAGCCTGTTCCCTCTCTGCTGGGGCAGCCAAGCTCCCCATCCCTCCTCCACCCACAAACCACAGCAGTTTATCTCCCTCACATCCCTCCTTTTAGTGCACAACCAGCAGGGAAGGTGAATGCTCAGCCCTGCTCCTCTCTGAGCTCGGCATCCCCGGAGCCTCCGGGCTGGCACAGCACAACTCCTGTGGCTCCCACCGGCTCCAGGCTCCCTGCTGGGCATCAGGATCATCCCTGACTCTCCCTCCCTGCTGTAACACACTCTCTGTTCCCCTATTAACCATGGCCATTTTTCTTCTCCTCGCCCTCGTTTCCTTTTCCAAGGAGACAGCCGGGGCCGAGGGGGCTGTGAATCTCCGATAATGGCCTCAGAAAATGTCCTGTGCTATTTCGTGCTCCTTCCTTTGTATTGCCTTGACATTTGTCTTAGGTTTTGTTTTTTTTTTTTCCTTTTCCCTTAATTCCCCTGACTGTTGGGCAGGTGTCTGCTCCCAGCAGTTTGCAGGAGCCCCAAGAGCTGTTCCCTGAATGTCAGCCGCTAATTCGGGGCCAATTATCCCTCCTTTCCCACTGCGTTTTGCTGTATCCTTTGCAGAACTACACCTGCAGACACGGGGCTTCATTTCTTTTTCTTCCCTCCCAGTTGCTTGGCTCCCCACAGGTTCCTCCAAAACCCCCCTAATGGCTTTTACCAATTGCTGGGAGTAATCTGAAGAGCACCAGCAAATCCACAGTGAAGGTGTGTGGCTGTCGTCCTCTCCCAAGGCCTGCCCTGCATCCCGCTGGTGCTCCTCCTCCTCTCTGGGAACAGACCAGTTTTTCCCAGTAGCTGGAGTGTTGCTGGAGCGATCCCAGCGTGTGACTGTCCCTCGTACAGCCACTAAAGGAATAATTTGTGATTACCAGAGCTCAGCCCAGCCAGCATCCAAGCAATCAATCCCCATTCTGTGGCCTCCCCTCCCGCTCTCCCAAACAGTGACAAATGGAGCAGGGCATCGGCTCGGGTGGAGCAGGGTCGGCAGGAGGAATAATCACCTCTTTTCCAGGTGAGATGGGAGGGGTGGTTTTCCTGCTGGGCAGCTCCCAGTGGAAGTGAGGAGAGGGTCCTCACTGCAGCCACAGAGCAGATCCTGGTGGAGATGGATCAGCAAATGATGCTTTGGGGATTCCCAAGGTGGGGAAAGGGGTCCCCAGCCAGCAGGGGGGTCAGTGTAGCATTGCTGGGATCCAGAGAGTGGCTGTGCTCTCTCCCCAGCTTCCAGAGCAGCCGTGGGATGAGCCTCTACAAAGCTCTCCAGACGTTTGGAGGGAGCCAGGTGAGCCTGAAGTCTTCTCCATGGTCTCTGTGGGAGAGCAGCCACATCTGGAGGGGGTTTTGCACCATCCAGCCTGCCCTTTCCTTGTGAATTTACTCTCAGAGAGAGTCTCTCCTGGAGTTAAAATTCACTCCCCAGCTCACTTTGTCCAAGGCACACAAGAGCTCCTTGCCATGGATGAGGAGGTGGGAGGGTGAGCTCTCCAAACTGGGATACACCAGCTCAGAAAACATCCCTGGGCTGGTCCCAGCCCCTTCCCCAATTGCTGGAAGAGAGATAAACTGCTTCAGGAAAATCCTGTCCATGCTAAAAGATGGAATGGTGCTTGTGTGTCACTACAGCTCTCCTCTTGTCTTCCTTTAATTAAAAAGAAAATGTCTCCCTCCAAAGTCATTAATTACTAATGACAGAATTAGAACCAGTAAAGAGGGAAAGAAGGAATGAGATGAAAAAGAAAGAGAAGAGACAGAAAAAGACAAAACAAACCCAGTGCCCAAAAAGCCCACTGGCAGTTTGAGACATTTGAGGCTTGCGAGAAATTAAGGAAATAATTGCTTGATACGAACTTAATTCTCCTTCCTGCTGGGCCCACACACGATGGGCAGCGTGCGGATGGAAACCACCTTCCCTGTGCTTCTCACTCCCATCAGAGGAAGCAGAGAAGTCATGTAATGTCATGCAATCTGATTTTCCTGCTTTGAGGCAGATCCCGAGGCAGTGCTGCGCATTAGGGTCCTTTTCCTGCAGTCTGCCAACTTTCCATGCAGAAAACCTGGATTTAGCACCGTAATCCCCACAGTCACACTTTTCCACATCTACCTTGCCAGCATCTCTCATGGCCTCACCTCCGCTTTTCCCCCTCCAGCCATCCCAACTCCCCAGACAAAGTCACAGCCCTTCCCTCCTGCCCTGTCCCATGTTCTGCTGGTGCCAGGGATGGAGCAGAGCTGCGAGCCGAGGACAAGCAGGGACAACTCTCCATGTCCAAGTTTAAAGCTCCTTGGCTTCGAAAGGCCGACTTAAATTGCTTGAAGACTCTCTGAAAAATAGATTAAGGACTTGGGAAGAGGGAAGCCCAGCAGAGCTGCTGGCTGCCTGCTGAGTGCTTATTATTTTTGTCAGCTGAGTGTTTTAACTCGATAATCTCAGATTGAAATGGGTTTCTGGAGGGGAGGGAGCGGCGGGAGCTGGGGCGGCTGCTCCCGCGGGAGTCTGGATTAGGGAAGGAGAAAGTTCCAGCCTCTCTTTGGATGGTGAAAAGCAATCTCTGACCTGGAGGTGGGATGGGGTTGCAGTCCTGGGTTTGGCAGAGGAACAGGAAAAGAAGGTCACCTTGTGGTGGATCTCCAAGCTCCCCACCTTCTCCTCCATCCTGGCCATCCCCAGTTCTTGGGAAGGACCCAAAGCTGGGCTTTGTGTCCCTGTATGGGATGAGGCCTATGGCAGTTCCTCTCCTCTGGGGCCCATGAGGGACAACAGGGTTTCTGTTTGTCCTGCACTAAATCCCCTGCCAGTGGTGGTTTAAGCTGTGCTTTCCAGGGGGGAGATGGATCCCACCCACACATCTCTGTCCTCTGACTTCTCGCACACCAAGACTTCACAGCCCCAACACCCGAGGTGCTGCCTGGTGACGAAGGAGAAGGAAGGTTCATCCTTGCCATTCTCCAGGTGCCCTGCCTTGCAAGCCACCAAACTGGTTGGCACCACGCTCCTCTCATCAGGAGGTTGCAAAGGTGTCACCCTGGTCTTGCTCCAGGTTCTTAGGGCAAATTAGCTCCAATTCTTAGGGCAAAGCCAAGCCCTTTTCCCTGTGCAGTGTCACCCTTGGCAAAATTTGGTCAGCATTAGTCATGGAGGTCCCAGTGAAGGTCTCTGTGCCCAGTCAAAGCCCAGCTGGTTTTCTACTGGAACGTGCTCTCTCACCAATTCTTGGCGACTTTTTTCTTCTGGATCTATAAGGCATGTGCAAAAAAAAGCAATGAAAGGCAAAAAAATGGGAAGGAAAATCCAAGGTTTTTTGACAGTTCAGTCCCCCTCGAGGCCACGGCAAGCAGAGATGGGGAGGGAGAAAAGCTACTAATACATCGTTTTGTCTTCAAGCAATTATGTGAAAATGAGTTAATCACAGGGTCACAGAAGCCATAACCATTAATTAATCCCCAGCAAGAGCCGAAAAGATGAATTATTTCCTGCAGTAAACAAACGTGAGTAACAGCGAGGGAAGGATGGAGCTCCTGCCGGATTGTCACAGCCCGCACCAGCAGCTGCTCCAGAGCTCCCTGGGATGGCCAGTTTGCCCCCCCAGACCCCAGCCCAGCCACTTCCATCCCTGCCAAACCCCAGCCCGCTGTGGGGAACAGCTTTCCTGCCAAATTGCTGCCCTTGGAGAGGGGAGCAGGGGAATGGCCACAAGTACAGATGTTTGGCTGCTGCTGCAAAAGGCAGAGGGCAAAGGCACCGTGTCCTGCTCCCTCCTGGTGCTGTGGGCTGGGCTGGTGATCCCAGTGTTTGGAGTAGGGGTAGGACACTGGGTGGGCAGTGGTGCAGAGTTCCAGGGGCTATCCTTGCTTTCCCTAATCCAGATGAATTAGTTTTGGCTACAAACCAATAAAACTCTCCACTGGATCGTCTCAGCAGATGGGAAGAGCCATGGAGGTGTCACCTGCTGCTGGTGTGTCCCTGCCCTCCTGTGACACCCCAGGGGGGTTCACTGCCTGCAGGCTCTGCTCCTGCATGGTTATACTGGGAGGGGGAGGGATGGCACAGAGGGATGGATGGATGGGAGGGACTGCATTATCTGTTTAATACCTATTTTTTGCCTTATTGCCATTTTAATAACTATCTGCTCTTGTATTTGGAGCTGTTTTAGGAAGATCCTGTTAAATCCCAAATGCAGACAGATCCAGCAGTGAAATGGCTCTAAAGCCAGCCCAGGACAAATGAAACTTTGCTGTAAATCCAGGTGTCTCCTTGAAAACTGTCCTTCTTTTCTACTATTTTTTTCTTTTTATCTTTTTTTTGTTGCCTTTCTTTGGTACTTCCCCTCATTTCCCCACATGAAGCAGTTAGTCACTGGCCCTTTTGGAAAGGGTAAGAAACCCTCTGAAAATCATCTTGTGGCAAACTCTTCCTCTAAACTCAAACCACCCCAGTTCAAAAAAAACCTGTGATTTGCTTTAGGCTGTGTGGGTTGGCTGCGTGCACACGATTCAATTAGTTTAAACCCAGCCTCTATTTATTTAGCTAAATGGAATAGGAATAATGCTAAAACCAAACTGAAATCATCCAAATTCCTCCTGGGCTGCCAGAGATTGTTCAGGGCAGGCACGAAACTCTCCTCGCCCGCGTCTCATCACCCCTGCTTTGCATTCCTTTGTTGAGCCTCTGCTCTCCCCGGTGCTGTGGGCAGCTCATCCCAAGGGAGACAGACCCTCAAAGCCCGATGGAGAACAGACACACGGCGTCGTGACTGCAATCCCAACAAAGCAGCTGAAGGAAGCTGGGAAGGACATTCCCTTCCAGAGCACCGGAAAGGCGCCGTGTCCGCTGGGAGCCTGACCCGACCTTTGCAGGGTAGGAACAGCCACTGGGGATGCTCCTCGTTAAGGTGTTGCACCCAAGTGTGGCCCCTCCTGTGGGACTTCCCTGGTGGCATCTTGCAGGTCCAGGTGACATCCAAGCACAGCCCCAGCCTGAGTGACTGCCCTGTCCCAGGCTGGATCACCAGGACAAGGTCTAAGTCTTGTCCCTTGTCCCTGCAGCCACTCCTTGCTGCAGACTCTCCAGCTTCATCCCCCCCTCACCCTCGCCTCCACGCTTTGGGTTCTGTAGCAGCAAAGCTGAGCTCAGCTGGTCTCTGTCCTTTGGTGTCAACCCCAAACAGCAATTCCTCCAAGGTGTGGGGTGTCCGGTGAAAGGAAGAAACCAAAAAGCCCATCATAAAATACATCACTGCAGATCAGTGGGAAAAGGGTTTTTTATATACTCCCTCCTCAACAAACATAATTTTGAGGCCTATCTACCATTTTTTTCTTTAATATCATACAATTAAAAAAAAAAATAAGTCCATTACAAGGAGTTAAAAACATTTCCGCAAAAAAACCCCCCAAATATTTTTCACTTAAAAATTATCCAAAGGAAGTTGACTGTCCTGAAGTGAAATATCTTCTTTTGAAAGCAATGAATGAAACATCTCAGCATTTCTGGGTGTCTCCAGCCAGACTGAGCCCCCCTGGTTGTCCCTTTGCTGGGTATCACCATTATGGTGTTCAATACTGGACTGAGTGACTCTCCCATTGACACTGATTGAACCATCACTGGTCAACTCCAAATCAGTGCTGGTATTTCCTCCTGAACAGCTGCACAGGAGTAAACGTGGAGCCCCAGACAAACATTCCTGGACCCAAAGTGTAACACCTGAAACGCCACCCACGTGTTCATACTCAGAGAGCAAAAACTAACTTCAGACAGAGACAGACATAAGATAAGGGAGCCTGTGAGAGTGCCCATCAAGCTGTGTGCTCAATCAGACATTGCCAAGAGAGCAGGAGCATTTAGCTGAAATTTCTCATCTCATTTATTTGATAACTGACCTTTACAAAATTTGCCAAATCTCCCACAGCCCGAGTACCACTCAGCAGTGTTTATTCTCCTGCTGCCGGCTCTCTGTTCCTAATGATCATTCTCTTCACAGCCATGCTAACCTTTGACAAGAGCACTTCAGGAGCCTTGTCAGCCGCCAGGAAGGTTGTCCAATGGCCCTGTAGGTAAACAAATGGATCAGGAGGAGAAATTTCCCTGTGAAATAGGGAGTTTTGCACAAGAGCCGGCCGTGGCGGTGGCTCGGATGGGAAGAGCTGGGCTGGAAGAAGCAGCAAAGTGTGGGCTGAGGAAGGTGCTGCTGGCTGGTGGTTCCTTGGTGATTCACACCAAGGGGGATAAATGAATCATTTCCCCAACCCCAGCAACTGAGTGGTCAGAGAGCAAAGGGAACAAAATTCCTCCTTCGCTTGGGTGAGGGGTGAGGATGGGGATGCCTCTTCAGTAGTCCCCCTTCAGGATTATTGGAGTGGTGCCTGGGGATCCAACCCTGATTCACCTGTGCTGAGACCCCAGTGAAAGCCAAAAAAACCCCACAGAGGCTCAGGGAAGGCTCCAGGTCTGCCTGAGGCTGCAGCACCTGGGAGCAGTGGGGTAGAGAAATCCTTGGGCTGTGGGGAGACCGTGGGGTGGTGGGGCAAGGGGGTGTCACCCAAACAAGGTACCATTCCTGCCAGGGAGCAATAATCCCCTGTTGGAAAAGGGGAAAAGGTTGGGATATAGAAACCCAGCAAGCAGGAGAGCAGAAGGGAGGCCAGACAGCTCCACACTTTAAAAGAGAGAGAGACAAAATGAGCCTTTGCGATATCCTCGCCCATTTACACACATAAAACTTTCTAAATGCTAAGCCAAATAAAGTCGTCTTATCGGTGTATTACCACTTAAAGCTCTTTCAGGCAGATTTAGAATGAATTAGTGCTTTTTTTAACTACAAATAGGAGCAAAGTGAAATTTCTTACTCCATCAGCCTGTGCAGCTTCTGCCTTTTAACCCTTGGATGGGAGAGCGGCGAGGACTGAGCGGGGTCAAGGCTGGGCCAAGGTCCCTCCTGGTACTGAGCTCTGGTGGGAAAGGTGCTGCTTCCCAGGGATCCTGGAGATTCTGGGACAGGTTTTCCTAAGGTGAATTGACTCCATACTGTCCTGATATCCCCCTTTTTACCCTGAATTATGCAGATTTTGGAGCACAGGTGGTGCCTTCACAAGGTGTCCCACCTTGCCATCAGAAGGAGACTTGTTCCAGCAGTGGGAAAATGCCATTGGGGCTGTCCCTACAGCTCTGGGAGCAAAGGAGTTGCTGCCCAGGAAGGAAAGGGCTGGGACAGGAGCCAAGAGCTCAGGGAAGTAAATATCCCATCACTTTGCATCCTGGGCTCTCTCACAGCAAGAGATGTGGGATGATGGTGGAGAAGGAGAAGACACTGAGATGTTGCTCCTTTTGGAGACCAGCCCTCTGTGGGCTGGCTCCAGTCTCTGTGGGGTGTTGGCACCCAGGATGCAGGAGGCTCAGAAAGGCTTGGAAATGACACATCCAGTGGCCACCAACCAGCAGCTGTCCAGCACAGGTCCAACAATGCCGGTGCAGAGGTGACCTGGGCCATTTGCCAAGGTGAAGATCTGAAGCCAAACCCGCCCCTGAAAGGTTCACCTTCAAGAGGGGCATCACTGGTGCCCTTCCAGAGTCCTGCAATTAACAAGGAGTCATTAGCAGAGCAGCTGTTGGGAAGGGCCTCCTGGGACCCAGCCTGAGAGAGCCATATGGTGCGGGAGGGATGGGTGGAGGAGCGATGTCGGAAGCCTGTCGGCATCTGCCAAGCTGGGGCGATGTGGGAGGCACCTCCTGCCACATGCCATGTGATGGATGGTGCCAGAGCAGGGCTGACATCTCCATTTTCTCCCCTTCCTCATGTAACTCTTGGAAATGTTGGTGCACTGGGTTGGAGCCGTGAGTCTCTCCCATGTGGGTGTGCTCCGGTGTCTCGTGGAGCTGGTGGGAAATTTGCCACGGAATGTTGCTTCAGTTTGGGATTTTCAGGTCGCTCTTTTGCACCACTTTAGTCTTCCACAGTCTCGAGCAGACTGCAGTTCCCAGCACTGACTGAAAGGAGACTTTTCCCCTTGGTGAGGGATCAGCTTCTTTCTGATTCCTTTTCAGTACCTGCCAGGGTGGGAGGAAAAATCAAAATATGCTAAATCTCCAGCTGGGTCTGAAAGACCCTCTTCGATCCTTCACAACCCAACTTTGCAATCTGTTAACACCAACTCCACTATCTTATTCACATTGATTTTTGAGAGCTCCCGGGCCATCCTGCTGAATTCTGAAGCTGTCCAGCTCTCTTAAAAAAAAAAAAAAAATCAATTTTTTTTTTTTAAAGAACACTTTCTTCACAAGGCAAAAGTCGACTCTTCGTGCTTGTCCTTTTCACACAAGGCAAGTGCAGCTCACTATGAAAAATCCCACAAAAGGCAGGAGTGATCCCACAGCCCCTCATCCCCTCCTTCCTTGGCTGCACCAAAGCAGATTAAAAAGCAATTTGCCAGTTCTCATTCATGATGGTCCAACCAAGGGAAAGTGCAAGGGCTGAGTTTCAACTCACTGGCACGTGGAAGGAGGTGACACGTGGCTTTTCTTTGCCTTCAGCCTCTGTTTAAATGGAGCTTAAAGTTTAAAGCCCTGGACATGAGCTGCTCCTGGCTGGTTGGATGCCACTGGAAATAGGAAAGCAGCAGTGGGAGGAGACCAGGCAGACACCTTTTTGTGCCCATCAGGTGTAGGTTGGTACCTACCACTGGGATGTCTCAGCATCACCCTCATTCACAGTCCTCTCCCACAGCTCCTCTCAGCATCGTTCCCATCTCCATGTGGAGAGCACAAGCCATCCCCTGTCCAGACCTCAGCCCTGAGCTGAGATGAGGATGTTGCAAACTGCCACGCAAAAAAGTTCCATTTCCTCCCAGGAAACACAAACTTCAAAAGAAATTTTGTGCCAAAAAGAAAAAAAAAAAAATAAATCTTTTTTCCTCTCTCCTGACTGCAGCCACAAAGTTGGATTTTATTGGTGATTTTAGGGAGGCTTTCTGTGGAAAAATTGTGCCATGGCTGGCTGTGTCCTTCCATAGACATGGGACATGGCTCTTGAGGTCACTGAGTGTCTGGGGCATGATCCAGCTCCCAGAATCTCCGGGTGACCTTGTGTCTTGTCCCAGTGCCCCAGACTGGCTGCACTCAGGGTCTGCAGTGCCCCAGATCCCAGTTCCCTCTGAGCTGGCCCAACCATGGCTACCAGCAAAGGTCTCAGCTGCTCTCTGCTCTCCCACCCCGGGCCAGCCCCAGCCCCACCACAGCCCTGGGCAGTCCCACCACCCAGCAGTGACCCTTTCTCCATCGATCACCATCACATTTCCTGCTCCCCTTTTCACCCCTCCCTGGATCAGAGCCATCAGAACAATTTCTCTGCACTTTCTTTGCAGCCCTGGGAGGCAAAATGTATTAAAAGCCATGACTGTACATCCAAACTGTTGTGTTTCTCGCTGTTGTTTGAGGAAAAAGGGATGGAGTTTGTAACTGTGATGAGTGAGTAGCAGTGAAAGAACCAAGTTAATAAATATGAGCAAAATGAGGGTCTGAGGGAGGTGATGGATCAAGGCTTTGCCTTGTCTGACAGCTCACAAACTCTCCAACAAGTCCTGTGTGCCACAGTATTGCAGGATATGTGACTTTATTGCCCAAACCTCTGGCAGAGCCAGCTTTTCTTGGGAAAAAATATCCTTTTTACACAGCTCAAAGAAAACAGTAGGTTCACATCAGCCTGACCCGCTGCTTTCCCCCCCCTTCCAGTATATTATTTCTTCTGAAAAGTCATCATTTTTCCACTTGATCCACCAAGCTCTTTGTACAGGATTACAAGGTGATGGTACATCCAAGGCCCATTTCCAGCGCGGGCGCTCCGTGTTTGGGAAGCTTTCCCTGGCTAAAAGCCCGTTCCAGTTGGATGGTTCCTGTCGACAGAGACCGCTTGTCTTGGCCTTTCATGTTTGTGTCTTCCAAGGCACTTCCAGCAGGTGAAGGCCTTTTTCCTGGGATGTGCCTCTTTCCTTGAACAAAACCCAAGCCAAGAACTGGTTGACTCCTTGTTTTTTTCTACACTGGTGGGGTGGCTTCAATGGCAAAGACCTTCCCTCCATCCCAGCGTGGAGAAGGCTGTGCTCTCCATCTGTGTCCGTTCAAGAACCAACCAGGGAAGTTGGACAGGCAGAATTTTGGCTTGTGACTCTATAACCCACCGAGTTTTCCCACGCTGAAGCTGCTCCCAGTATCCACGTGCCCAAGTTTAAGTAGAAAGCATCTTTGGATCCTTTGAGTGTCAAACCTTCAGCTCAGCATCTCCATGCCTGAGACAGGACTCTCCCCCTGACATACAAAGACTCTTCCAGGCCAACCCTAACATTATGTGCCCTCAGTGCCAACATTTTACTTGCCGAGTCCCTTAATTTTTGCTTTTTTAGACTATTTCATCCTGTTTGACTCGAATATACAGTTTTTAGTTCATGGAGCAATGGCATTTGGTAGCAGACACCATTCTGACTGTGTGGCTCATAGCCAGCAGCTCTTCCTCACCAAGGCTTGCATCTGCATCCAAGGAATCTCATCCCCGGATGATGGATCGGGATCCTGTTTGCTTCTTGTGGTTTTCCACAGTGCAGAGACTGGTGCTGGCATCAAAGTGGAATGGGAACAGTCCTCCCAGCAGCTGTTCTGGGACATGGAGGGGCTTCTTTTTCTCTTTGCATTGATTTGGAGCTGCAGATGGGCCCAGCTCAGAAAAACTGATGGGCTCAGAGCTCTGTGCCAGAGCCACCCTGAGCCCAGTACCTGAGCTCCAAGACACACCAGAAAGTTTCCTGCTCCAATTTTTTGCCTTCCTGGAGCTGATACAACCCAGGCTGTCTTTCCTGGGTCACCGTTCATATCTTCTCATGTCCTAACTCTGCATCCTCCTGTGGCACAGAGCTGATCTCTTCCTCTGTACAGATCACTGAACGACTGAAAGGCAGATCTGGTGGGACATCAGCAGTTTCTTCTGGCCAAAAAAACCACCTAACTCACAGCCCTTTGCAGGAATGAACCTTAGCTCACCTCCTTGACGGACTTTCTGGTTGTTAGTGGAAGACCTGCCCTGACCACGAGCAGCCTGGGATCTCAGGGGAGTGACTTTGCTTTTCTCACCTTGGCACAGGACTGGCAGAATTTGGGTGCTCCGGCTTGGAACAGTCTCTTGCAGAAGCCCAGGGCAAGGGTGAGAGCCCAGCACAGCAGGAGGGGGTGAGTGAAGCACACAGGGTGCACTCAGGAGCCTTTTTCCCTTTTCCTTGCCCTAAAAGCCAGGCTGGGTCATTGCAAGGTTTATGAGAGATCCCAGTGATCTCCTCTGGCTTTTTGGGCCCCGGCTGGGCCCGAGCAGGTGGGTGGTGACTGGAACAGATGCTCTGGAGTTGGGGATATTTCTATCTTGTCTCAATTGCTTGGAAAGCCCTGCGGAAACCCTTGCCCTGATTTATTGCCCCACTGACACGTCTTGTCCCCACTGCTCCAGGAGGAGATCAGAGCCTGAAGCCAGAGACCATCGGTTCCTCTCTCAGCAGGGCTTAATTTTCCTAAAACAAAGGAGGGTTTCTCCTCTCCCCAGGCCTAGCTCAAACCCAAAACATGCCATAATTTGAAGGAAAAACCAAAATCTGTTGTTTCAATCACTGCATTCATGAGGAAAAACAGTCCTTTAAGTACGAGGCTGAGCCTCACCTGCAGCCTCTCCCACAGGATGGGCTGGGGCAGGATCAGGCCCTGCTATAAGAGGGATCCCTGGGATTCTGGGGGGTGTTTTGGGTCCTGGAAGGTGGTGAGTACATTTGGCACTGCAGTAGCAGAGCCCTATTTCTGTCAGCCTTCTGGCACCACAGAGGGGACAGGCTTTTTTAGGGGATGCGGGTGATGCTTCGCTCTCGTTTCAGATGAAGGGGGAGCTGCCAATTGCATGACTCAGGGTGGTTTAAGGAAAAGTGGAATGAAAACATGAGGGTGTTGGCTCCCACCTCCTGTCTCTCCTGCTGCCAGAGTTCATACAGCTGTTTCCTTTAGCTCAAAACTTGATGCTAAAAATACTTCTGAAAACTTGGGGATGCTGGCATTCCAAACTGCCTTATTCTGAGCTTTTTCTATGTTTTTCTGGTTTTTTTCTTCCCCTTAATTGCTTTCTCCCTGTGCAAAGAGGCTAACCAGGTACTTCCCTGCTCTGTACCAGGGTTTTCCAGCAGCAGGGTTTGGGACAGGCCATTTGCTCCCCACGGGAGGTGTGGAGGGGCTGGCTGGAGGAGGAGGAGGAGGATGGGGCCAGGAGGGACAGGAGTGATGAGCAGAGCCCAGCTGAGTCAGAGCTGGGGATGTGACCCCTGGGAGTGACCAGATTTACACCAGCCCCAGGCTGTTCTTGGTCCAGCAGAGAGATACTCCTCTTCTCCCACCCACTGCCTCCTCTCCACTGTCTGTGACACAGGAGCCATCCCTCCCTCCAGCCTGGAGCTGCTGAGGACGGGATGTTTGCCCTGGGCAGCTGGGGCATCCCAAGCCCTGGGAGGTGGGGAGAGGAGATGCAGGAGCAGCAGGATGCTCTCATGCTCCATTTATCCTTATTGCTGCAGAGTGAGATCAGAGGCTGACTTTGAGGAAAGGCTGGATCTGGGATCGACCTGTTCAGGGTAGTTTTGCTTTACCTGCACAGAGCAACAGGGAAGTCAAGAAGAATGTGGTGGCCTCTTCTCCACGTGATCCCTGGGGGAAACTGAGGGGCAAACAGCAGACAGATGCTCTGTGTGATCATGTCTCGCAGGGTCCCAAATCATCTCCTCGTGCCATGAAAAGAAAGAGTCCAGGTGACTGTAATGCGGAGGAAAAACACCAGGAAAAGCCACTCTGCCTGGTGACTTTGTTTCTTTATTTTTTTTCCCCCATCCCTGGGGCCCTGCAGCACGGTGGGCCCTGAGCCTTGGGCAGCATCCAGCCCCAGCTCCTGCTCCTCAGAGCAGTCCCCACAACGTGACTCAAAGGCTCTCTGGCTGCTGAGATCCAGGTGCTATTGGACTTTATCTGCAATCAGCCCCCGGGACACTGATCCCCAGCTGAGCAGAGAATTACTCCGAGCAGCCTTTCCTTTCAGATACGCAATTTTAACTTCCCCTTTCTTAATTTAATTCCATCATTCCTCCATTTCACCCCCGGGAAGCGATATCACATCCTGATATCCAGAGAGAATTTGCTTTGCTGTCTCTAATTTGGCTCCGCTATTAAGAGGCGAAGAAGAGGCAACGCTCCGGTTCGTCGGACGGGATCTTTGTTAGACTCTCATTCCACCCCTCTTCCACGCTTCCCCAAGCACCGAGTCGGTGCTGGCGGCACGTTTAGGAGCTGCCGGTGCTGTGTCAGGAGGGGGCAGCCCCGTACCCGTGTCCCCATCCATCCCGGCTGTCCCAGCCCCTCCATCAGTTAATCCCTTAATGCGCTCTGCGGCGCTGCCGCCACGCTCCCATTTCCTGAGCGTTTCTCTTCTCCCCCCCCCCCCCCGGAGCTATTTTTACGAGGCCTTTGTTACTTCCTAATTGTCCAAACCACTTTTCCACATTTCTCTTGATAAAGGCAGATTTTTAAAAGCAGTTCAGCATCTCAGCCATTTTAGACTCATCATCTGCTTCATCCCTTTTATTGTTTAGCAAATGGCCTACTTTTGCTCGAACATTTTTATTCCCCCCCAAGAGAGGGTTGATTTCCACCCCCCCCCTTTTTAACAGCTTTCTTCTACCTCTTAAATAATTCCTCTTACATTTCTTCCTTCTGCCTTTATTTCATTATTTTATTCCCACCCATTCCTCTGCTGGGCCAGCCTCCATGGGCTCTGCCTCTCTCCCAGCACTGAGACTTGGGTTTATTTATTTTATTTCCTTTCCCTTGAAAGCCTCTTGGGTTTGGGGGGTGGTTCATTGCATTTATCAAAGATGGGGAGGTGCTGGGGCTGAGTTTCATCCACCCACAGTGATGTGCTGGGGAGCACAGGGGGGTGTTTGGCATCACAGTGGCCATACAGAGCAGATTGTTGTGGTTTTTACTTTTCCAGCCTTTTTTGGGCAAAAAATATTCACATACAATCACTGTCCATGCACAGCTTCAACATTTCTCTGGTGCTTCCAGAAGAAACTGGTTCTTGGAGGAAAATCCCAACAGCCCCTTAGTCCCTCACCCCAGTAAAGAGGGAATTTGGTCCCAAAATGGAATTTTTGGAGCTGCCTGGGGACCACATGAGCAAATCATTTTCTATCAGAGGGAAGGGAATGGAAAGGAGACAAATCATTGCTGCAGAAGAGTGTTGTTTCCAAATATTGAAATAAGGGACATGAAGAGAAAGACTTTTAATCTTGGAGGCAAACAAAGCCTTTCCCTCCAGCTGAGGCAGGTGAGAAAAAAGAATCCCTCTGGGAGATGATGCTGAATCCCACCCTGGTGCAATTCAGTCCTGGATCAATGGTTTGTGCAGGACTCACTTTGCTATAAACTGAACAGAAACAAGAGCTTTTGCATTTGCTGTTTAAGACCTTTTTTTTTTCTTCTTTTTTAGAAGGGAAACAAAAGATGTCAGGAAGATTAAAGTTTAGGTTTGAAACAAGCCTTTCTATTAAATCTCCCGAGGATTCAAATTGCTGTTTCCTCAGCTGCAATAGCAACATTCAGCTGGATTTTGGGCGTAACAAGTGATATTTTAAGATTAAAGGTATGTCCAGCACATCCCTGTGCCTGCCCAGAGCTAAGTGGAAATGGCAGGACAAGCACGTCGGTCCCCCAAGCACACAGAGACCGTCTCTGAGCTGGGGAAAATTAGGGCAGCACATACTGAGATGTCCTGGTGGAGGGTAAGGAGGGAGGGAAGGATCCAGCAGTGAGGGCTGTGCCTGCCCACGGGCTCCTTGTGTCCGGGTACAGCTCCTTCCTCCTCCCATCCACAGCTGGGAGTGTGGGACAGGAGGGGAGCGGGTGGCTGAGAAGGCTGCCAAGTGCACAACCATGTGGAGAATCCACACAGGAGAGCAACAGGGTGCTGTCCCAAATGGGGAAAAGCTTCCTCTGCTGGGTTGTCCCAGCAGACCCCAGAGAACCAAATGCCAGCTGGGGTTTCCTTGCTGGTGCTGGTTAATGCCAATGCTGCCCGAGGCGTTTCCCCAGGGAATGCTCTTAATTGCCTGGAGAGCCTCTGATGTCTGGTGAGGAAAACACTCACAGCGTGGCCTTTTCCTCAGCAGGGCCATTAATTATGTCTTTCACTCCTCTGTCAGGCTGTGGATCCTCACCAAGCCTGTCAGAACATAATTCTCTTCAGATTCCTATTATTACTGTCAAATTTGGTTCCAATTGCCTCTTAAGGTATAAAGTGACAAGGGAAGACACGCCGGCTGTCTCAGGCACAGGGAGGGTAATTGAATAAACCTCTTTTTCTCAGGAAACCAGGCTTGTGGAAACCAAAATACCCTTTTTTTGTTTGTTTCTTTCTCTGGAGCTCAGCACATTCATCCTGGCATCGCTGAGGGACAGCAGGGATGCAGCCCCCACGGCAGCTCTCCAGCCCACAGCAGCATCCAGGGATCACTCCCTGCAGGAATGCTTGCCATGGTCTTGGAGCACTGCTGAAAACCTGTCCCAGCAGAAGCCCACAGGGAAGGACCTGTCCTGGAGTCACGGGAAAAGCTCCTGAACAAAACCAAGCCCTGAATTCTCCGCTGAGCTGGAAGCACATGGTGAGCATTGCAGTGGGAGATGCCCTCTGCCTCGGGATTTCACACTGGGAGGTTAGAGGGGTTTAGCTATAGGATAATTCCTTCTTTTTCTCCTCCAAATAACCTCTGTGGGCTGCAGAGCTTGGTGCTTTAAGGGACTGGGAGCACCCCTACTTTGAGGGCTCAGAAACCAGTTAGTGGGACAACTCCATCCCTTCCTTTGGGTGTACCAATGTCCCTCCCTGTGTGCACTTTGGCACTTGCCAAAGAAAAACTTCTTTATAAGTTTAACCCCAGGGGAAGGGTGTCCATCCTTTTGTCATCCTCTTATGTCTGTATGTGAGTGTCAGGGAGAGCAGGAGCCAGCTGGGGCTGGAGGAGGGATCCTGAGCAGCCAGATCAATCTCAACTCTGCAGCAAACTAGAATAGAAGATTAAATGTTTTCTCTCCCTTTTTAATATGCCTTATGCCTTATTTATAACCCTCATTGAAGGCAGGGAGAGCACAGGGATGTGGGCAGAATAATGTACCAGGTAAAGGTGGGGGAAAGGAATTACATGTGGGAATAACTTCTTGCAGCAAAGCCAGGGCTGAGCTGGGTGAGTGGCACTGGGGACCCACAGGTCCAGGAGGACACCACATATGGGCTGCTCTGTTCCTGAGGAAGGACTAGTAAAACAACTGCAAGGAAAACTCTCCCTGGGTGCTTGGGGATCTTTGCTTTCCTCAGCCCATCCTCACTGACTGGGTTTCAAGGCTGCAGCTGAGCAGATGGACAAGGGATCCAGTTGGGGTGAAGGTGCTGAGCTCCCCTCTGCTGCCTGAGGATCCAGTCCTGAGCCCAGGGTGCAACTAATCTGAACTCCAGAATCCATTTCAAGGTAAAAACCAGAGGACTCTCTTCCTTTCAGAGCTCTTCACAGCTTGCAGAAGTTGTTTGTGCTGCTTGCCCCTGACACAGAAAGGCATGTGGGCAAAAATGAGCCCTTGCTTCCTCTGATGTGAAGTAACCAGGGAAGGAAAGCAATGAAATTAAATCATCCTCCTCCACAAAGCACCAGAATGCCGAAACCAGCCAAGATCCAGCTAAAAACTAGATCAGCAGTGGTTTGGTATCACAGTTTGCGTGGCAGTACATGGGGCAGGCACCGTGTGGCAGCTCTACGTGCACCGGTGTTTGGATGTGCCCTTGGTAACTGTGGGTGAGCACTGGGTTCAACATAAACCCACACCAAGGCACCACTCTTCACTTTAATGTGCCAAGAAGCTGGAAATCCAGAAATGCTGGAAATTGGGCTGCCAAGGTGCAGAAGCCCTGCAAGCAGAGCTCCATGCCTCCGAGCAGATGCTGCTCATCCCACTACACCAGCACTCATCTGCTTCACAGATGTCCCTGACTAATGAGCAGCTACTTCGTACTTCTTCCCCTTGTGCTGTGGGTCATCCCAGGTCTGACTGATTTAAAAATATTCAAGGACTGTGCAGCTCAGCACAAGTCAGAGGGTTTTGCTGTGCATTGGGAAACTCAGGTCCAGCGACTGACCAGGGGGTGGGTTTTGGGAGCCTTTTAAAGCCCTTTTTAAACCCGGGATGAAGCAGCAGTGTTGATGCACGGTATAACCCTCACGGTATAACCCTCACTTTTCCTCCAGCAAACTCCATCTCGGGGCTTTGGATGCTGCAGCAACAAGGCAAAGGATCCGTGCAGGGGGTGGTCTGAGAGTGCCCAACCTCATCACACACAGGATGCTTCAGTGCCAACATCTGGTGTTTTTCAGAGGGACTCCGGAAGGGAAGGAGCATCCTGCCCCTGACATCTCCACTGAGCCATATTATTAGTTTTGGTGATTAAATCGAAGCCCATTTGCAGGTGACAATGCTGTAAAAATAAGTAGGTACCAGAGCCGACATTGTGAAAACGAGGCAGGAGCACAGAGCTCAGGCAGCATACATAATCCGTGGGGAAATAAGTGTGTGAATAATGAATGGGCACTGGAAAAATAAAATACATTATTGTGGTAAAGATAAGTCTATTAAAGACTCGCTGCAGAGCCTGCCTGATAGATTATTGAGTTCTTTGCCTTGGGCTGCAGCTCTTCTCTCCCCTCGGCTGCGTGCCCCCACCTGAGCATCCACCCAGAGTGGGCTTCCCAGGCACCCTGGGACAGACACCTCAGACCTTTTTGGCCCCTTTGCCTGCTCCCTATAAGTGCCCTGCACTGGCTTTTAGCTGAGTCCAAGGGAATGGGAGCTGGGTGCAGCCGGGAGCGCAGCACCACAGCGCTTCCTCCCTGAGTGTTGCTGGGGTTTCCATTTAATCCCACCACAAGCTCTGCCTCCACCCCTGCTCAGCCTCCCAGTGTGGGGATAATGTTGCACCAGCTTTGCTCAGAAGGGGGAAAGTCTCCTGCCTGCCAAACCCAGAGTTACTGTGCCCAGCTGCGGGAGGCAATGGGCTGCCAAAGCTCGGCCATCATCCCAGCTCTCTGTGTACTGACACCCTCTCTTTGTCTTTCCTTGCACCACCCATTGCACCTTCATCCCAGGCTGAACTGCCCTGAGATACCCAGAACCTGGCAAGAGCTGATGATGAGGGCTGGAGGGTCCTTGGGGCCTTCATCCCTTCATCACCCTCCTCTGCACACACCCGAGCAGGGAGTCCCCGGGTGGGCACTCATGTCCCGCGGGATGCCCACAGCCATCTCACGTGTTGCCCTGTGCCCACTTCTTCTTGAAGAGAGACCCAGGTGTTGGAAACTCTGTCCCTGCCCCATCAGCCCTGTGTGTGCTGGCAAGGGGGAAGACACACCCATCCTCCCTGCCTGGACGTGAGTTTTGCTGTCACTGCTGCTCCGGATAAAAGTAACTCCCTGCCTGGATGTGAGTTTTGCTGTCACTGCTGCTCCGGAGGATAAAAGTAACTCCCAACTCACCATCTGGATCCTCCCTGAGCTCCAAAACAACCCGACCTGAGCACGTGGGGTGACCCGGGTAGCAAAAGCTGTTTCTCCACCCCATCAACCCCAAAGCAGCAGCAGCCAAGGCCACCATGTGCCAGGACCTCGTGGGTGGCACGAGCAGGCAGGGATGGGTTTGCACCTCAGCTGGCAGCAGGCACGGCCCAGCCCCAGGCTCAGCCCCAGCCCCAGGCTCAGCCCTGCAGCGAGCTGAGCCCAGCTTTGCTGCCCTAATTAGAAACAGCCAAATTAATCGGTGAGCTGCTTTTCCATCACAGCCTCTCCAGCTCTGAGAAGAGCCTGTGTTGTTCTGCACTGACCTGAAACGATTTGTCAGCGGTCAGTGCAGCCGTGGCAGGGACGGTGTCTGCTCCCATTATGGCTTTCCCTTCTGATCTGAGCTTGGGCTCCCTGTTTGTTTTTCCCAGAGAAAAAGGGGTTTTGTTTGTGTTTCTCCTTCAGCAGGAGGAGATTTTCCAAAGGAGCAGTCGCTTTGAATCAAAGTCTCTCCCTTCCCAGTGAGCCGGTGTGGTTTTGGGGAGATTTTGCCCGTTTCTTTTTGAACTTCTCCAGGATGTGACTTGGGTGAAGTGGGGTGTGGGGTCACCACCCTCGGCTCTGCTCTGTGGGACAGCGGGGGCAGATGTGAGGGGACAAACTGCTGTGTGATGCATTATTGCCCATCAGCTGAACTCCTGCCTTGTGACAGATCCAGGGAAGCGGCTTCAGGGTCTTCCTCCCTACACTTCAACCTGGAGCCGTGACAGCTCGGGCTGTGGCTGAGTGTTTATCACCACAAACAGGGCAGCTGGAGTTGGGAGCCTCTTTGTGTTCTCAGCTGAGGCTCAGTCCTCGGCTTTGATGGGGTGGGGGTCTCCCAGGTAACAAGTGATGGGACAAGAGGAAACCACCTCAAGGTGTACCAGGGGAGGCTCAGATTGTATCCAAGGGTATCGAGGTGGCAATCCCTCTGTCCATCCAGCCACTCACTGGGAATGGGGATGGTGAGTAGGGCACAGATCAACACTGAGCAGAGGTGGGATGTTAGACAGAGCCTGGGATTGTCCCTGTCCTGCAGCATTTCTTAGTGGGGAACTGCACCAATGTGATTGTCACTCTGCTGAAAGAGCAAAAAAGACACAGGGATCTGCTTTGGGATGGTCACGGAACCTTCAGCGAAGGGCGAGGTGGCCTCTTTGGGGTATGCAAGTGCTGCTGAGCGTGGTTTCCTTGCTCAGATCTGCATCAAAGGAGCTCAGGGATGTTCTTTTAAAGCAGTTTGGGGTATTAGACTCCATCACAGCACCCAGTGCTGGCCCTTTGTGGGGGGAGCCCAGGGTTGCTCCGTCCCAGAGCGATGCTCGCAGTCTCGACAGCAGAGCTGCATCTTCCCCTTCTCCTCCGTGAGCTGCCACCCTCTGGGGAAGGCACTGGGAAGATTCCTGCAGCAGAGAGGAAGCACCAGCCCCGGATTCGCGTTTGAAGAATGAGTTCGATACACGTTGTGTGATTTGGGGAATTGCAGTGGGGGGAGGACGGTGGAGGAAATGGCAGCTCGGAATATTGGGGGTAAAATAACATCAATAACGAAGAGAGCAAGAAAGAAATCAGGCAGGGCTGCCCGTCAGCTTGCTGATTTAAGATTCACTTTGAAAACCTATTCCCCTTCAGGGGAAACACGTGCCTGCCCCGCCGGCAGCCGACCAGCGCTGCTCCGGAGGAGGCGTCTGGGAGGGAAGGGGAGGATTGCGGGAGCTGCCGCTGTATTTACAGCAAAGCGGAGTTTGGCGGTGCTGAATCGCTCGGGGAGGAGAGCAGGGACGGCAATTTCTGCTCCCACTGCACCTCGATAAAGGGAGTGCCGGGCTGCGGGTGGCTCAAGGCTTTGTGCCAGGAGCGTGGCCGAGGCTTTGGCTCGGGGTGGTCATGGGGAAGGGGCTGCAGCGTGTCCCGGGGAGAGAATTGCCCTCAGTGCAGGAATCCAGGCACCACCCAGGCACTTCCCTCTGGGAAGAGCTTCAAAGGCTCGCCCGCCTTAAATACCTTTCCTCCTTGTAGCCTCTGCTTTGCATTTTCATTTTTCAAACACCTCATAATCACACTAATTAATACATTCTGGGATAATTCTTCCAGGCTTCCATCAAATTTAAATCAGCGTTTATTAGCATATTGCCGTGTCTGTGGTGTTTGTCCAAGTCCAGCATAACCTTGTGCTTCATTATGAACCCAAAAACGAGCTGGAGAGCAGCGAGCTGCCGTCAGGTGGCCAGCCTTTATTTTCCTCCCAGATCATTAGAGCCCTTTTTGGTGCCACAGTAGCATCTTGCAGCACTGTGCCCACACTCAGCTACAGCCAACCCGTTCATAGTCCATGTTCATCCCCAAGGAATTTTGTTGGAGCTGAATTTGGCAAGGCCAGCGCTGTCTCAGCATCTGGTTCATGCCGCCAGCTCTTCCTGGTGCACTCTCTCCTGGAGTGAGCAAGTCCATGGCATTATCCCACCCTGGTGCAAGGGCTGGGTGCCCCTTCCCCAGCCACATCCTTCTTCCTGAAGGTGACACCGTGGGATAAGGAGAGACTGGTTAATGCTGTTTGAAATCGTTCTTTGCTGCCAGAAGGGGTAATTTTGCCCTTTGATCCTGCTCTCTTCTTGCCTCCCCTTCCCTTGTGCAGCAAGAGTGATGGGGTGAGCTGGGGATGGGACAGGATGGGCACACGGGTGGCTTTTACTCCCCAAGCCCATCTATTGGAGCACACAGGAGCTGACATCCCCTCCTGCTCCATCCTTGTGAAGGCTGGGGGAGAAGGAGGGTCTCTGGAGGGGGTTGAGTCCATCAGACACGAGATGGGAGGCTGCATCCCCCTCCCTCCTGCCTGTCATCTCTCAAAGGAGGAAAGTGGATTTTTATTCCCTTTGACAGGCAGATTTCTGTGGCTGGGGAGGTGAGAAGGTTTGGAGGGTTTACTACATGAATGACTCGAGATTTTGGCCTTTACTGGGGTCAAAAGCCCCCCTGCCCTGTCCCGTCCCTCCTGCCCGCTGACAAGCACAGAGAAAGTGCAACCTGGGTAATGATAGAGGCTTAAGGATCTTTTTGACACATTAACTGATGTTCCCCGGGGAAATTCCCGCTGCAGAGCAAAGCCATCCGTCCCTCCCCTCCCCGCTCCCCCTTCCCGTTGCTCCCGGCGATGGGAATAGCCGTGATCGATCCCCGGTGTCAGCGCCGGTCCCCGCTCGCCGGGGCAGGTCAGGCCCCTGTGCCCCCAGCGCCGGCCGGGGTGCGGCGGAAAAGTCAAACAGATCCCCGTCACAGCCATTAATCCTGATTAGAGGTGCCAGGGCGGGTCGGAGCAAATCCACCCCGGCTCATCTCGGCTGTCAAACCCACGTCCTGCAGGGCCGAGCCCCTCCGTGCCCCACGTCGGGCTGCTCTGCCCGGGCTGGGGGGATCAGGTGTAGCCCCCAGGGAAGGGGCAGAGACAAGGCAGAGAGGGTGGAAAGAAACGGGCAGGGGGTGTGCAGAAGCCTTTTTTTATCAAAGGCAACACAGAAGTTTCCAAAAGAGCCAGGAGACAGCACAGGCGGCAGCACCGCACCGGGATTAACACTATCCCTAAATTTTTTTTTTCAGCGACGGCTGTTTGCATTGAAAAATCTCAGAGACTTTTGCCTCTGGCTAACACATTTGCTCTGAAAACATTCCCAAAATATTCGTGGGGGGAGGGAGGGGGGGTTCCCAGCTGCCTGGCCATTTAGAAGGGCAAAAAAATGATCAAATTCCGCCGGCTGCTCAGTGCATGAGACTCTGCTGCTGCATTAGCTGTATCAGCCCGGAAAATGTATCCTTCAATCAGTTTAAGCCTCTAGGCTTGATGTAATTTTACTGCTGCCTTCTCTCTAAGGTACTTTTACGGCTGCTATCTCTAAGTATTTACAGACGGGGAGAGCACCAAAGTGAGAAGAGACTTTGCTCAATTTTCCCCGACATGGGTGGCAGCTCAAGGGTTGGCAGGCAGGGCTTTCCCCCTCATGATTTGCAGGGACCCGCAGTGGGACCCATCCTGCTCACTGTCACGGGCAAGGAGCCTGTTTAAACACCAGCAAAACCTCCAGCCTCGGTAGGAACTGTGGCATTTACTGGTTCTTAAATCCTCCCATCCTTAGTCTTCCTTCTGGGAACTCGATTGGGAACTCACGAGGATGCTCTCTGGTCTCTGCTACCCCTTCTACCCCTCCAATCCTCTCTTTAAGGTCCAGCATCAGGTTCTGGAGAGGAAAAAACCCACCCTGGAGATGAGGGGAACTGCAAATCAGGTTGTGATGCTGCACGAGGAGGCAGGTGCCTGCCCACGCCGAGAACTCCCTGAACACGCTGCCGGCTTTCTGTCAGTCTATAACCGAGTTAGATCTTAACCCAAGTGCAGAATAAGCACCAGAGTAAGCACCAGAGTTAGGCGTGCGCTTAATTTGAAGTCCGCGAGACAAAAAGGACCTGCTTAAAGTTAAGCATGCGCTAAACTGCTCTTGGTGAGCCAAGTTTGCTGAATCCAGCCCTGCAGCGAGCTTTTCAAATAGAGCTAATTGCACATTGTGTGTAATGGGCAAGTTCTCGCCTCCAAAATCACCAACAATTAATTATTGGGGAGGTTCTTTAGCAGCTGCATAATAGACACCGGCAGTGCTCTGCAGTGGTCCTGGTTCCCGCTACATTTGCAAGGGTGGTGGCATTTTGCTCACTAGACATAATAAGTGGTCTATTAAAGCAGGACGGGGCTCTGTTTTAGGTGCCTGATCCATCTTCCACTGGAGTGTGTCAGAGTGGGACCCACAGAAACCCAAAGGGGACCAGAGCAGGGAGAGTAGAGTGATGGGACCCCTCGCCATGAGACCGCTGGCCTGCCCCGCTCCCCGTTTGTCCTGCTCCCTGCAAAGGAGGTGGTTTCTGCATCATTTCTGCTTATCTGGTTCTTCTCCCCACAGCCAGTTCACGCACGGGGGCGTCCCTGCTGTCCCTGCTCTGTGCACACCCCGGCAGAAGCATCATCGTCATCATCATCATCATCATCATCATCATCAACATCATCATCATCATCATCAACATCATCATCCCTCTCCTCCATCACTTCTCAGGGACTCCTGGGACTCTGGTTGGCGCATCCAGCAGTGTCCTGTGTCTGAGGCCAGTGTTGCATCTGGGGATGCTCAGGCAGGAGGGATGTAGCCGAGCCAAAGTGTCCCACCTGGGGGCTTCAATGACAGACAAAGCCTTGACTCCTGAGGACATTCATCCACACTCACTTTTAAACTGAACCCCATGAAGCAGCTAATCCCAGATCCAAGGGTCCTGAACTCCATCCAGCTTCTCTTCCCTTGGATTAAACCCATCCTAAACACACCCCATGCCCATGCAAGACTCTCTAAATGCTTTTTATAACCTATTTTTTATCCCACCCTGCCAATGGAAGTTAATTCACCCACACAACCCCAGAACTACCATGACCTTCTCCAGCACCTTCTGGTTTTTGACATGTTTCAGCCAGTTTTCCCTCTTCCAGTCATTTTAAAACAGCCTTTATCGAAAAGCTCCAGATTTGGGAGGCAGAGACAGGAAGTGACCGTGGAGAGCAACAGAAAACTCGTGCTGTGATTTTGTAGGTGCCCTTTCATCCCGCCCCTGGAAGGCAGGAGGGATGCCCTCCAAAGGGATTTGTTTTTCTGCCGGGTGGGGCAAAGCCCATCTGTCCATCCCTTCATCCTTTGCATCTCAATTTAGCCAAGGCTGAGGCAGGGCCACTTGTTGCCCTGACCATGCAGACGAAGGTAGTCGTTACTGTAGTAAATGAAATTCATTAATCAAGAGGGAGAGAAAATCCTGAAGGGAAGAGAGCTCATTCATCCACTCACTGACATGTCCAATGGTGCTTTTGTTTGCCTGTATCTTCATTGTGTTGTGTCTCACACAGGCAGAAATTTCAGGACTGAGCCGAGTTGGAAATTCCAGCAGAAGAAAGACAAAAATCCCCCCTCCCCACCTCCCTTTGCATCCTCCAAACTGGGGAGGTTGCTAAGTGACAGCATTTCTGCTCTCACTAACTCACTGTGAGAACCTGAGCACTTAAAAGCAAGAAAATGGCTATTTAAGGACATTATAACTCATGTTCTTCAGCAGCGACCAACAAGCTGTTTGTTCTTGGAGGAATGGGGGTATTTTCACCCAGGAATTAAATTTGGAGGGGATGAGTAATGGCTTTGATGGGAATTTGGCCTTGTCTGCACCGTGTCTGCACACAGGCTGGAGGTGGAGTGTGTGCAGGGACCCACGGGTGGGGTTTAGCCCCGTTTGTGGCTGCAGAGACCAATGGGCAGAGCTTGGCAGGTCCACACACCCATGCTCTGTTTCCCTGCTCTGTGTGGGAAATCCAGGACCTCACTCTAGGAGTTCTGGGAGTCCAGCACTGTGGATCCTGTCCCAGGCACGGTGCTGAAGAGCTGATCCCAATTTTACTTAAAACACCCGTGACAAAGGAGCGAGAGGAGCTCACTCGGCACTTTACAAGCCTGGCTTTATCCAGGCACGTTCCCAAATGGATCAGGCAGACCCTGTATCCCACACTGCAGTTCTGGTGCCCATCACCAGCAGCAGAGCTGAAGACAATCAGCCTGGCCCTTCCCTCTCCTCGCTGCCAACCAGCTCCATTTATTTTTTTTTATTCCGCTGTTGTTGGGATTGCTATTCTGTGATCCCATTTAAAATCATTGATTTACCACAGAGTCCTCAATAAGCAATTTGGAGCAATTGAAGCTGTTATCTTGCTATAGATCACATGCTGCTGGGAGTGGGGGAAAAGGGGGAAGGAGAGGAAAAATAAGAAAGAAAAATGGCTGGAGCTCCCCACAGCCATCCTGCATTGCATTCCAGACCTCTGAGCCCCATGGAGGTCTGGAGGGGGTCTGCATGTCGTGATCCAGGATTGGGAAGAGGGTCTTTGCTGTCTTTATTAGGATTTGTCCTGGATTTACCGGCTTGGGCTGGGACCCAGGGGCTTTGTGGGGTGGGCAGGCATGGCACCTGCAGAGCCCTCAGGATAGGGGAGACCTGAGGCAGGTCCTGAGGGTCAGAACTTAGGAATGAGCTGGATTTTTCCACCATTGATCAGCAACAATCACGGACATGGGTACTTGTGGAAAGTGTCACACAGCCCCTGTGCACCAGTGCTGGAAGTTCTTTTTCAACTCGGGTTCATAAATTTCTCCTCTCTCTGCTGGGGAGGAAGGTTTGCAGCCCTGGATGTCACTTCCCTTCCAGGATAGCTTTGCCTCCTGTGTTTTCTGCCAGGTTCTTTGGAAAAACACCTTTTTTTTTTTTTTTTTTTTTTTTTTGAAACACTGTGGGTTTTCAAGGGAAAGGAAAAGGAAATCCCAACCTGATTACAGGGCAGGTTTGCCATCTCTGCATCAGTGAGCTTTGAAACAAAACACTCCCCAGCCACATCAGGCAAATAGCAATTTGCAGGGCCGTTGAGGGGGAGGATAAAACATTCCAACACTGGGATGAGGGCTGTAGTTTTTAGCAGTAGGTTTTCAGTACCTTCATAACCCACCTGGAAAGGAGCTCAGGTTTTCAGAGTCAGAAATGCCCAAATCCAAAAGCACAAAGAAGGTGGGTTTTAGAATACCTGTATTTTCTCAACTACAGCCATTAGCTGGAATCAAATCATAAGAGCCCGGGGAAGCTGCCCCAGAGACTCTTTGCTTCCACACTAATGGATGGAGAACTCCCTCCTGATCATAACCTACAGCACAAAGCCTAAATACAAAATCAGGTAATAGAGAGAGGGCCTGGCAAATGTGTGCACTGCAGTGATTTGAAACAAATTGTGAACGTTCTGAGTGTGGAGAGAAAAATAAACTGGTTATAAAACAGCTACCTGAGAGCCCTGGTAATGACAGCTTTAAAAACACACTAATGAAATGATTCAACTGCTTTCAAGAGGATTTGGGAGCTGCTGTTTGGGGGCAGAAATGTTCAGAAGGGTGCCTGTGCCCTGTTTGCATTCACAGTGTACAGACCCCCTCAAAGTGATGCTGTCAGCTGTGCTGGAACCAGAAATTATGTTTCTTGGTGAAATGGCACTGGACTTGTTGCTGCTGCTCCCAGAAAGCCCTGGTTTGTCTCTCTCACACCTCCAGCGCTTTCTGCTTGGTCTGGCTGAAGTGGACATGACCTGTGGTGCTTTTCACGAGGGCTCTTCCCACCCCAGCACACACTGCCAGGCTGGGTGGGTACCCACAGCAGTGCCTGGCGTGGTCCCAGCCCGTGGAGAGGGCCCAACAAAACCCAACAAAGTGCCCCAAGGAAATACCTCAAGCTTGCAAGTTGTAAAGGTCCCCAAATGCCCAGTATTTCTGGGGGGAAGAGGAAGAACTCAGTGACAAGGTTGTTACATCCTGAGCCAGGACAGGCGGCTTTCCCCAGGCTGCAGGACCCTGAGCTGCCTCCCTCCTCACCAGCTGAGAGCCCAAATCCTTGAAACCTCCCCCAGATGGGATCATTTCCATGCTGAAGGGCTTCATTCTGCCTTCAGGGATGCTGCTCCATCCTCCCTCTGCCAAGCACCCCAGGGCCATGCTCCTGCACACACACACACCCCAGCTCCCCTCCAGCTTTTTCCAGAGGCATTTTGGCACCTCCAGCTGTTGGTAGAGCTGAGCCAAGGCCAACCCCTCCAGAGAATCTCCACACGCTCAATATCTCCTTCTCAGTAATGCCAACAACAGATTTATTTGGGCTTTTTCTTCCTCCTGGTTCTGGAGTGGTTCAGAAGAAAAAAAAAATCACTTTCCAGAGACATCATCTGTGCTCTTTCTCTATTCCAGTCAAAATCAAAAGGGCTTGGGTTGATTTTCAGCTTTTTAAGGCAAAAAATAAATAAATGCAATCAAAGGACGTGTCAGGGGGGAAGAAACCTCAGATCAAAAGATTGAAGCCGCTTATGGCAAGCCAAGAAAATGTGTCAAAAGGAAATATTTTTTATTTTTGAATGTGTTTTTTCTGTCCTTTTTCTTCTGGAGTGTCTCGGTGTTTCAGCCACGAACGATCGAGTTAAACAGGGACAAATCCAAGGGGCTCAGAGCAAACTCCCAGGATGCAAAAATGCCCATTGCAACAGCCAAGGTGATGCTTCCCCAGCCCCAGCATCACTCACTGGAAGCAATAATACTTTGAGGTTTGAATGTCACTGGGGTGAGCAGCATCCAGGGATCTTCAACTGATACAGGGCAGGGTTAGATGGGATACTGGGAAGAAATTCTTCCCTGTGAGGGTGGGGAGGCCCTGGCACAGGTTGCCCAGAGAAGCTGTGGATGCCCCATCCCTGGAAGTGTTCAAGGATAGGTTGCAGCAACCTGGAACAGTGAAAGGTGTCCCTGGCCATGGCAGGGGGTGGAATGAGAGGAGATTTAAGGTCCCTCCAACCAAAACCATTCTGTGAGCCAGCAGGTCCCTGTAGGCATCTGGGGTGGGGAGTAGCTTATGGGAATGCACTGATTTCCCATGAAGCTGCCTCTGCTTTTAGATGTTTCTGAACTTCCTGGTCAATGACAAGTGTGGCTGGGAGGAATCGGGAGGAATTAGGAACAGCAATAAGGGGGTGTGGATGGGTGGGCATGTGGAGAAGAGGCACAACCCTCAGTAGCCACTAGACATCAATGATGGGACTCAGATCTGCTCATGGACCTTGCAGAGGTGATGGTGGGTGCAGGTGAGCTGGGGGCAGTGCTCCTCTGTGTGTCCCAGCTCATGTCCCCTCTCTCGAGCTCCCTGGAGGGCTCCAGCTGCATGAACTGGTGGTTGGGTTACACCGATCTCAACACAGCATTTCCCCCCCCTCCACCGCAGATACAGCTCACAGAATCCTCCTCATTCCCTGAGTAACCCCAGGACCACTCGATAGCACGACGTGAGCAGCAATTATTCCTCATTTTTCTTGACTGTGTGTGCAAGAGAGCCGGGAAAGGCGGCGTCTCTGTGTCCCCCCCTCCAGACCTAAACCAGGACGATGTTTATTAATCTGCTCAGTGGAGCCCTGCCAGACAAAATGTATTTCTCTGCTGAGGCAGAGAGCGATGGGCTCCCAGGAACCAGCCATATTATTTACATGGCATTGATCAGTGCAGAGCTTCTGCTGGCTCAGCAGTTTGAACCCCTGGTTTTCATCAGCGGAGTGCTTAACCCTTGGCTAATTGGATTTGCGTCGTTAGGGTGATCTATGCTGCCTCCAATTATTCCGTGCACGGTCCTGGCTGGGCACCTGCTGCTTTCGACTGGGACACGGAGCCAAAAGGCTGAACCCCTGCAAGGTCGGGGCGGGCAGAAGCGTCCCGGTGTGTTGGGACATCAGCTCCCTGGTCAACAGGGGTGACAGAGCTGGAGCTGGAGCTGGGTGGAAGTTTGGGCCGAGGGAGGATTTTGTTTACCCTGGAAGCGAGTGTAGATGTAACTGTCTGAAATGGCACCTTGCAAAGGGCAGAACTAAACATGGTAAATGCAGGGAGGGGGACAGGACAGGGAGGGTGTGAAAACTGCCTGTGATTAATTACTGAGCAGTGAATTACTGTTGCATTAATTAGGTTGCATCTGAGACTGCAGCCCTGAGCCCACCTATACCCACAGGCTAAGGACATATTAGTGTTAGGGTAAACTGAGGCACAGGTGGGTGAAGCCATGTCACAGGGGGGCTTTGAGGGACGGGGGCTCTGCATCCTGTCCCTGTCATGCTGGATCATCACAGAGATAGTGTTTCCATCCCTAGTCTGGTCTTGCCAGCTGCATCCCAGTTTGAGCCATTTTTTCCTCAAAGCTGAGCTGGCTTCCCCAACCATGGAGTTCTCCATCCTTCAGAGCAGTTCCTTAGATTCCCAATGAACAGACTGACAATAAAAAAAGTTGTAAAACCACTAATTTGCAAGGAATGAAGATCCATGATTTTTTCCTGCATGGCTAAAAGGCTTTATTTTCCATGGACTGGCACCAAAAACCACTCAGTGCTTTGGCCCCAGATGTGAGAAGACCCCACGAGCTCAGCTGTGCCTCCAAAGCCAGATATCTGGGAGGTGCTTTCTCCCACAGGGAGAATGAAGGGCCCTGGCCCTGCACAGCCTTCCCAGCCTGGTTTTCAATCACGTCCAAGAGGAGCCCTTTAATGGGACATAATGCCAAGCCCACAGACGGGTAATTGGGTGCCGTTCACTGAGCCGTGTCAGGGGAGGTCAGACAAGCCGCCCTTTCATGACCTTTAAATCCACGAACTAACAAAATTGGGGCTTTGCTGCCGGGACAGCCAGCAGCATCTGCTGCTGCCCTGCCTGGCTCTGCCGTGAATCCAGGAATAGCTGGATTTAGCAAAGCTGGGCACTCTCTGCACCCTCTGCGGGGAGTGATCCCATTGCTGTGGGCGAGTGCTCCGCGTCCACTCCGGAGCAGAGCTGGGATGGGGGACAAGGTATCCTTGGGCAGGGCGGTCCCACCCGGCATCAGACCCCCACAGGACAGTGGGTCACCCAGCAGCGTTGCCCTGTGCCTGAGTGATCCCGTCGGCAGGACAGGAGGGAAATACGGGAAATGATTCCCCCCCTCTCCGGTGCTGAGTCGGTGAAATGAAAATGAGCCTGTTACCTTACGGGAAGCCCATTTAAAATGCAACCGTGGTTAAAGGGATCTGCCTCTCCTAATGCCATCGTGAAAATGCCTTTATGGAGGCGTTGGAATGAAAGCCCAGAGCAGGTTTGGTGGAGCAGCCCCAGGAGTTGGGAGCACGGCTGTCCGGAATCACGGAATCACAGAATCTGATTTGGGTCGGAAGGGATCCTAAAGCTCATCTCGTTCTAAGCCCCTTCCACCAGACCAGAGAAACCCCAGAAAGGCACTAGAATTCCCAGCAAGCCAAGGGGAGGCCTGGAGAGCAGCAAAAGTTCCCAGCAAGCCCTGAAAAACCTTCTAGATGGGCTCCAGTCCCACCATCCCTGGAAGGTGCGGGAGGGAGGGGGTCCTAGAAAATGCGGGGAAATTCAAAGCAGGATCCTAAAACCCTATGGAGACTCTCTGGTGCTCCTGGATGATTGGGAGACCTGCAGCCCACTCCCCACCCCAGGGCTGCTGGATGGGGGGGCCCCATCCAGCTCCAGCTCCTCTCCCTGCACCAGCAGCCATGCCCAGAGGAATATTTAGGCAGCACAGAAGGATCCACAGTTGGGAGGGCGGGAACAGCTTCCCAGCACAGAGGAGAAGCCCCAAAAGTTTGGTATCTGTTGGGCTTTCCTATTCGCGCTCCCTGGAGCTGCTCGGGAAGCCCGTCTCAGCTCCAGCCGGTGTGCGGATGAGAGCATCCCTCCTCTTTCTCTAGGGAGGGACCTTCGCTGAGCCAGGCAGAAAATGCAGCCGCGAGTCCCCAGAAATACCGGTGCAATTACCAAAGCAATTATGTCCTGGCTGCCGCGCAAATCCTGCCCCGTTAATGCCGACAGCGGGGAGGGGCAGCGGGCGGGTCCTGCATTAATTAAACTTCCCTCGGCCAGTCGGAGATGACTGCGGAGAGGCTTTTCTTATTACTTGTGTTCCCTGAAAATAAATCTCCCGCGCTGCCAGGACTATCCCTCCATCCCCTGCGATGTGGGGCAGCTCCAGACGCAGGACTGGAGGGAGGCAGCATCACAGCGATGGAAAAGCAGTTGGATCCTCCAGAGCCCCTTGGGTTTTGTGGTCCCTGTCCCTGGGGACGGGGCTGCACGTGGAGGGAAAAGTGGCTGGAGGCATCCCAAGGGGAGTACAACAGGGATGGGGGGGAAGGAACTGGGGAAAAGGGGCCCTGATGGCTGTTACTGGCTGAGATAAAACCCAGGACATGAGGAAATGATGGGGGAGATGATGGGGGGATGGAGGAGAAGGGAAGGGGGTGACCTGAGCGGAGGAGAATTCCTATTCTTTACTCTCCTTTGATCCCTGCTCTCTCTGTTGCATGAAGACATTGATGCTGCATGAGGTTTGTTGGGTTTTTTAAGAGTATCATTTTTTAGAGGAATTTTTAAGGCAGGACTGGGGGGACCAAGCTTCCCTCTGGGAGGTGGGGGGGCATCGGGGTGCAGGGCTGTGGGTCTCCAGCTCTGCCTCCTCCTCACAGGTGGCTTGTGCAGCCTCACAACTGCCAAATTAAAATGCAAATATGTCCCTGCCTGCCGGGAACAGATAGTGAACTGCTAAACAGGGAAAAGGCAGCGGGAATAAACAGAGAGAACACTGAGGGGATCTGGGAGAGAGGCTGCTTTTTAATTGTTTTCCTCTTTTTTTCTTTCTTTCAGTGAGACTTGGCTGTTTGGTGGGGGATTATTTAATGGGACCTGAAGCAATAAAAGGGGGAAGGTGGTGGTTTTGGATTGGGTGGGTACTGGCGCACAGGTGGCCAGTCCTGGTGGGTACCACCAGCCCCCAGAGCAAGGGTGGGCTGCAGCCTCCATCGCCCCATCTCCAATTGCTCTCTGGGTTGTTTTTTGGGGTTTTTTTGTATGATGTCCCAACTGGATCATTCCTATGAGAAAAAAACCAAAATGGCAGTAGCAGGAGTGAACAGGACCAGCCGGGGAAAGGACCAGATCCCATCAGAGCCTTCATAGTGTTCCTCTTTTCCTGCACTTTGTCCCTGGTGTTTTGCCTGCTGCCTCCTGGTGCGTTTGCTGACGGGCTTCAAGGGCATCAGGAGCCCAAATAAATGGGTGGTGAGCTGCTTCCCTGGTGCTCCTGATGCCCAGAGGGACCAGCTAAGGGCTGGGATGGTGGGTGATGCTCAGGGGCATGGGTGTGTGTATTTATGGATGTTTGAATGTGCATCCACACACCCTTGCACCTGAGCAAAGCCCTTTGCATTGATCCATACAGGGACCACACACGTACATCCTCTCTCTCTCTCTCTCTCCCTCTCTCTCTCTCTATATATATATAAAGAAATAAACATATATATGTGCACACTCATATTATAGATGCATATATATGTATAAATACATATATATGTATGAAGTATAAATACATACATATGTATGAAGTATAAATATATGCATACATAGATATCAATAAATAGATACCTATAGAGCTGCAGAGAAGGGTGTGCTCTCCTCATTCAAAAGCAAAGCCACCCTGAGCAGGTTTCTTGCCCTTCCTGCTGCCCCTTACCCAGATCCAAGGGGAAGCAGCGACTCAGGAAGTGCCTGGATGGAGGTGCCTGGGGGTGCAGCTGGCAGGACACGAGCTGGGGGCACACGGGCACGAGAGCATCATCAGGCCCCCCAAACAGCGTGGGTTCCCCTGGGTGCTGCCTTCCCAAGGGGTTTTGGAGACCTGAGCTGGATCCATCAGCTGAAATGGGAGGTGATGGGCTGGAAAACCTCTGCTGATGCTTGGTGTCAGACCTCGGGCCTGGCTACGACCGGGAGGAGGTGGTGGGTGAGCAGCCAGAAGAAAGGGGGCAAAACCTGGCAGGGACACCCCATCCCCAGACTGCTCAAGCTGCCTGATTCCTGTGGATGATCCCTGTTCCTCCCATCTCCCACCTTCACAGCTCCACAGACCAGGAGTCAGGTGCTGCTGGGTCTTATCACAATTATAAAATTTTATTATACCCTTTTCTTACCTTTCCCCCCTCTTTTTCTTCCCTTTTTTTTTTTTCCTCCCCCCACAAATATTCATATATGTTAATTGAACGAGGAGGTTTGGCAATTCCAAGCAGGGAAGTCAGCTGTGTTAATTTTACTGCTCGGAGCCACTGTCAGCTCAGCAGCTCGTTCAGCCAGACCTGGGTCCTTCAGATAACAGGGCACAGTTAAACCAACTAATGGCATCACCCTCCTGGCCTCTGAGCACATCTCAATTCCCCCATACATACATATGTATATATATGTATATATAAAATCAGCATAGAGCCATCAGGTAAGTTTTAAGGCCACTCAGGGGAGAAATTTTCAAAGCCCCAAATTGATAAACTCTTTAAAGAGGCTTTTGAAACACCACACACCACCCTGGCCTGCTGCTCCCTGCTGGGAAAACTGAGCCATGGGGGCAAGCAAGGATGGGGCTGCACCACTGATCCCTGGCCACCCACCCTTCATCAGGCTGCCCAGGAGGGGAGGATTTGGGAGGGGGGAGCCCCAGACCCACAGCTTTGATCCCAAAACGCTCAGAGCTTAGGCAGGGGTCAAAGCTGAGCCAAGCCCTGGCAGTGTGTGTGTCCCCAGTGGATCCCACACCCACCAGGGCTGACCCCCAAACCACTGGAAGCCCCCACCCCGGGCGCCCCAGCAGAGACAGGGCTGCAATGCTGCTTGGTTTAGGCTTTTTGTTTCATTTTTAGGCTTTTTGTTTCGTTTTTTTTCTTTTCCGGTCTTTTATTTAAGAAAAAAAAAAAAGGAAAAAAAAAAAGAGACACAGTGGTGGGTAACTTCCAATCCAGAAATAATCTGCTGCAGCCTCCCCCTCCCCCGGGGGATGCTGGGGGGGTCCCTGTCCCCACAGGTGGGTGCCCATGGGACAAGTGCACAGCCTGGGACCCCCAGCCCCACAGCCCTTGTTCCTGGGTGTCCCTGCAGGGGTGACCTGGCTGAGGATGCTCTGAGCTGGGAGAAGGGGTGGCCCTGGGCTGGAGGGGCCTCTCGGGTGAGCCAGAGGGTTTGGGAGCTGCTGCCAGCGCGGGGTGACCGGGAGGCGTTGGGTTATGGCAGTCAGAAGGCACCACAGAGGCTGAGCCTGGCTCCGGGCATCCCTGCTGGGCTGGCACTGCGGGAACTGGGCTGGCACTGGGAGACTCAGGCTGGGTTGTGGGTGCCCCCACCCAGGCCTGGACCCCCTGGAGCAGTGGGAAGCCCCCGCGGCAACTTCCAGTAGTGGAGCCACATTCCAGCACTGAGGGGGGAAGGCTCGCCCCAGAGGTCCCAGCAGGGCTGTTGGGCTGGGGGGTCCAGCACTGGGAACAGAGAGGCAGGCAGGGCAGGCAGGCTCACAGGCAGCAAACTTGTTGGCCACCCCCAAAGTGCCCCTGCCCCAGGGACCACAGCCCTTCCCAGCCAGCAGGGGAGTGGGACAAGCCTGGCATTTGGGGCTGGGACACAGCAGGTGATGGGGACAAAGGGGCCCCAGACCCGTGGCCACTGGGCAACAGCCCCTCAGCAGCCGCCCTCCCCTCTTGCCTCCCTCACCCAGCATCACCCACAGCGTGCGCCAGCGGGCTCTGCGTGGGAGGGGATCCCCCAAACACCCCAACGACCACGGGCTGGCAAATCCCTGAACCGGCACTCACCTCCAAAATTGTGCAACTGAGTGCAGCAAAGGCGGGGGGGTGGCCTCCAGGAAGCCCCCACCCACCGCCCCTCTGCTGCACTCCTGGGGGGAGCGGGACATCTCCCCTCTTCCACCCCCTGCGCAGCAGGACCCGCAGCACCATCCTGCCCGTTCGCCACGGGACACGCGCACGCACCGAGGGTTTGACCCCATCCATCTCTGCCCTCTGCTTGCCCCCCTCCCTGCCCCTCACCACAGGCCAGCAGGCTGGGGGGGGCCACGTGTGTGCTGCTGCCTCCCCTGGGAAAACCAGTCGGTAAAGGGCAAGAAAAGCAAAAGGCCCCCGGGGGCGCCTTCCGACGGGGTGGGGACGTGCAAGAGAGCCAAATTTTGGGTCTCCAGCCCCAGGGAAGCAGCTGGCGTGGCATGGCGTGGTGTGGCGTAGCGTGGCGTGGCATGGCACGGCGTGGCATGGCGTGGCACAGCGTGGCAGCCCCCTCCCTCCCGCCCCGTCCCCTCTGCCCCTGCGTTAAGCGATCTCTTTGATCCTGCGGATGTAGTTGTGAAGCTCTTCGGGGTCTTGCAGCCCCATGTCCTGGCAGACCCACTCCAAGTCCTCCTCATCAGCGATGGGGATGGAGTTGTAGGCCAGCTCGTCGGAGGGCATTGTGGCGAAGGTGGTGAACTTCACCCGCTTCCGTTTGGAGGTGGGTGAGTTGAGAGGGTCCTCACTCTGGTCCCGTGTGGAGCCCCCCGAGGAACCGTCCCCTCGGCCGTGGACCTGGCTCTGCACACTGGTCTGCGAGCTCCCACTGCTGTGGTGGTCCCCATGGCAGCAGGTCTGGACATTTTCCAGGGGGTTCCCCGGGCTCTCGGGCTGCGGGGAGAGGTCATTGTGAGCCCGCAAGGGCTGCCCGTTGCCCAGGAAGACCCAGTGGTGGGAATGGTCCATGTTGGTCTGGCCTTCGGGCGGGATGCGTTTGTGCCGGTATTTCAGCACAAAGACAATGCAGTTGATGAGGAAGACCAAGATGGCCAGGCAGAAGACGCCCAGGAGGGCGTACATGCCTATTTCCAGGTCCGTCAGCCCCCGGGTCACCTGGACGAAGCCGGTGGGGATGGTGGGGAAGTCCTCGGTGGGGTGAGACGCGCTGGACATCCTGCTGTCCTCGCTCGGGTCCGCTTTCCTCTCCACCTCTGCCCGCAGGGTGGTGCTGGCCCCCGTCTCCCCCAGCCCCGGCTTGCTGGGCACGTGGTCATAGTCATAGGTCGGGTCCTCCTCGGACCCAAAGTGGACCCGCACGGTGGCCAAGGCGGTGGAGAGGACGCTCTTGCGCTTGGTCTTCTGGCAGCTCTCGCAGATGACCAGCTCCGCCCGGAGCAGCTCCCCCACGCCCTCACCCTCCGCCACCACCAAGGGGAACGCCCGGTCCTGGGTCACCGAGACCACCTTCTCGTCCAGGCTGCTCACCACCAGGTTGTAGTCCTTGGGGTCGTAGAGGGAGAGCGGGGCCGTGGTGCCGTCGCTGTAGGAAATCCACAGGCTCAGGAGCGCTTCCTGCAGGACCAACACAGGCACCGGTTGCCCAGCAGGATGCCAGTCCCACCTGCACCCGTTTGTCCATCCCTCCACCCATCTCTCCTCTTTTGCATCCTTCTCTCCGTCCAACTCACCCTTTTCCCCTCCATTATCCATCCTGCTCCTCCCAAACCTTGTTTTTTCTCTTTAGCCTGTTCTTCCCTCCATGCTCCCCATGCATGCCCAAGACCACCCCAAATCCCAGCCCCAGAGGTGCCAGATGTGGCTACTAGAGCTGTGCTAGGAATTGTATAGGATTTCATCCCTCCCCCTTTGTCCCCATGGTTGTGTCCCATCCCCAGGCTGGGCAGGGTTGGATCACAGGTCTGTGTGAAGTTTTATGGGGTGCTTTGGGGTCACCAGTGTGTCAGAAGGACAGTGGGTGCTGTGGGGGCCTAAGCTGAGTGTGGACAGGATTTGGGAGAAGGGGGTTGCAGATGGAACCCTCACCCCACCCCAGGTTCCCCACCAGCCCTCCCAAGCCCCTATGCACCCCCCTTGCCTCACCTGCTTGAAGAAGCTGAGGGTCTGCTGCACCGACGTCCGGGCGATGATGGTGTGGCTGTTGCCAGGGCTGGGGTGGAGGGACAGCGAGAGGCTGGAGACCACCTGGGCCTTCAGGTCGGTGATGCTGACCTTCTCCTCCGCCACCGTCACCAGTGTCTCACCCAGCACCGCCTCCACGAGCGGGGACACGACCTGCAGGGGACGAGGGTGCCTGTCACCACCTCCTGCCACCCCCAGCCAAGCTGGCAGAGGCGGGGGCAGGCGGCCGGGGGTACCTTGAAGAGCGTGGTGCCCGGCTCCCTCCCGGCCAGCGTGACACTGTCCACCAGGTGGGCCACCCGCGGGTCGTCCACGCGCATGAAGTCGCTGACCAGGTCGGTGACCTCCACCAGCCAGTCGGGCCCCAGCATGGTGACCACCTGCTCCGTGCCCTCGGCCGCCGTGGTGTGGAACTGGGTGAAGACCTGCAGCGTGGAATGCTGGTACTGCAGGGCACAGCCCCGGCTCTGCTTCCGCTCCTCCTCGTCCTCCTCGTGCTCGCTGTCCCGCACCGACCTGTGGGACGGGGCAGTGAGTGGGCAGTGCTGCCAAGCTCCCCACTGCCACAGCTCTTCAGCCCCAGCCCCAGGAATAGGTAGGGCTGGCTGAGCAAGAAAAAATGCAATGTCACCAAAACAGTGGTGGCTCCTGGCCAAAAGATGCCCATTGTCCAAAAGGTACTCAAGGGCTTTAGCAGCATGTGGTATTGGGGTCACCAGCATCTCTGCCCCCTAACCAGCTGAGAGGATGAGGTCTCTAGAGCTCAAAGAAGGGTTAACTTTGGAGTTTGGCTGTTCCCAGTTTCATCCAGGGAAGCTTTGACCATTGCCAATGAGGGATGCTCCCCACCAGCTCCAGCCTTTGACCAACCTCACTGTGGAATTTTCTTCCTTCCATACAAACACAAACTTCCATGAGCTCCCACCTTTCCATCGAGGACCCCTGAGATGACTCCGGCTCCATCATCTTCAAAACCTCCTCATTAAGTAGATGAACAAGGCAATTACCCCACTACCACCACCTCCACCTTGCCTTCCCCAGCCTGGACAGGCCCCACAACACGGTGGCTCCACAGCACCCACCTCCTGTCCGGCAGGATGGGCACCCTCCAGCCCTTCACTTGGCTCAGCCGGGCGTCGGAGAGCTCGATGTGCAGCGGCAGTTTGGGCACCCACACCGTCATCTCCAGCGGGGCCGAGAGGTGCTCGTAGGTGAAGGTGACCCGGGCGCTCATGGAGCCCCGCGACTCCTTCCCGCTGACAAAGACATAGTCACAGCTGCTGGAAACCTGGGGGAGAAGGGAAGGTGGGAGGGTTGCAGGGGTCCCACAGGCACAGCAGAGATCCTGGCAGGAGGCTGCCCAGAGGATGGGAAGCACTGGAGGAGCAGAATTTCACTGGCATGTATCCAGTTAATGGCAGCCCCAGGAGCAGGGATGCTCCCTCCTCCCCGAGATCCCTGCTCAGAGGCACAGACCCCCACACACTGTGTCCATAATGCAAAGTGTCCCCTGACCCAGGCCCTCCTGCCAGCCCTCACCCACTGCCAGCTCTCTTCTTGGTGCCTCAGTTTCTCTTTGGCCTCCACACTGAATTGTACCTTTTTCCACACCCGAGCTACAGGAACCCCATGGGTGCTTCACAGAGGTTGCAAATTCCTCATCCTGGACATTTGCCCCAAAATCTCCCCCACCAGAGGCAGTGAGCACAGACCAGCCACATGCCTGTCCTCACCGGTGCCTTGTCCCTGTCCCTCCTGCTCACCCCAGAGCGAGTTTCCTGCAGTCCATATGAATCCTCATGTTCATCTGCTCACTCTTTCTCTTTTAATTCCCCTTTATGCAAATGCCATTAGTTAAATTCACTACAAAGCAAATACATCCTGCAGGGGGTCAGTCATTACCGACCGACTGAGCCAATTAAGGAGCTCAGAGGACACCACAGCAGCATCACCCGGTGTTTCAGTTTAGGTCACCAGTCAACAGCTCCTTCCCAGTAACGGGGCCAGAAGACAACCAGGAGAAGGGGACTCCAACCTCCCATCTGCAGTGGCCCTATGGCCTGACCTCAACACCCTGTCCCCTCCCTACACCATCAGGGATTGCATCCGAGTTGTCTGATGCCAGGGAAAACCAGAACTTGTTTGCTCAGCCGGCAGCGCGGTCGCTCTCGAATGCACTGAGCATCTCAACAGCACAGAAGGGCTGATTTCCAACAAGCTGCTCTCTCACGTGGATTCTCTGATGGCTGATAAGGGGTTGAGGCCACGCTGCATGGTATCTGACAGCAGAGGTGACAGCATGCCTGTCTCTCTCGCCACCTATTCTCTGAGCACCTGTGGTCAACCAGATGCAGGAACTTTGCATTTCTGAGCCCACAGCAGGGCCTGACTTCTACAACAGCCCATGAGCCCACCACAAGGTGCCCATGGTTCCCTGAGGCCGGTGGAGGAGGCAGAACTCTGGACCTGAGTTCTTCGGGACATCTCTGCTCTCTGGGCACAGGGGGGAAGTGCAATGTAGGAGGGTTTGTTTCTTGTCTTCCTATCAGAGATACCAGCTCAGCAAGTCTGAAAAGACAATCTCATCTCTGGCGAGGCGGCGTCTGAATAAAGATGAGCTCCCGGGTGAATCCTCCAGCAAAGGATGCTCTGGATATTGTGCCATTTATCACAATAAACACACTGGGCTGCTGCTTGCACTACCCTGGCTAATAAACCCCCCGGCATCTTCTCCTGGGGACCACTTGCTTTGCAACTGAGGGGGTTGAAACTACGACAACAAAAAAATCCCTGCACATCAGGCCTGTCCTGATGATGGAGTGACTGCAGATTAGCTTTTAAATGAAGCCCACGCTTGTTCGGAGAAACTTCCCGGATTTGCAGGGGGAAGGGAGAGGCTGAGGTCTGCCTGGGCTCCTGGCCAAGGCACCACTGGCTCTGCTTCTGTGGCCAGGAGCTCCCCCCTGGCACAGCCTCAAGCTGGGATCAAGGGGACACATGTTCTCCACGACCCTTGGGAGTGGGAAGAGCCACCACAGCTGGTGGCACCCCACGTCATCCAAGGGTCCTGGCGGTGGCTGTGGATGACCAGGGTTCCTGAGGCTCAGTCCCACTGGGCTGACTTGATCCTGGTGAGTCCTCTGGGGGAGGTGGATGGTGGGCTCCTAAGAAGGTTCACACACAGGTGAGGTTGAGCATCTCCCATTAAGTGTTGCTGGCAAGAGAGGTGACCCTTCCACTCCCTGCATGTCACTCAGCCCCCAAGGTCACCACACAGGCAGGCAAGGGGGGTTACCTCGAGTGATGATGTCCTCCTGCCTGGGCTGAGCATGGGCACCTTTGTCACCCCATGTCACCAGAGAAGGGGATGAGGATGACAACTCCCACCTGTGCTCTCCCACCATCCTTCACAGTCCCTGGAACCTCCACAGCCACATCTACACCAGATTCCCAGGACAGATCCCCTCAAACGAGAGCAACCACCACCGAGCCACAGTCAGCGTGGGGAGAAGCAGCTCTCCAGCCCTCCCTCATGTTAAATTATTTACAGTAACAGACAGCACATCCCACTCTGTAAGCTTTGATTTATGTAACAGGTTTATAGCCCTGACACCATAATCATACGCCCCAATCTCAGCAGGTAACTGAGAGCTCCCTCGGAAATGAAGCTCCAACACAAACACAAAATAATTCAGGAAGAAATCGCGCGGGGCTCCGAGCGGGAGGTGAGCTGGGGCCGGAGGGCTGCTCCCTGCATTATTCATCCTGGCTCCTGTGCATGTGTCTGCTCCCCCCAGGTCTGGGGACAGTGTGTAAATAGATTTATGAGTAGAAAGGCAGCACATTAAACAGTTTAAGTGTCTTGGAGTCCATCCTGAAGTGTATTATTGCTCCAGTGTTTTATCACGCTGTGGAGGACTGGTCTCCATAAATTAGACCCAGTGCTGTAAATCCCACAGACTGGAGTTTTAGTCAAGAACTTGGGTAAACAGTTTGTGACACTGCTTGTCACCCACCCACACCCACGGACAGCTGGGGACAGCAAGTCCTGGTGGGGACAGGGCTCTGCCCGTCATCCCTGGCTCAGCTGGGAGAGCTGCTGGTGGCTGCTGGCAAAGAAGGGGAGAAGGGGTTATGGTCTGGGGGACACAGAAGAGCCCAGCCCCCCAGCATGGCTCTGTGTCTCTGCCCAACATGGTGGGGACATGGAAAGGGAGGAAGCGCTGGGTGCATGCAGGGAGAGGGGTGGGAGGTGTTTGGGAGAAGGTAATGATGTGTGGGGGTGGATGGATGGAAGTGGTGGTAGAATGACATGGACAGGTGGGTAGATGGATACATTCAGGGATAGAAAAATGTATATGGATGGATGGGTCTGGTGAGGGAAAAACTGGAGGATTTGAGGACCGACTGCTGCCTCGGTGGCGGGGGCTGGTGCGGGGGCACTCACTGCTGCTGCACAGCGAGCCTTTTGCACTGGCCTCACCAGCACCTCTCCCCTGCAGTCCATCTGGCTCCTCTCCCTCAGTCCCCTTTTCCCTCTATCGTCCCCAACTGCCCAGCTCAACCCCAACATCTCACTGGGGACAGCCCCCAGCCCAGCAGCCGATCCAAACAGGAGATAAATGTCATCCAGAGACCCAAGTGCAGCCACTGATGGGAACATGCAGCTTACACTGTGAGGTGACAATATTTCCCCTTATCGGCACTCAGTGCTGTGATAACCCATAATTATTGCTGCTGCCTGGTGCCAGCCTGAGCAGCACTGCAGCATCCCACAGCTTCTCCAGGCACAGTGACAAAGTGTCTTGCCCTTCTCCCGACAGATCCCAGGGAGAAGCACGCATGGACTGAATCCACTGAGGGGATGATGCTCGGGATGGCCGGGCTGGTGTGGCACATCAGCTCCCCCCACTCATCGAGCTCCAGCCCATGCCGCCTTTGGGGTCAGCACCCCTGGAAGAAGCTCAGCCCCCTGTGAGGGTCACAAGAGCCTCCTGCCCACACCCACCTTGATGATGTCTTCGTTGTTGGACTTGCACTCGACCATAGCTGAGACATCCACAACGACGCCGCTCAGCTCGATGGCAATGACCTTCACGGGAATGGCCACCGTCCGCCCCGTCAGGATGGCTGTGTTGATGATTTCTGTGTCCTGGGGATGGGACATAAAGGAGACCATCACGTTAGAGGGCAGCCTGTCCCCCCTGGGATCAGATCCTGGATGGCCCCTGTCCTGCTCCAGCCCTGTGGGGGTGGGTGGGATGTAGGGATGTGTAGGATGTATGGATATGTAGGGTGTACGGATGTGCAGGTGCTGTAGGGCAGATGGGCGGGTCAGAGATCCCTCAGGGGCACCCAAACCCTCAAAGCAGATAACTAAGCAGAGGGCAGGAACCTGCTCACCATGGCCAGGGGCACGATGGCCCTGATGTCCCTCTGGATGACCGTCAGCTCCGTCACCACCTTCTCCAGGTCGGGCGGGGGGTTGCGGCCGCGGTAGTCGATGTGCCACATGATGCGGCGCGTCACCGACTGGCTGGTGAAGTTCTCCATCTCGAAATCCAGCTGCATGATCTCAGAGGAGTCATCCCCATCCCTGGGCAGGGGGACAGGAGGGGACACGGTGAGCTGGGTGTCCCAGGACCCACAGACACCCCAGGATCAGTGCTGGGCAGTCCCCAGCATCCCCAGCAGGTCTCCTCGGTGTCCCCATGCCTGTCAAGGGGGACTGTACTCTGGGTGCCACCAAACCCAGCAGCCCTGACACCCACCTCTGCCAGGGGCTGCTCTGATGGGAGCCTGAAGGTTCCCACGAGACTCTTCCCAGGGGGAGAGAGAAATGTTTTCCACTGCCTCTTCCCAGCAGTTGAAAAGCCTCGTCAGCTCCCCAGGGGCTGCTGGGTGATATATTATCACAGGGTCAGCATATGGCTACAGTTCCAGAGGACAGTGGGTGGCTGCAGGTGCTGTCCTCGTCTCCCTGGCTCCGTTTTCCCAGCAGTGTGGCTGGATTTACTGCCCTGGGCTGCTCCTGCCTGCACACTCATTTCCCGCAGGTCAGACCCCAAGTGTCCCACACCCAACATGCTCAGGGACGGCAAATAAGCCCCTATAGAAGGCTCAGTCCAAGCTGTGGACTTTACAGCCCCTTCCAAGTGGATCACAGGGGTAAACTGAGGCACGGGAGAAAGAGGTTCAACCACACAGCAGATGGGACAGTGCTGGGACTCAGGGCAGGGCTGTCCCCTAGCCTGTGAGCACAGCCATGGGGATGGGGGAGGTAGATAGGACCAGCAGAGAATAACAGGCCTGAGACCATCAGCTCATCAAACACACACAAATTAATGCCACTGCTGAGGACAGAAGGACATGGAGCTAATGGACAGGGACTGAACTCTGGGGCATCCCCGAGGCAGGACAGGATAAAAGAGGAGCATCGTCAAACCCTGCACGTGGTGCCAGTCTAATGGGATACTCTGCTGTCCCTCTGCATCATGGCTTGGACAGTCTGACGGCCACAGCATAAATCACTCTTACACCCCAATCCTACAAGCAAACCTCCACAGAGGTGGTCCTGCCCTCCCATCCCTTCCTCCAACCTGCAAATCCACTGGGAGGACTTGGGATTCAATGCTCCCCTCCCAAAGTCAAACTTCTGCATTGTTCCCCAAAAATAGAGCATCCTCGGGGGACACCCTGGAGCCCCCACAAACCACGGCACTGGCAAAAGCTCCCCAGAGCTGGGTGGGGGGAGAGGGGAGGAAAAGTGAAATCACTGTGGAAGGGGAAGCCAGGACTGGCTCCACTCTCATCTCGCAGTGCAGCAGCCACTGAGAAGATCCCATCGATCTGGGGATGCAGGATGCAGTCGGGTTTCGCTCTGATCAATATCTAATGAGTGAAAGGGAGCAGAGAAAGAGGAGAGCAAGAAGCTGGAGCTGCTCCAGGCCATGGCAAGCCCTGATCCCTGATTCCACAGCAGCAATGATGAGCTCTGCAGTGGAGCTGCCACACAGGGGCTGGTGAGGTCCTGGCTGTGCCCCCGAGGCAGGTAGAGGGGCACAGGGGGAATAGCCAAAGGCCTCCTGGTGTGAAGGGGATTTGGCTGCTCACTCTCTCTTCCAAGGCAGAAGTGTTAAACACAGCCAGGAAGAGACAGGTTCAGAGGCAAAGTAGAGCTGCAGCTTCATGCCAGAGGCGGTCCAGTGCTGGAACTCCTCACCATGGGGTGCCCAGAGGCGTCCCAGGAATCCTGACGGGGCCAGCCCTCATCTTCTGCCTTCACCAAGCATCATCTGCTCTCAGCCACGGCAGAGACAGGAGCCAGGCTGCCCAGACTGGGGGGATAATTCAGGATGCAGCTGCTGGGGTGCAAAACATCCCAAACTGCCCATTATCACCCCAAAGCTCAGGGCTCTCACCCCCTCCCTGCACTGCCAGCGCTGCCAAAAGCCCCCAGAGCCCCGGCGAAACAAACGCCTCTGTTTGCACAGCCCGGAGGGCAACACGGCTTTGAGTCATTCATACTCTCCATTCCGTTAATATTTGATGGAGTTGTTTGTCTAAAAGGTGATTGTAATCACTTTAAATTCCTCCTCCATCTCTAACCTTTGCAGGCTGATTGGAAGCAGCGGTGGCAGTAGGAGAGGGGGAAGGGGGAGAGGATCCCGCTGCCGGCAGCTCTGGTATCCATGTGCTGTGCTGGGGTGGGTGTGCAGAGGACGGGAGGCTTGTGGTTTTGGAGACACTCCAATATCAGCCACGGGGCCACGGGCTCGGATGCTGTGGGGCAAAGGAAAACCCACCCTCCAGATAAGCCCTTTGCTGCAGAGAGCTTTTGAGGTCACATTTGGAGCACTCAGAGCTGAGGATCTTTCTGCAAGAGCCTGTCCCCAGCTTTGCTCAGTGTTGGGGTGGGGGGCAGAGCTATGGGGAGACAAGGATATGTTCCTGCCCCAGAGGGGATGTGCTCATCAACTTGCTTTAACCTGGCTCCTGGAGACACTCATGTCCCTTTTCCCAAAGACACAGTGATGGAGATATCACAGCCTGGGAATGGTTGGTTTCCAGCACTTCAGAATCTTTCCTGCTGGTGTTTTTGACCCCATGCCTGTCCTCTGCCCTTGCTTGCTGTGTCCTGCCAGCCCCATGTCTCCCCTTCTCCAGGCTGAGCAGCCTCTGGGTTTTCAGCTTGGCTTTGTGGGTCCTATCTCCTTCAGATCATTCCCATTTATATCCCCTGGGTTCTTCTCAACTGACCTGAGCCTATCCCAGAGCCCCAAGAATGGGCTCATATTGAGCAGGGCAGAACTGCCCTGTCTCGGGTGCTGATTTGGTTTGTGCTCCCATTCCAACACTCATCCATCACCTGAGGGTTCAGATGGGACCTTTCCTGGGGACTGCTCCTCTTCCTTCCCAGAAAAGACACCAGGATAGTCAGCAAACAGCTGCTGCCTCTCATGGCATTAAAAGTCATTAAAAAAAATTAAATATTTCCACCCCAAACTGGGGGATCCCCCATGGCTTCACAATACAGCCCTAAAATCCACCCCACCTGCCCGCCACCATCTGACACAGCCAGGCAATCCCAGCTCAGAGCCAGGGATGCAGCTGCCAACCTGTACCGATGACTGAGCCCCAGAGGCCAGATGCCACCTGAACGTGCCACCTCACACAGTCCTTGGGCACAAACCTGCCCACAAACCTTCCCACCTTGGGCCACAAAATCCACCTTTTCCCACCCTTCACCCAGCTGCACAGTGCCAGCCAAGCTTAGAAATCACACACAACATTAAGCCACTTCCCATGTTGCTGCAGGACCTGCCCCGACCTCAGCTGGGCTGAGGGTTTGATCCCAAAACTGCTCATCCCCTCTCAGTGCCCCCCAGTCTCACATTCCAGGCCATGCCTCAGTTTCCCCTGCCAGCACCCATGTGGCACTGCAGCCACCCAGACACCCAGGTGGGGGGCAAAGGGAGAACCACTCCAGGCCAAATCCCAGCGATTTCCCCAGCACCCCCAGAGGGGAATCCCTTACCTGGGCCCGGCCCCATCCACCCTGGACACATCGACAGTGGCAGTGGAGTGTTTGCCACCCGTCAGCAGCTCCGAGCTCACCAGCCACTGCCCACTCCTCGACTTGGTGCTGAGCAGGTTGACACCCTTCTTGGCCTTCACCCTGCAGAGAGCAACAGTCAGGGCTGGACCCTCACCCCGCACACCCCTGGATCCCCCTGGACACCCCATCATAGGCACAGGGGGATTTTTTGCCCCAATCCTTCCTGGCTGTCAGAAACATCATCTGGGCTGGAAGCAACCTCATAGGGCTGAGCCCACACCAGCTTCTATTTTTCAGAGTATTTTGTTCCTCCCATCACACCTCCAGCAGGAATTTGGTCCCCCAGGGCTGCCCCTGTGGGACTGGGCATCCCCAGGGCAAATGACAGAAGAGCCTGGAGCACTGCATCCCCGTGCCATGGGCTTGCTGCTGGCCCAGAGGTCACAAGGACACTTGTAAATGTCCTTTGAAGAGATGTGGCCACGGCTTGTACCCCCATCTTTAGGGACATGCAGCAAGAGAGGGTTCCCCTGCACACTGCCCCACACTGGGGTGCTGAACACCCACTGCCCCTTCTGCTCCCACCTGGTTCTGGGGCAGGACGAGGGGACACAGGAAGCCTCCTCTCACTCCACAGCAGCCCCATGGCCATACCATACCTTGTCCCCAAAGTGGCTGTGAATAAACCCACATCTGCTGGGAGAATCCCGGTGCAACTGGGAACACTGGGAGAACAAAGGCAGCAGTCCATGGTGCCAGTGCAGAGACGGAAACCCTGCATGGGGAGCCATTCTCTCTAAGAAGCTCCCACTGCAAAAGCCCCAAAACTGCAAAACCACATGCCGGCTGATCCCCTGGCCTCTCTCATCTTCCCAAAGTCCTGCCAGACCTGGTGCAGCACCCAGCAGGTCCCATAAACACCATATGCCCTCCCCACCCTCTCCCTTCTGCCTAGATGGAACAACCACTCCTTGGAAAGGCGGCTGCTCCCAGAGTGGGGACAGCTCCAGGGCTTTACCTGAGCGTGAAATGCTCCACCGTGGAGTTGGACATCAGGTAGAGGAGGATGCTCAGCACCTCTCCTGGCTTGAGGGGCTTGTCGGGCAGGCGGATGAAGACGTTGCCGTCCAGCCGGTGCTCCTGCATGGGCTGCCCCGGCGGGGGCTGCAGGAGGCTGACGCTGCCGATGCGCAGCAGCGGGTGCTGCGTGGGACCCTCAGTCCTGGCCCCCCCGGCGCCGCGGCGCGGGACCGTGTCCCCAAGGCACTGGCCGGCCCCGTCGGGGGCGTGCAGGGTGTAGTACAGCTCGGCCTGCTGGCTCTCGCCCGGCACCTCCAGGCTCTCGGGGCTCTTCCTCCTGCCCAGCGGCACGGCCGAGGGGCCGAACCAGGCGTGGGGCAGCTCCGCCTGCACCAGGCACATGGCCAGGCTGCCCCGCAGCCGGCACGAGCTCTTGATCTCCCGGGCGTCGCGGAAGGCGTGGAGCCGCACGCAGGGCAGCCGGTCGGTGACATCGAAGTCGTCCCAGTCCCGGCCGGCCACGTAGAAGAGCACTTGGACCACGGGCTGGCTGGCCACCAGCCGGGGCTGGATGATGAAGGCGCGCACCTTCCAGTTGACGGTGAGGCGGTCGGGGACCTCCAGGGTGCTGGAGGGCTGCAGGTGCTCCTTGGGCAGCACCAGCCCCGTGCTGAAGGGCCCCAGGGTGACGTTGAGGACAGGCAGCTCCTTGGTCTGGAAGACGACAAAGGGCTCGGAGCGCTGCAGGGGGGCGCTGCTGTTGCCCCCCGGGCTGGCTCCCACCTCCTTGAGGAAGAAGGCCAAGCGGGTGTTGGACAGGCGGTAGCTCACGGGCAGCAGGATGGCACCGGGGGGCTCAGCGGGCTCAGGGCTGGGCGCTGGCCCCTTGGCATGGGCTGCAAAGGGGATGGAGAGTGCAGGTTAGTGTGGGGCACCTCCCTCCAGAACAGCTCCTGAGCAGGGAAAACAGATCCAGGCAGGAGTGGTCCAGCCTTGCAGCAAGAAGGAGCTGGAGCTTCAGCCCTCACAAGGGCAGCAAGAGCCTGGCTGGGTTTCTGTCCTGCAAACCAAAAATGCAAGAAACCTCCCCAGGACCTCAAGCATGGTTGTGCCTCCTGATGGTTGGCACCAGCCTCACCAAACCCACCCTTGGCATGGGATGGGGTGTCCAGCAAGGAGGGATGCTCAGGGGCTGCCCAAGGCTGGGCCAGAGTGTGTTGAAGCCACATCCAGCCTTGTACTGTCCCTGGGAACCCAACACTAGTCACCCACCCTGGCACTCATGCCAAGGCACTGGCTGAAACAGCACAGACCCACTTACAGAAACAGGGCATAACTGGCTTCATTCCTGCTTCCAAACCCACCAAGAAAAGGATGAAGAGTTTCTCCAGAAGCTCATTACCAACAGTTAAGTCCAGGCTAATTTTTGGCTGGCAGATCCCACCACGTGTCTATCATCAAGGTTTTCCTCCTTCTTTTAGCACCCAGGTCACATGAGGAAGGTGGCTAAATCAGACCCCAGATCCACTCTGTCCCCACAGGCTGCCTGTAAGGGTGTCACAGCCAGCCTGTCACCCATCACTACCCAGGGCTGCCACCCACACAGTGCTGTCCCCATGCAACAAAGCTGACCCAGACCACATTTTTCCAGACACAGACATGGCCTGATGGGAAAGTGAAGCAGATGATGTTGGTGCCGCCTTGTGCAAACCTCAGCAGTGCCCAGGTGTGACAGCCCTTAGGAAATCCCTGCTGTCCTTCCTTTTGATCATTTTGCCTTAAAAAAGAGAGTAACTCCACTACTGGCAGAGCAGGCAGCCACTGCCAGCCGTGCACTCCCGAGGGTCCGAGCTGCCCAAGCCCCTCAGAGGGAGCCAGTGATCCCACTGCCACGGCCAGCAAGCGGGGAGAAAACCCACGGAGATGCTCCTGCTAAAGCAGATCCTGCGAAAGGCGGCTGGTGCGGAGCCGGCCGACGGCACGCGCTGCGCTGGCAGCTGCGGGAGCCTGGAAGACATCTCAAGGTCTTTGCATTCTCCATCGGCTGCCAGAAATCCCCAGGAGGCCTGGGTACCCCCCCACTCCCCTCGGCTCTCCGCCAGCCCCCCGCAGCCCCGTTCCCAACGCTGATTGCAACCGCTCCCAAGCGGCTCCCGAGCGGCGGAGCCCAAATTACCCGTGTCAAACGGCGGGGAAAGGTGCGGATGTGACGGCTCAGCTCCCAGGAATGACTCAGCCCCCTTCCTGACAGGGGCTTTGGAGCGTGCCAGGACCCTGAGGCTTTTTCCAGCTGGGAGAGTGGCCTCAGACAAGCTCCCCAGGGCTGACGGGGACGCAGGAACCCCCAGCCCACCCGGGGCACTCTCTGCTGCGGGGCACAGGGGGGTTAAGCAGCTTAGAGGGCTCATAAAAGGATTAGCACTTGATATGGGACAGGGAGCATCCACAGCTACATCTCCTGGGATGAAAGTTGTCCAAGAGCCAGGTGGAGAATTCCCCTGGGCTGGGCAAATGCTGGAGACACGCTGCCGGCACCACCGTGTTGGCACCACCACGGGCACAGCTCCAGCCTCTGTCACCCCATCCCACTTGCCTTATCTGTTTTCCCATCTCCTAGAGAGCCAGGAGCTGCAGGAGAGGTGCTGAGCCTGGGAAAACACCTATGGGTGCCCCTCTGATCAGCAGTAACCAGCAGCAAGGGGGTTTCTGCTCCTCTGGCTCACCGAGGCTGTTTTCTGCTGCGAAACATGAAGGTTTGCATCCTCCCTGCCATCCCCAACAACTAGGAAAAGGGATTATTTCCAAAGTATGAGATTATTTGTGGAAAAGGATCCACCAGCTGGAGCAACATGAGCAGGACAGCTTGGGTGAGGTACCGGCAGGACCGATGGAGGCACGGACAGCAGGGGCTTTGTTCATTCACTCACTGAAACAGCATCAGTCTCTACCCCTTAAAAACCATTGGGGTCTGTGGAAGGTCATTTAACAAAGAAAACCCGCACAAAACCCAACCAACTCAATGCCCAGAACAGCCCCAAGGAAAACCTACCCTTGGGGTGGTGCAAAATGCCCGCAGTCACCACCTGCCCCTCGAGTGTGGGACACGAGAACCTCTGTGCCGCCCCGGCGAGCACCAAGCACTGCGGCGAGGGGCAACCACTGCCACCCACCACACTGGGAGAGCTAAAGCAGCTGAGTTTGGCTGCAATTTGTGGCACAGACCCCCAGAAAGCAGCTGCTTCCTCCTTGCCACGGGGATTCTCTGATGACCAATGAGGGTTGTGCACTGCCCTCTCAAACGAGCTGGGCACCCTGCTCGACTCAGACAAGGCACCCTGGTGCCAAACCCTGCTGGGATGGGGACACCCAGGGTGGCCCTGTCACCAAGCCCAGCACCCTGGCCATGCCAGATGGGGGAAGGGATGGGGACAAGCTGGGATGGAGATTAATGGGATGGCCATGATTAGTTCAGCGCCGGCAAATTGCCGGCACCCAGAGAAGCGATTTCCTTCCACAGACAAAATGCATTTAAACGATGCTATAATATGTTGCTGGGAGGGGGACAGGACCAGCGCCTCCGTTCCCTGGCCATAAACTCATCCTGCCAGGAGAGAGTCTAACCAGCCTGGGGTGGGTGCCAGGATGGGGGAATCAAAGCCCAGCCCAGCCCAAGCCTCCGCACCAGGGTGGTGAGGGAAGGAGAAGGGAGTCAGGAGATGCATGGAGATATGGATGAAGCTGCTGGCCAAATAGCAAGGAAAAAAGGGTGGATAAGGATGCATAAACCAGCAGAGAGAATGGAGGGTGCATGGATGGATTGAAGGTGGATCAGAAATAGCTGGACAGCAAGAGAATAGTTCTAGGATGAGAGAGGTGACGGATGGAAGAATGCACGGATAGAAGGATGGATGGAGAGCACAATGGCTCAGGAGAAGGGAGGAAAGGAAGGAAGGAAGGAAGGAAGGAAGAAAGGAAGGAAGGAAGGAAGCTCAAAAGATGGAAGAAAGATGGACAGAAGGAAGGAAACAGGAAGGATGGACAGACAAGCACGACAGCTCAGGAGACTCCAGTCCCCACACCACCGTCCCTGGACCCTGCCCTGGTTTCAAGCCACCCCCAGGAGGGAAGGTGGCTCTCATGTCCCCCCTCTGGCTGGGTTTGGGGGGACAGAAGGGTTAAGCCCTGCTCTGCAGCCCCACTGCTGTGGTTAACGGGATTTGCAGCACCTGACCTGCATTCCGGGTTTATTAGGCCGGCACAGAGGGGACCATATGGTCCTTCCACCCCTGCAGCTCAGCACTGCAAGCCAAAAGGCAGATCTCTGTGCCTGGCCAGACTCTGACTGGCCTGGGGGCTTCCCAGACCTCCCAGGCTGAGGAGCCACCCCAGCCCCACAGCGGGATGGGACGAGCCTCCCGCGTGTCCCATCCCTCCCACCCCACAGCAGCCTGTGGGAAGCTGGGTTGACCTGCAACCCACGGCAGGGAGAGGGGGGAGAGAGGGAGATGTAAACACACAACTGCTGGTGACCCCCTTGTTGAGCCCCCACATCTGCCCGGCCAGATGTGCCCCGCACCGGCTGCAGACACACGGCCAGATGGGCCAAGGGAGGGCACGTGGGGACAGTGGCAGCACCCTCCAGCCCTGCCTGAAAATCCAGACCACCCTCCCCAGGCTGAGGGGTCTCACTGCTGCAAAAAGCAGCACCAAAAGCACTGAATCCTCAGAAAACGGGGCATGGCAGGAGTTCAGCCCCTCCATCCTGCCCCTGCTGCAGCTTCATCAGATCCATCCCTGCTCCCACCTGTTATCCCAAGGCTGAAGACCCTCCTCCTCTTCCCCTCATCTAGAACCGATAGCCAGTGCTGAGCCCCAGCTTAGCCCCAGCCCCAGCTGTCTGCCATAGGGATCGCTTTAGCCACGCTCCAGGGGGGGCTTTATCCTGGCTTATCCTGGGGGACACAGCGGGGGCTCCCGGTAGTATATCCCCACTTACGAGGGCAAAACCATACAGGAAAACCACTGGAGAAGGAGGAAGGAAGGTCTGAGGTCACGCCAGGAGGGTTAAAACCTCTCCTGGTCATAAGAGGCGGCACTGGGGGCTCAGTGAATCAATGGACCGGACGCAGCTCTGACGGAGATGCCAAAATACCAGCGATGTGAGACACCAGTCCAAGCTCTCCTGGCTCCTGCCAGGCCATTGCTGGGCTTCCAGGGTGCTCCCACCTTGGAGCAAGCCAGAAAGTTGTCCATAAAGCAGAGTTGTCCATAAAACAGTGACTTGAGCTGACGTGGGGATAAAACCCTCCCTAAATACACGGGGAGGGATGGCAGGGAGCAAAACCTCTCAGCCCCCAAGGAGAAAGTCCAGCCTGGATATTCCCAACTGGGCCACTGGCATGGAACTCCCAACTGCTGTTTTGTTTCAAACCAGGATAAAGCCACCCCGCTTCCCTGAGCATCCTGTGGATCCCAGCGGAGGCTTCACAGCCCCAAAACCTGGTGGTTCAGGTTTTGCCACCACATTCATCAGGGCCAAGCACAAATGGGAAACATGGGCAGCAGCCCCAAACACCAGGGATGTGCCACATCTGGAGCTCCTAGGGATGTCCTACACCTTGATGTTCCCACATCTGGATGCTCCAGCTAGAGGCAGCCCAATCTCCCAGGGAAGGGTCAAGCTCACACATCTCCCCACCTGTCCTGGGAACAGGCATTGCACCCATCCCTTTCCCTCCTCACCCCACAGCACCAATCCCTGACGCACTACACACCCACCAAGTGGGGTCAGCACCTCCAAACACCCCAAAAAGCAACAAAAAGTGGAAACAGAAGCCTCCGTGCCTCCACTTTCGCTCAAAATTCAGTCAGCCCCAACACAAGCCCCGCTCCACTGCATACTCCCAGGGAAAAAAAAGCCAGTAATAAAGTACAAGCCAAAATTAGACAATACAGGCAGGCCCCTCATGGAAACCTTTGAAATGTTACCTGCAGCCTGAGCCTTGAAAATTGTTTTTGGTGGCATAAAAGACAACAAGCTCTCCCTTCCCTCCGGTGCAGCGAGAGCCTCCATCTCCAGTCCCAGCTAATTGGAACTCAATTAAGTGAATAATTGTTACAAACATGAAATTGCCTTCCCCAGGCGCGTGGCAGTGAGATACCCCAGCTGTGGCCACGGGAAGGGCGGGATGCAGGGATGCTCCAGGCCCTCGGCTCTGCCCATGGATACAGCGGTGATGGGGTGACAGGGCTGGGAATCCCCATGGTACCGAGGACAGGGCGGTTAAACTGGTCCAGGCTTCCCAGAATCAGCCTGGGGTAGGAATTGAGTGGGTGCTGGCCAGGATATGTGCCTCAAGTCTTCCTGTGAGCAGCAGCGCTGGCTCAAGAGTGGATTCTCTAGTGTCTAATACAGGGTTGTGCTCATGCCTGGTGGGCATGAGCTTCTCCTTTCTTTTAGGTCCTCCTCCCAAAGGTCCAGCCTGGCTTCTTCATCACCAGGAGCAGTAAAATACCATAACACTGGTGGGACTGAGTCCAAGGCCAGCACACAGCCTGCATTTCGGGACCAACAGCAAAAGGGACCCGTCCCAGCACCACGACAGGCTGCAGTGCCAAGATATGAGCTTCCCCCAGGAAATTAATAAGAGGGAATAAATAGAAAAGAAAAAAAAAAACAAGGGACCTAAAGGAATAAATAAATATGGCCTAAATGGGATGTGCTGTGCAGAGGCACAGCCTGCCATAAATTCCCAGAGCCAGCAAGGCTTTTACACGGCAGCTACTTTAGAGCAATTTCCACAAATCACAGCAAGGGACAGGCTGGGGGACGGGGAGGAGAAGGCCTTTACAGAGGAGGAAGAAAAATGAAGAAATTAATTAAAAGTGTGTGGGGGAAAAAGGACAGGGAAGTGGCTGACTATGAATATCTACAGGATTGCCCAGGGGCTCCAAAAGGCAGTGGGAGGGGAGCTACTCTGGGATAAAGTGGGCAGCCCCTGAGCCCTCAGTACGTGTTGCGGTGGGTCCTGGGCTGGGTGACTCCCATGCCAGGCTCCCTCCATGCTGGGAGCTGGGAGCAGCCCACCAGCAGCAGGTGGGCACAAATGGTTTCTCCAAATAACCCCCCTGGGGAGGCAAAAGTGGTAGGACTGGCAGGGGAGTGCCCTGAAGGGTGGCCTGGGGAAGCAGGGACAGGGACAGCAGTCCCTGAGGGAGGAGCCCACAGCACCAGTGTTGGGGCAGAGGCAGTGCAGTGACACTCCCATGTGTCTTGCTCAGATCATCCCTGTTCCCTCTCCACCCCTTCCCACGATGGCCAGGAACAGGAACATCCTCCCAGCACCCTCCAAACCTGAACACTGAATATGCCCCCCAGGCTGTGCCCCCCCCACTGCCAGCCCAGGCTGTGCCAAGCAACACGTTTCAGACTGATTAGACACTGATTAATTTATTTCCCCCAGTGACGTGTGTCAGGCTGCAATCGGAGCCGGATTCAACTCCAGAGGCACCCGAGGAACGCGAGGAGCCGCAGATAAACCCAGCCTCAGCCCTCAGCAACCAGGGCTGGGGGCCAGCAGCAGCCCCACAGCCCCAGCACTCCCAAAAGCAGGGCTGGGAACAGGTACCAGCTCATGACTTTGCCACCCAGCATCAACCACGCACGGCTGGAAACACATCCCCTTCCTCCCCGCTGGTACCCGAGCGCATCCAGCAGCCGCGCCGAGCTGGCAGCGGCCGGTATTGCATTTTCAATCTTATTTATCTTCCAGAGGGAAAACACCGAAAGCTTTCCCTCAAAGAAAAAATAAATTCGAAATTAATTTCATTCTCAAGTTTTGCCAGTCCTGGGGAAGAGCTCAGCCCACTTCATCAGGGCAAACCTGCCCCGGTAACTCCTGCAGGGGCCGGGAGGTGACAGCACGGCGAGCGGGGGCACGGCCACCCCAGCAGCACCTGCTTGGGCTTCTTCCAGAGCTGGTGAGAAAGCAGGGATGGTAAATATTATCCGAGCAATGGGAAAATGCTCGCCAGCAGGAGACAGTGGCTTCATCAGGGGACTGTGAATTGCCTTGCTGACAATGTCCCCCCAGGAGGCCAGAGTAGCAGTGAGGGGCTCAGCACCCAGCCAGGGTGAGGGATGTGGGCCCCAGGGATGTGGGAGTGGCAACAGGTCAGGCAACAGCTTAGGGAAAATGAAGGGAGTGGTCCCCAGGAGAGCCACATCCTGAGGAACAACCTCTGCATCCCAAACCTGGGACATTTGTAGGAGAAGTGACAGCCCATGAATCCACCAGCTCAGCTGGTGCTTCCCTAGGGTGGGGATCGCTGGGCCACCATCAAACGTGGCTGGAGGACCCCATGTCTCCCGGTTTGCAAGGAAAGTGAGCTCCAACCTCCTTCCCCCTCAGCAAGGGGCACCAGGATCTCCCTCACTTCACACCATTGAACCATTTCTCTTTCTGCCACATGGACAAAATCCCCAGCCCCATCACAGCGTGTCCCACCCCAGGAGCAGCCACCTCCCTTCCCACCCGGGGGGCTGCTCATTAGCAGAGCCATGTATTTAATAATAAAAGGTTCTGATTAGATCAGCAAGAGTGACCTTTTCCAGATGGATGGGATGCTCGTACGGCGACAGGCACCACGTGGGAGGGGAACACCCCGGCAGCTCAGCGACTCCTCCGCACACCCAGCACGGGCCGTGTTGGCCAGGCAATTGCAGCAGCCAAAAAAAAATCGGGTTATGCTGTCTAAGCATCCCTTCCCTCACCCATCATCTGCCCAGGATGATGCCACATCCTGCTGACTACCTCCACAGCACGGGATGGAGCTGGGATGTGCTGCTGGAAGGTTGGGGATGCTCTGCAGGGATCCCCGGCCGTGTTGGTTTCTGTTTTCTTCCTCTATTATAGGAGGCAGAGAAGCAGGAAGAGGAACCTCAGCAGCCAGTCATGGGGGAGTGATTTAAACAGTAACCCTCAAAATAGCCAGGTTTCCAAAAACTGCTGAGCAATCCCCAGTCAGGGGGTTGCTGCCACCCCATACCCTGCCTCAGTTTCCCCCAGTGTGCACACACAGCCACATGCACACACAAAAGGACAGGTCTGGATGAGGGTATCGAGGTGCCTTGAAACTCCCAGAACCAAATCCTGCCACTGCTGCTCACCAAAATCATTACTCAGAGGATTTCCATCATGCTACCAATTGGCATCCTTCATCCTTCTCCCTTTCCTCAACAACACCAAGAGGACAAAAGGGGTAAAAGAAAAGACAATTTCCCAGTGAGGTGTTCCACTTCACACTGCTATGTCCCAGGACATCCTGCTGAGATTTAAGGTATTGGGGTTGGGGGAAGATGGACTGGGCCCTGGGGTCATGCAAGGACACTATGGAGCCAAAAGCCAAAAGGGGTGTCCTTGCATGTCCCTCTATTCTGCAGCACCAAAGGTAAAACTTGTGCCAGGTTTAACCCAGCTCAGAGGCCGGATCCTCTCCTCTCACCTGCCTGCCAGGGCAAGGAAATATCCTATTGCCCCTTCTCTGCTCCTGGATGGAGCCAGGGGTGCTCAGCTGCTCTGACCCCATCAGCATGGCCAGGGTGGGAGCTGTCAAGTGAGCCAACACCAGGTGTATGATCCTGGTGTACATTCCCAGTGTACGTTCCTGGTTCGGGTGTTAAATGAGCAAACGTCGGGTGTGTGTTCCCGGTTCCACAGCGAGTTATGGCACATCTCCACCTGCTGGTCTGAAAGCCCCTGAGCTGGGAGATGCTCAGAGGAAAGGAGGATGGGGGTTGGTGAGTAACCCCCTGCCAGGGTTGGGCTGCACTGGCTGGAGACCCCAGCAGGGGTGGACCTATGGACCATCTCCAGCATCACCCTTCACCACCAGCCCCATGCCTGGGACTTGCCTGTGGTGGGAGCAAGCCATGGGATATACAGGAATAGTGGCACAGCCCCATCCCCATCAGCAGTGGGATGGAGGTGCTGGGGCTGTGGGATCCAGTGTAGGGCCTCAAGCCTGTCCTGCCTGCTGGGACAGATGCTGAATGACCCCAGAAACCTGGACCACTGCATCCCTGGACCTTTGCCTCCAGGCAAGCACTGCTTTGGGAGAGGGGAAATTGAGGCACACTGCAGAGACAAGGCTCAGCAGGGAGCAGAGAGAAGGTGCAGGAGCCCAGGCTCAGCCCCATGGACAGCACAAGTCCTTGCACAAACTGAGGGGTAAATCCCCCTGTGCCGCATCCCAACAGCTTCGCAGCACAACTGTGCTGGGCAGACACCACCAGCATCCCCCACGGCCCCACGGGCCAGGGCTCTGTGTGTCCATCCCTCCATCCCTCCTGTGAGCCCTTTGGGCCACCCTGGGGCCATCTCACCCCGGAGATGCCAAAAAAAAACCCTTTCTGGAAGCAGCTGATCTGGGGCCTCGGCCAAGCGGCTCCCGGGGCCGGCAAGGGAGCGCAGCAGGAGGGAGTCTGGCACGAAGGCCTGCTCTTAAATAAAAAACAAGGGAAAAGGGAATAAAATACTCCAAGCAGCAGAGCAGGGTGCTGCTTCACCGCCGGCTGACCCCGCTGCCAGCCCGAGTGATTTGTAAGAAACGCCGGAGAATTAGGAGCTCTCACTCAGCCTCTTTTTCCGGCTCCCTCCAAGACCTTTATTTGTCCAGGAAAGGCCAAAGCGGCGGCAGCGAGGGCAGCTGCGCATCCTGAAAAGAGCCTAAAAACTCCTGGCAGAGGCTCCTCTCTCCACCAGCACAGGCATCCCCCCATGGCAGCACGGCCAGCCCTGGCACAGGCCACCTTTGCCCACTCCCCACTGGCATCGCTGCCAGGGGGACTCCTCCACCCACTGCACCCCCCAGCCCAGGGGCCAGATTCTGCCCTGGCCTAAACCCAAGGCCTGACCCACCGGGCTCGTGGTGTCCCAGCGGCAACTGGGGAATCAGAAATGCCCAGGAGGGGATGGGGAGCGAGGGGCCACATCCAGCCCCTGCACCAGAGGCCGTTCTTGATGGATCATCGCTTGCACAGGGATATTTCCCACAGCCGACAGCCGCCCCCGGCAGCACCGCCGACCCAGACAGTTGGATCTTATCCAGGCAAATTGGGGAGCAGGAGATCCCACTTCCACACCGGCTGCCGGCCCCCTGCCTGCAGACTCCTGACCTGGTGGTCCCAAAGAGCAGTGAAGCTCTGCCACCAAATCCCACCGGGGCAGCATTCCAGGAAACAATCAGTCTCGGGGTACAGGGGGGCAGCATTTGCCCCCCAAAAAGGATGCTACTAAAGTTGTGGCTTGACAGCCTGGAGATCTCTACTCCTCTGCCAGGGTCAGAATTTCCAGGGTGGAAACCCCCTGCCAGCTCCCTGCAATGTTCCCAACATTCCCCCCTTCTCCTTATTTCACCACTGTGGGTGAGCAGCTCCCCAAGCTCCTCAAAGACCCTCAGGGGCTGCAGATGCCGAGAAAGTCCTGCCTGAGCCCCACAAGTGCCTTGGCCATGGGCTGCCGGTGCGACACGGAGCCAGGCACGGTCCAGGGATCCCCTCCAGCTCCTGGGGGGATCGTTTGAGCTGGGCAGCACAGTCCCCGGGACACTCTGAGCCTGAGGCCAGAGCCAAGCTGGCAGGAGGGGTCTGGGTGACCCCCCCACACTGCAAGCAGCCCCCCACTCTCTGTTTGGCCAAGCTGGCTGCCAGGGAAAGTGGCTTCGGCTGGGGCATCTGTGGGGCTTGGCTTTAAAAGGGAAGCATCCATAGAAATCATTCATGGAAACCACATCCCTCGGGGTACATGACCCCTCTTTGGCCTCGTTCGCCAATAAAAGCCCCCAGCAGCAGGTGCTGGCGTCCCCAGGGCTGTCACCAGGGCAGGCCAGGATGTCACCGCAGCTCGGCCATGGCACGGCAGTGATTTGGATGCAACTCAGGGCAAGTGGGTGCAGGCAGGTGGGGGGATCAGAAAGAAAGAGAGGGATGGAAGGGGCTGCATCCCCCGTCCCCTCCATCCCAAAACGATGCCACCTCGGCAGAGCCTGCCCAGCAACTCAGCGCAGACTGAGAAAGTGTCTGGGTGCGGGTCCGGGGGATAAGCGAGTGGATAATAGCGGATAAAGCCCCTGATCCTCCCGCTAAAGCAGCTCTGCATTAAGGAGACAAGGGGCAGGGGGGGCTGGGGGGAGGGGGGGCTGAAGCCCCCTCGCCCCATGTGTCCCCCTGCCACCCCGCTCCCTGCCCCGGCACACAACCCCCGGCAAGCGCTCGCAAGCACAAGCTGTCATTTTATTAAGCCAGGAATAAACTCTAATCTTCACCCGTTTCGCTTGGGGGGGGGGCACAGAGAACCAGGGGAGGGGGTGGCTGTGGGAGGGGGGGTCCCAGCCGGGTACAGAGGGGCAGGGGCTGCCCCTGGCGGGGGCAGATGCTGCAAACCTCCCTCCCGTGTTGCAGACAGACATATAACATATATATTGCCCCCCCAGCTCCCCCGGCGCCAGCACTTACCGGGGAGCAGCAGCGAGCAGAGGCAGCAGAGCAGCGCGGCCGGCCCGGGGAGCATCTTCTCCGGAGAGGCCATTGCAAGGTGGGGGGCAGCAAGAAAACCGGGGGGGCCCCGTGGCAAATAAAAAAAAAAAATAATAACAACAAAAAGAATCCAGACCGAGCACCAAAAAAACCGCAGAAATCCCCTAAATCCAACCACGTGCGAGCCGGGAGCAGCAGCCAACGGCGGAATTTGGGGAGGGGGGGGGAACCGGTTCAGGTTGGGAGGGGGGCTCGGCTTTGCCCCCCCAGCTCAGCGAGCAGAGCACCCCATCTCCGGTCCCCCACCCCTCCCCACCCCGCACCCCAAACCTGCCGCAACCCCCCCCCCCAGTGCCTGCAGGGCGGCCGGGGGAGCGCCCAGCCGGCGGGGGCGGGTCCCCCTCTTCTTCCTCCTCCTCTTCCTCCTCGGGAGTCGGCAGCGGGGGGAGAAGAGCACGTGTAACCCCCTCCCGGGGAAAAAAAACAGCACCGATGTGCTGATGGAGGATGATGCTGCAGGGTGCGGGTCGCCAGCCCCTCTGCACAAGAATAAAAATAAGAATTCCAAGCGCTGTTCTTCCAAAGGGAAAAAAAAAAAAAAAGAAAAAAAATTAAAGGGGAGGGAAAAAAGCTGAATTAAAGCGCTCCCCCAAGGAAAAAAAAATAAACGGGGGAAAAAAAGAGAAAACAACAAGAACGTAACAAAAAAAAACACAACCCAGAGCTGGGTGAATAATTAATCCCAGGCAGATGCGATTAATCGTTGGCAGGAGCAGCTCGGCGGCGGAGTCCCCGCATCCGAAGGCAAAGTTTGGGGGGGGGACCCCGGGGCTCAGCCGCTGCCCCCCCGCCAGGGCTGGAAGCGGGGGGACCCCGCCATGAGCGTGGAAAGGAGGGGGGTCCCCGCCTCCTCTGCCCCCCCCTTCGGATTAAAGAGGGGGTGCACCCCCTTCTGCCCGCAGACGGAATGAAAGAGGGGGTGCGGGAGCCTTGGGCAAAGCGGCAAGTTGAGGGGGGTCGTGCCCCTGGCCCCGCTCCGAGCCCCCCCCGCCTGTGCCGTGCTGAGCCGAGCCGGGGGGGCCCCGCTGGGCGCTCCGGTGGCCGCTCGCCCGGCCGGAGCCGCATCGGGCACCGGTGGGTGCCAGCGAGGGGAGGGCGGCAGGGGGAGGCGCCTTCCTCCTCCTCCTCCTCCTCCTCCTCCTCCCCCTCCTCTTCGGGCGAGGAGGTCCCCGCTGGTGCAGCGCGATGCGATGCAGAGCCCACCCTCCTCTTCCCGATCCCCCCAGGCACTTCCCAGCCCGCCCCCCCTCCCGGACCCCGCCCCAGCACCCCGGGGTGCGGCGGGGGGGCTGCCCGGCCCTGCCCTGCCCTGGGGGCCGTGCACCGACACCGCTGCAATGCAAGAGGGTCCAGAAAAATGGGGGCTTAAGACTCCTAAAGGAGGGCAAGAAATGTGGAGCAGGGAGCACATACCTCGTCACCCCCGTGATGGAGAGGGACAGAAGGGTTTGGTCACTTCTCACCACCCTGGGGGTCCCTGCTCCATCCCTGCTGTGACCAGGGCATCCCCTGCCTCCCCAGCCCGCTCTGCTAGTGCCACCCACGGGTATCAGCCTTGTCACCCCACTCCCTGCAGCACTAGGGACACAGGCAGGGCCTGGCTACAGCCCCCACACATGGGTGTGGGTGGCTGGGGACCCCCTGTGCCCCCCAGGGATGGGGGAACCAGTCACCCCCTCGCCCCTGCCCCTCATGGGCTGCCTGGTCCCCTGCACATCCAGGGATTGTCTCCTGCAGGGCCTAGAGATGTTTTCAGCGTGGATGGGGAGGGATTCCCCTTGTCCTGGTTTGCTGCTACAGAGCCATGGGAGAGTTGGGTTTTTGGGGAGCAACACTGCCTTCCCACCCTGGGAATGCCATGCTCCCCTCAACCACACGGTGGCCGATGGGGATGTGTGAATATTTGGGAACTGAGTCCCCATGACAGCCTACACACCCATCACGTTCCCTGCATGGCTCCTGTGAGCATCTACCATGGCTGGTTCGGCCACCTCAGCCAAGGGTGGGTTTTCCTGCCCCCACCAACCCCGTGACCACCTCAGGAACCTTCACCCTCTCTGCTGCCGAACATTTCCCCGTCTCCCTTCACCAGGAAATATTGGCCAGCACGTTCATCCTGGCAGCCTCATTTACAGTGGAAGTGCATAAGACATCTCCATTAATGCCAAAATAATTCACGGCAATTAATAGGATTGACCTTGAGCAGTGACAGAAGCTGAAGATGCCCCCAAGAAGCGGCAGCCCGGCCGTGCCGAGGGGGGAGGACAGACCCTGGACCGAGCCCTTGCACATCCCCAGCACCTTTGGGTGCTGCTGGGAGGTCTTTGCAAAGGATGCTGAGGAATGGCAGAGGGGCCAGGGCGAAGAAGAGCAGGGAGATGGGATGTGCCCCAAAAGCCAGCAGCTGGAGTTTGTGGGAAGGGCTGAGCACTGTTTCTGATGCCTGGAAAAGGCCCGGCTGCTGTGGGAGCGGCCCCACACCACTGCACAGGCACTCGCTGCTTGTTTTCATAAAAATCCCATGATTTATAAGCCAATCTCCCGATTGCTTTGGGAAGGGGAGGGCTGACTCACGGGCTGGATCCCCAGGGATGGAGGAGCATTAGACAGAGCAAAGCAGCGGCTGGGCCAGGATTTGCCTCTCCTCAGCCTGCCCAGAGGGCGATGGGGCAAAGCCTGAGTTTCCCCTCTCCAAAACGGACCCCAGGGTTGGGAAATGGGATGATGACAGGACCACGCCGCATCCTTCCCGGTCATGGGATCCTTTTCCCACTGATGGATGAGAGCTTTTAAAGAGGGATGTTTGGGTGCAATCCCTCCTGCGTTCCCGCGGCGCCTCTGGCAGGTTCTTGGCACCACTGCTGGGATATTTTTCAGCTGTTACAGAAATAAGTATTTTTACCCCAGCTGGATTTTATTTATGACTCCAGCTCTGGCAGGCAGAGGGGCTGGGGTGGGCGAGAGCAGGCGGCTGTGATCTCTCTTTCCCCAGTGAGAATCAAAGCCGGGATTGCCACTTATGCTGAGGAGATGCTGGAGATAAATGTTATTTTAGCAGGAGCTGAGGCGAGGAAGGCCAAAATGTGACTCCAGTGCAGGGTCCCACCTTTGTGGGGACCCGTCTGAGCACCTCCTGCTTTTTTGGACATACGATGCACTGGAAAGCACAAGGAAGGATTTCCCAAGGAGTTACCCCAAAAAACACTGAGAGATGTCCAGGCAGGATGGGGTCTGGCTTCATTCCCAAAAGCACCACATCCACCCAAATCACAACAGCCCCTTGAGCCCCTACACAGAGAAGGATTTTGGAGTGCAAACCCTGTGGGCTGGAGGCACTTTCCCTGTGGATAAATCCCGGCTGTGGGAGCAAACCCCAAGCGAGAGCATTAGTGCCAGGTCGGGCAGAAAGCATCGCGGTGCCGGGACAGCCCGGCCTCTCCCGGTAATCCCTGGCCAGCGTTTCACCTGCCAGTAATCCCGGAGGCAGCACTAATCGCTGGGATAACAGTGCCCGGGAGGTGCTAATCACCAAATCCGGCCCTAATCCCTGTGGGAGCCTCTGCGGAGGTGCCGTGGCAGAGCCAAGCCACCAAGGCAGGCGGGCAGCAGGCACAGGGGCTGCTGTGAGGGGGATGAAAAAGAGGGTTCAGGGGGGACTCACCTTTCCCTTCCCATGGAGAAACTGAGGCACCTACAGGGACAATGCCCACCAAGACACATCTGAGCTTCCTCCAGCTCCGCTCGTCATCTCCAAGAGTTGTGCAAGGATCTTGCTGTGATAAGACGGAACCATGAAGGGCAGGGAGGGCTCTTGGTCTGCAGACTCCCCTCTGGATGCATTGGCATGGGAAAACACACACCAAACCCCACAAAAACAAAAGCCAAGAGCCAGGACTGAGGTTTGCACCTGGAGGAACACCCTGGGCTGTTTTTTTTCATGCTTTGACCCCAAGGACCCTCCAACAAAGATAAATTACCTATAAGCCAGAAAGAATTAAAACAAAAATGCCCTGGGAACGCCCCAGGACAGTGAAACCCTCACTCCAAGCCTCCAGTTTTCCCATTATTTTCCAATAAAGATTGATTCAGGCAGGGAATTTCCTTGCCTGCAAGCAGCTCTCTCCAACGGTGGCTGCCTTGTTAGTGTCTGGAGCATCACACCCCGGCCCGACAGCTAATTCTGTGTGGGAGTTGAATGGCTGATCCTGGAACGTGATTAAAAATATATATCAATTCCCTCCCTTCCAGAGCAGTGCCCGAAATACATTTGTATCATCCGCCTTTCCTTATATAGTTCTGATAATGACATAAATATAGAAGCCCCGTAATTGCCATAAATTAATTTTATATTATTATTTCTAAGGCAATGGGAAAAAAAGGCCTTTTATTGTAATTAATTGTCCGGCTGGATTCCTCGCGGGGTTCATGGCTTGTTTTGTGGATCCATGGCTCTGTCTTGCCTCTGTCCATTTGGGGACTGTCTCTATCACTGGTCCCCAAGGCCATCCCATGGGTCTCCTTCTTCCCAGGGTGATGCTGGTGGAAGAAAATGGGTGGGAAAAGCAAGAAACGGGCTCAGATACTTCACCACCGAGACGCTGCAGGTCCTGAGCCCACCCTGTGCTACCCACGACCAGCAAATTGTTTTGACTTTTGGGTGCCCCAAACAGTGCAACGGCACATTAGATATTGAATGCAATATTTATAATATTAAAATGAATATTTTAATAGCCTATAAAAGCAGCGGAAGGGTGAATCAAAGCAGTTGCGTCGAGCCCTTTCCTTCCTGCAAGATAAAAATGTTTCATTTCAATTTTACTGTTTGGATTCGTCTTCGCCTCGACTTTTACGTTCTATTAAAATATTAATTTCAGGCTATAACATAGGACTTTAATATTTTATCTGATATAACAAGTCAACATTATCAAAGTTGTTGGGGCTCAGCACGGGAGAATAAAGGGGGATGAAAGGGCCCCATGAGAGGAAAACACTGTGGCCTCAGCGGTTCAAAGGGTCACATCTCAATAGACCAGCAGTGATATTTTTCCCCTTTCATTAAAAAAAAAAATGTTATCACATGGGGAAATTTCTCCATTTCCATTTTTTGCCTTGTTTCTGTGACATAAAAAAAAAAAAAGAGGCAAATGCCAAAGCTTGGGTTTCCCTTGCAGGGCAGGACCGATGTGTAAATCCCTGTGTCCAGGTGCTGGGCTGTGTTTCACCTGCATGTGAGAGCATCCACTGCATCTAAACCACCCTGATTTAAACAGAGCATCCCAACATCCTCGCAGAGAATTGACAAACACGATGTTTCTCCCGGCGCGTCAGGGATTCAAAGCACCTAATTACAGCAGCTCGTTAGGAGGGGGCGGTTATCTTGGCAGCCAGGGAGGCCAGCAAGAGTATTTCTTTTCATGTCTTGCTGTTTGGTTTGGGTTGTTTCCCCCCCCCCCAAAAATAAAAGTGGAGATTTGGAGGAGGGTTTAGCCACTGGATGAGTTCAAAAGCAGCTCCTCTGAAATCGGGGCTGGGCTGATGGCAGCGCTGAGGCCACGGGCACCCAGTGCTGGGGGCTGTTAGATGTGGGGAGCAGCACAGGGAGGACCAGCACGTCATTTTAGGGTTATTTTGGAGGGGCTGAGGGGATTTGCAGCACCTACATCAAACATCAAGCTCTTGAGGTGAGCGAGGCAGCAGCAGATTCTGGGAAGCCAAAGGCAACAGGTTCTGCCCTTAAACAAAAGCAGGTTTTGCATCCTGACCTCGGGGTTTTTGTGATGGTTGGGTCCCAAATATATAAACATATTAAAAAAATGCAGAATCCTTTTTTTACCGGCCTCATTCTACACACTGTGCAGTTTGGGAGCTCGCAGGGGTGCAGGAGGGCACATAGAAGCCCTGTCCCCAAGATGGGTCCCCACAGCATCCCCGTGCTCTCCTCAAGGGACACTCAACTGCCCTGACTCACCTTTCCACTCCATCTCCACCCCCTTCCCTGCCTCTCTGGCCCAGATGGAAAGACAGACAGAGAAAAGCACTTAAGAGGAAGAACAGCCCATTTGTTTTGGTTTCCCAGTTGCCCCCTCGCTTGGCTTGGCTCAGGCAGTTTGATTTTCCAGAGGCTTTTAGGCCTCCCTGGGTCCCTAATCAGATCAGGGGCTGTGGGCGTGGGGGGAACTGGGGGCTGTGCAGCCCTTAATGGTGTTGTTGGGATGAGCTCACCGAGCTCCCCACGGGGCACAGGCTTGGTGTCCATCACACCAAACAGCTCCTGGCCAAGCCCCCTCTGGAGCACACGAGCTCCAAGCCATTTTCTCCAGCCCTCTCCATCTCCCTAGCTGGGATGCTCTGGCCTGTCATATCCCAGGTGATTTGTGGGCAGTGGAAGTGTTGGGCTGAAGTTGGGTAGATTTGCAGGGTGAGAGGTACAGGAATGTTCTGGGAGGCCTCAAATCAGCCAAGATGTGCTCAGAGAGGTGTGTACTGACCAGCGGGTCTTCAGCATCCTGCCGCCCTGTAGCTCCCTCCCAGGAAGGGGCTGGTCATCTCCAGGGTGGATTCACCTAGGAATTGAATGAAAAAGGCTGTTTGGTCAGTTCTCCTGCTCCTCATATGCTCAGCCCTGTGTTCACTGCAATCTCATCCATCCCACATCCATCTATCCATCCATCCGCCCACCCATCCCTCTATACCCTCCCTCTGCTCATCCACCCCATCCATCCATTCCTCCATCCCTCACCCATCCTCTATCCCTCTAACCCTCCCTCCACCCATCTCTATCCCTTCTTCCCTCCATCCCTCCCTCAACCCCTCCCACACTCCCTTTCTCTGCCTCCTCCCCCAGATGCTCCTCATCTCTTGTCCCCTCTCTGCCCATGGCCACCGTCACCTTTCCAGGTGAGGATCCCCATACCAGGGGGCACCTCCACCCCCTGTCCCTCCAGCCCCCCCTGGCCGGGGCTGAGGCCCCTCCCCAGCCGAGCAGGGAGGCCCCGGCAGGGAGCAGGGCCTCCCTTTTCCCTTCCCTTCCCTGTCACAACAGCGCTCGTCGGGGGCAGGGGCGGCGCTGGGAGAAGGGCTGGGACCAGTTGAGCATCCCACAGCCTGGCTTGTTTTCGGAGAATGCGTTTGCTCCTGGGCACGGGCTGGTGGCAGCTCCGGCGTCGCACCTCCCTACAGGACACCCACTGCCCAAGCCAGGCACTCTGCTGCACCCCAAAAACCACCCAAGCGTCTCCAAAACACCAAACCCCAGCAGCAGGAGGGGGGTTTCCCCGTGCTCCCTCTGTGCCTCCTCCCACGGGACGTGGTTTAACACCAGCAGACACTTCCCCAGGGGATCTCCCTCCAGGGCTGGCAGAGAGCTGGAGTGGTAATTGCAAGCAAGGAGTAATCAAACACATCCCGAATTCCCTCCGGGGGCTCCCAGGAGGCTGTCGGGGCTCTGCTGCAGGCAGATAGGGCACCTGCCCACCCTGGCAAGCCGAAACCTTCCCCGCCCACCAGCCTCGGGAGGCGAAACCGGAGCCTGGCTTTTATCCCAGAGCTTGGAGCTCCATCCCCAGCGCCTGCCCGGCTGGCGTGTCCAGTGGGATAACGATGGAGCAGCTGCTAATTCATCTGGGTCAGCCCCAGCGCTGCCTAATGGCCACCCCGGTAATGGCCAGGGTGTCCTGGGGGTACAGGATCCCAGCTGGAGCAGGGTCCAGCAAAACCCTTTCCTTCCTGCCATTAGTAGCTCCCAGCTGGGATTTGGGCTGCTCCCATCCCTCCTGGAGGGGAAGAACCCCCTGGAAGACCATTTAGGACCATGAATTTTTCAGGAGGCTCATTTAGCCCATCTGGTTTTGTGCAAAGTGGATTAACCCCTTCAGCAGCCCCGGGGTGGGGATGGAGGAGGCAGATCGGGAATGGGAATGGGCTGCTGTGATTCCGGGGTGGAAAATGCAGTGAGGAGGCAGAGGTAGGAGCAGGAGCTGGGTTCAGCTCCTTGGTTTACTCTCTGTGGCCAACAGCAACCTGCTGCCTGCGCCACGGGCTGGAGCTGGCAGGGAGTGGGCAGCAGCAGCCCTGGAGGCAGCAGAAACTGGGTCTCGCCCAAAATACACCCTAAACAAGCAGGAAAACCCCTCACAGTGCACCTGGGCATTTGCAGGATGCAAAAACCTGCTGGGAAACCCATGCAAAGGGCTTTGCCTGCATCTCCCATCACCTGCACTGAGCCTCTGGGACCACAGGCAATCTGTGTCCAGCAGAAAGGAGCCACCAGACAGGACTGGGAGGCATCGGGGAAAATAGCATTTGAACCACAGCCACTGCTGGAGTCTGGAATAAATATAGCACTGGGATCAAAAGAGCCTCCTTCAACGTCATTTCTCTGCTCAATATGCAGCAGCTCTTTAAAATAAAATAAAACCAAATCCCTGGAAAGTCCACACATGGAAGGGGATAGTGGGGAATGGCCAGGAGAGAGGGAAGATTCTCCAGTGGGATAGTTGCTGGGCTGTCTCGGGGAAGAGGAAGGGAAAGAATCACAATTTTCTGGCAAAATCTGGTGTTTAAGGTTTCAAGCAACAATTTCTATCAGAGCTGAGTGGTTTTTCAACAAAACACTCGTGCCCTTGATGGTGTCTGGCCAAAGATGATTCAGTATTTGGCTACAGGTGGTCACATCTCAATTAAAGCCCTCGATGTCTTCGGTGACGCGTCTGATGCATCCTCTCCATCGACCTGCTAATGGGACTGGGCCTGGGGATGGTTTTTTCTGATGTCTGCAGCCCTTTCTGAACCTTTGGGAGGATGGGGGTGTCTGATGGATGATCACATCCTTCCTCAGCCTCATCTTCCTCTCCCAGAGCTGGGTGTGGAGAGTGAGGGCCCCCCGTTCACCCAGGGGCTGCCAGGGCATGGGCTGCATTTCCCTAGCTTGGCATTGTGCTTTGTGAAGTCAAAAGAGGCTGTCAAAAGGACTGAACCCCTGCTACTGACTTACAGGGTGCCCTTTGTCACCTCCCTTCCCTGTGCCCCTGATTGCCCCTGTGCACAGGTCAAAATGGTTTTGCTTTTTGGGTCACTTCCAGAAGGCCACGAAAGGTCAGCAAAGGAGGGGCTGAGCCCTTCCACCACATCCCATGGCTGAGGGTTCCACTGCAGCCCTCCACAAGTTCCCTGCCCCATGGGGCTTCTTCCTCTCCCACATCCCTGCTGCTTCCAGCCCTGGTTCCAGCTCTGCCTGAAGGTGAATTTTGGTTGAGCAGCACTGATTTAGGGTTTCATGACGGCCAGGACACACAGACCACTGGGATTTGTTACAAACTGCCCTGACCAATATGTCCCTCCAAGATATCCCCCCAAGCAACCAGGCTGTCTGCTCCCATGGAAAAGCCCTTCCTCACCCTCTCTGAGGGCAGATGCCCAAGACCCCCAAGGCTTGAGGGGCTGAACCCCCTTTGCAGGCTTTGCTGTGGCCCTCCCCTTGCATCCTACAGGGTGTTGGCCCATCCCTGGCTCTGACAGTGGGTGATTTCATTTTACCATCAGAGCATCCTTTTAATGCAGCTCAGTATGAGGGATCATGTCACAAGTACAGCCCAGAGGCTGCAGTGCAGGGGGACCCCGGGATGGCCCATGGGATGTCACAGCACTGGCACTGCACAAGTTTCTTCTCTGTATCATCAGGCATTGCCCTGGCACACACAAAACTCTCCCAAAACAACCGGGCAGCAAGAAAAATAAGAATATGCAAAGGCCAGGCATGGGAAGACAGTGAGTTTCTGCTTGGCTGCAGAGGGAGGGGTCTGTGGTGGCACAAACAGCGCCCGCTCCTCACGCTCCGTGCCAGTGACATTGAAGGGAGCTGCAAAAAACTCTATTTGCTTCACCCAGAGTAGAAAAAAAAAAGAAAAAAAAAAGAAAAAGTCTTTTGCAGCCTTGAAAGATTTATGTTCTCCCTCCAGAAGCTGGCGAGACCACGCAGACTCTGTGGAGGTGCTCAGTGCCAGGGATGCTCCCGAGAGGGGTGATTCCCATGGGAAAAGCCAGGTGTGTGGGCGTGTGAGCACCTGTCCAGCTCGGCTCCATCCATTAGTGATCTTAATTAATTACCCACCTCATGCACTACCCACTCTTAGTTATGTGTCTGTGAGACCCCTGGGCAGCAGCAAGAGGGACCTCAAGCTGAGAAGAAGAATCCTGAAACAAGGCAGAGGGACCCCAAACTGAGAAGAGGAACCCCAAACGAGCCTCTCCGCAGTGCAGAGCCATGATTTGAGTGCTGGGTCCCTGCAGATGTGCTGGTGCCGGGTAAACCCGGAGAAAAATCCTTCCCATCCCCAAAGGGAGAGTGGAAAGGTCCCGACCAGCCCTGCCATCCTCCCCATGGGCTGTAGCCCCCCAGACTGGGAGCAGCCCAGCCCAAGCTGGGGGAGCAGCCCCCGAGGCCCCGTAGCTCTAATAGCAATTAACAGCAGCAATTAACAGATCGATGCTGGTGCTGGCCCAGGGTGAGCCCCGCTCCCCCCGGGACCCCCCGACTGGCCGTCTCCCATCTGCCTCCCGGAGCTCCCTGGAAAACACGCCGGCGCCAGCGTTATCAGCCCGGCCCCGAGCCAGATCTGCCCGAGCGGTAGTGCCATCCCAGGAGCCCGACGGCTATTTTTAATCCCACTAAAAAGCAGGCAATTTGTCACTTAAGTGTCCGTCCCAGACTCCCGCTCTTACCCACGCGGGAAGGGAGCGGCAGTTCCGGCAGCAATCCCTGCGTGACCAGCCCCAAACCTGGTGACAAGGAGGATGATTCGCTGTTCAGGGTCTGTGGCAGCAGGTGGTCCCAATCCTTGGGGCTGGGATCGGAGCCTGGGGCCAGGAACAGACCCTATCCTAGTCCTTATTCCTTATTTCCTTATTTCTTATTCCTTGTTCCTTATTCCTTATTTTTTATTCCTTATGTCTTATTCTTTATTCCTGATTCTTTATTCCTTATTATCTATTCCTTATTTCTCATTCCTTGTGCCCTATTCCTTATGCCTTATTCTTTATTCTTATTCCTTATTCCATATTCCTCAGTCCTTATTCCCTATTCCCCGTTCCTCTTTCCCTATTCCTTAAGCCTTATTCTTTATTTTTTATTTCTTATTCCTTATTCCATATTCCTTATTCCTTATTCATCGTTCCTTATTCATCATTTTTCATTCCTTATTCCTCCTTACTTTGTCCTTATTCATTTCCTTATTCCTCCAAGTTTCCCTCTGACCAAGGGAGAAGCAGTAGATTCCAACCATCCCAAAGCAGATTTCTACTCCCCCATTTTCTAAAACTGCCAGAAACTTGGGGGAAAAAAAAAATCCCATTTCCCATCGCTCTGCCACCAGCCCATCAGCACTTGTCCCACTCCACATGGGTCCTTTCCATCCCAGTGGGATCCAACAGCTCCAGCACACTGAGACCAAAATCCCACAAATTAGAAACCAAACCCCCCAAAATGGCAAATCCAATCTGATCCCAGCACAGCCATCCAGGTGACTGATGGCAGATAAGGAACCGCAGCAAAGGAAAGCTCTCCAGGGGGAATATTAAACCTCACAGAGGATGGATTGGAGGTTTATCAGCAGCTTTTGATGGCAATAGATTTTTGCAATAACCCAACTTTATTACTGGAAACAATGTGAGGACGCAGAGTGGCTTTAAGGCTCGTTAAAAGCATTTTCCAGCCATTTGAACTCCCCTCTCCCATCGCCACTGCTTCACCCGGGGATGCCGAAGGGTCTGGGAAGGTGGAGAAATCCTGGCCCAGCCCAGTAAAACCAGTGCTTCAGTGGGGTGGGATGCACTGGGGAGGACGGGTGTCCCCGAGGAACACGTCTGGGTGGCACAGGAGTGGGATGGGATGGGACAGGATGGGATGGGAGGGGTGTATCCCACCAAGGCAGCTTTCGGATCCTCCCCTGGCCAGCTGCTGCAAGTGGCAGGGATTATCCTCTGGCAAATAACTGAACTGCCTTTCCTCCTGACAGAGTCCCAGGTTATGTGCTTGAAAGGTGATATTTGTACCTCTTTCAGTGAGTAAAGTGCAGCACTCACAGCAAACCAACATCTCAAATCAGCCCTGTGGTCGTTCCCGAGGGATGCTCTATCCCGCAGCATCCTCAGACCCTCCTCATCCTCGTGATGAAGGGGGGAAGAGGAGCATCAAGGCCAGCACTGCAGTGGCCAAAAGGCTGGAAACAGGGGCTAGGGCTAGAAAAAGGAGCAGAAAAACCAGGTGAGGGCCAAGCCAGAGCCTTGGAGAGCAGAGAGTGTGGGGTGGCAGAGTGCCCCACAGGCTTCTCCATGACTGCAGCTGGATTCTGGCTCTGGGTTTGGGCAAAGAGAGGAAAGAAAATCCCCCTGTGGGACCTCGGGGTCGGATGGTTTGAATCACCCACATGGGGTTATTTTTCTGTTTTTTGGCCAAAGCCGCTGGAGCTTGACCTTGAACAAGTGTCTCCTTTCCTTCTGCCAAGCCAGAACTGCCAGGTTTTCAGCAAAATAAAAATAGTAGCTGGATGAGCGCTGCCGTTCTTCTCCAGCACTGGAACCAAAGGCAGATTTACTGGCACCCCAAACTCCCTGACCTGCCTCCGTGGCCTCGCCACCACCGCAGGGTGACAGCCAGGCCTGGGGGGGGATTCTCAGGTGCCACTTGGGGACACTCAGCAGCACTGAAAGGGCAGCCTGGGGAGGAAAGCGAAGCAAACAGACCCTTCCCATCACCACTGCTTTCCCAAATCTGTCCATTTATTGCTTCTAACATCCTGTTTGGCGCCTAATCGTGGTGGGGGTGGAATTAAGGATCCCCTCTGAGAGAGCTGTGGTCCGAGCCTGACTCCGGCGGGGCGGCATCACATAAATGATATTGAATTATTTCCCTGCCATTTCTGGGAATTGCTGGTTAAGGCTCTTGGACGGCGCTCACTCACAGCTCCTAATCTCATTCACCTGCCATTTACCCTGGGAGCAGAGCAGGAGGCAGGGAGCCTTTCCAGGGTGCACAGATATGGGCTATCACATTGCTGAAAGAGGGAATCATCAATATTAACCAGAAGGGCTGCAAATTGCACTCCAGGGCCCTCCAGGTGTGTGGAGTTGGGGTGCAAAGAAGTGAAAAACACGCCCAGAATTGCTCAAGAGAGGAGAAGGAAGGGGAAAAGCAGAAGCTGAGTTTTATTGTGTGTGGGGATTAATCTGCTGTCTGGCTTTATAAACATCATTCCCCAGATACCCAGCTAAGCAACCAAATATCTGCCTGGCACCTGGGAGTCACTATGTCTCCAGGATTTAACACTGGGGATGAAATGTTCTCCCATTTCTCCGGATTTCTGGGCCCTAAAGACAGATCTAGTGACACCAAACAGTTCCAGACTTGATTGAACTTGACCAAGTTGCTCACAGAAGTAAATAAGAAGGGAGGAAATCTGATGGTTTGGGTTTCTCCTTGGCAGAGAGAGATGCTCTGCCTTGCAATTCCTTCTTCCCTTCAAAGTTGCCTTCAGGGATGCTGGAAATACCTGAAATCTGAGCAGCCCCCACAAAGTTATCATTTAATTAAATCCAACCCAAAATTCTTTGATTAGAGCCCAAGACAGAAATATCTAATTTTTTCAAACCTTCCTAGTAACAAAAAACCACCAGAAGCTGTGAGGGTGGGATTTCCCACCTGGTTTCAGGTAGAACAGAGATGAAGCAGCATCAGGGATGGATGTGGTGCCCAGCCAGGCATCATCCCACAGAGGCAGATCGAGGAGAGTTCTGTAAGAGAAGTCCTCTTAGCCCCATCATATATTTTCCTAAATTTTGATTACTTTTTGGCTGGAAAGTTTAAAAAAAAAAAGCCTATGTCTCATCACACCCATCCATCTCCCCCGGGGGAAGGGTTGGTGACTCTGTATGGGCAGAGCTCCACTTGCCCTGCAGGAGAACAGGGGCTGCAGCTCCCTGCCAAAAACAGCAGGGAGGGTACTGACACCCGCTCCACTACTCCTCCTGTCCTCAGTTCCTTTTTTTGTGCTATTGATATGATTTTTTTTCCTGGCTCATTTCAAGCCTGAGTTCCCCAGACTCTCCCTGACATCTGTTAATATCCCTGAAACTGGAGCCCGAAGGGGCCGGGAGGCTTTGAAACCACAACCGATGCTATTTTCAGGCCATGATGGGACCAGGAGGGGTTTTCCCCACCCTGGGCTCAATGCCTTGCAGCAGGATCCTTGCAGCAGGATGCTCACGGCAGCCCCGGGCGATACAGGGCATCATCCAGGGGAGTTTTCCGGTGGCTTTGTCATGCAGGGACAGCACAGCCCCGTCACAGGCCGTGGGTTGGGGCTGGCGGGAGCCACTGCAAACCCTGGCGCAGGTACTCCATGAACCTGGGCTCGTGTTTGCAGGCAGGGGAGAAGCTCCTGAAAGAGGGGGTGAGGGTGAAATACAGATTCCCCCAAATAGCAGGGCTGGCCCAGCCCAGAGGGGAGAGGGGGCCAGGCATTTAGTGCCTCCTCAGCCAGCAACGCAGAGGCCAAGGGAAGAGGAGGCATCAACACATCCCGCCGTGCCCAGCCCACAGGACTGCCACCTTCTCCGCTTCCCTCCTCATCCTGCTAATTTCAATCACGGAAAACTCCATCTGGATAAAAGAGAAAGCCAGCAATTTTAATTTTTTTCTTCTCCTTTCCACCCCCCCTTTTTTTTTTTTAGGTGCATATTGAGCGCGTAGCGGATGTAAACTGCGTTATCTGGGTGGCTTGCTGGCTTAGCACAGCCTCTGTTTTACTGTACTAATGACTTTTTACACTCCAGGTAAAATCAGAACAAGACAAGAAGGTTTTAGAAAGCTCGTTCTGACAAATTCCTCACTGTAATTACTGGAGCAGAAAGAACTCATCAGCAGTACATGCCGTTGCTCCGGGCGCTAAAAGTCTCGAGTGGTGAATGGCCCAGATATGGAAACTGCAGCCGCCGCACAGGGCCCGGCAGGTCCCCACGCCGAGGAGGCCAGAGCAGCCCCTCGTGGCTTCCCCTGACAACCAGGAGCAATTTTATACACGAGTGATCCGGTGCAATCCCGGTGCTCCCGGGGGCAGGGATGGCTGCGGGGTGACAGCGCTGCTGCGGGGTGTGCAGGGGTGTCGGGCCCTGCGCCGGCTGGGCTCGGGTTTGTTGGTGGTTAAAGACACCCACGCTGGGGTTTGGGCACGTGGTTTGGTTCTCTGAGAACCTCTCGGGCTCTGCATTGCTGGGGGGATGAAAGGTGGGGACCCCCCGAGCGCATTCCCAGCCCGGCGGGTTCCTGCTGCTCACCCAGGGTCCAGTTCTGCCCTGCATGCTCTGGCAGGGAGAAGATCAATCAAAATCAAGATCAAAATCAAATCCACCAAAAAGAAGAGGGGGAAAATAACACCCTCTTCAGCTGCTGGCAAAGCATCTGCCAGAGTGGTTTCAGCAGCCATCAGCAGGCATGAAATATCCCCCGTTTTGCTGCATCCACAGTTCAGGAGATGCCAGAGGACCAGGTTGGGAGGGCAAAGCCACAAGGATTTCCCCAGATGCAAGAGGACACAGCACCGTGGCTCACTGGCCAGCTGCCATGGGCTCTAGGGATGGAGAGAGGGGACAAGGCAGTGCAGAGGGTTCCTGGGCTCATCCCAACCCCAGCCCCACACCCTTATCTCCAAGACCTGGTACAGACCAAAAGCCCAAAACCAGACACACTCATGGTTGCACCCATAAGGTGCTTCGCTTGCACAAGCAATGGTTTGGCTGGGAAGGGGCTGGGAAAAGCTTTTGAGGCACTTTGGGGGCTGCAAACATTCTGCAACGTGCCTGTCCCACACCCCCCAGATCCTGCCTGTGCCTGACCCAGCAGGCAAGGAAAACCCATCATGGCTTGGCTTTCCAGTTCCCTCCAGCCAAGCCAGCTCCCAGAGAGGGAAATCATCTGAAAGCAAGGGAGGGGGGCCCAAAGCCCAGGGCTGAGCTGTGGTGGGACCCCCAGCTCTCCCCCCAGCACCAGACATCCCTGGATGAGGGATGAGGAAGAGGCAAGCTGTCCCAATCCTCAATCCTCTACCAGCACCCACCCCCTGTGACCGCAGTAGCACAGGATGAGCCTCTGACAAAGGGTGGGATGCATGTGGTCAGGCTGGAGGCTGGGGGCTGCTGAGACATCCCCCAACACAGGGGACATGAGGACACAGGCCAGGAGAGAGACCACAGTGGCACCCAGAGTGTCTGTCCCCTCCCCTCCTGCCACCCCCTCTGCTGCTGCTGTCACCTAAAAGGATTAGTCATTAGGGATTAATAGTGGATTAGACACTCAGGCCCATATGGTTTAAACACCACGGGCAAAGCATTAGTGAAGCTGAACTGAGTGGGCAGGGCAGGGACAGCCCGGGGGGCAGCTGGGGAGGCAACTGGGGGGCAGCGAGGGGGGGTAAGCAGGCACCTCTCTGCCCCCAAGAGGCAGAGGGTTTCACAGGCACTGGGGCAGGAGGGGGATTTCAAGCCCAGAGGAGGACAAACATAGACCTAAAGCTGCATGGATCCAGAGCAGGGGGAGAAGGCACCTCCAGTGCTCCCCCACCGAGGCCAATCCCTCTGCCCTTGCCCCTCAGAGCAGCCCTCAGCAGCACTGCACTCCTGGAAAGCTCCCCCTGTCCCCTGGGAAAGCTGGGAGCTTGGATCCTGACCCACCCTCTGCACTCTCCAGCTCCACTTGCTGCCCTTGGTTGTTGCCAGTTCATCAGAACAGGGGGGCCCTTTATGCTGGTGGGCAAAGATGCTCCTTTTGGAGCACCCTGAACCTCCAAAAAGACTTTTTGCAGACTTTTGTTGGATGGCACCCAGGTCATGCACAAGTTATCCCTCTCCTCTCCCACCCAGCCCCATAGCAGGGGGTTGGGAAAACAGAGCCTTTCCTTTCAAGGTGCTCCTTCCCTTCCTTCAGGGTCTCTGTGCCCCCAAATCTTGTCCCCAAGTGTGGCTGCAGGCAGCCTCATGCCCTCCACCAGCACCACAGGCCCCCCTGCACCCCCAGAGAGGGGCTGGAGCAAACATGGAGAATGGATCCCTTTGCTCTTAATCTCTCTCTATCTGCTAATTAAATATTGATGGTAGTTAAATATTCATAGAACACTTGGCTCAGAGTTTACATCTGTCTTCAGGCGTACGTGGGGTCTTTGATGTGTTATTTTTCTGGTCACCCAAGGTCCCAGAAGCCTCCAGACTTGTCAACGCTCTTTTGAGGGTTTTTTTCTGCCTTTTCCACGTGTTGCTGGTGGAGGGTTTCAGTTCTTTCATCTCCAGTGTCTTTTCCCTCTGTATCCACTTTCCTAATTTTTTTCCCCACAAGGAGTTTCTCATCCCTCCCTGAGGAATGCCAGCCCCGGGAGAGCTGCTCTCCATCCCCTGTACACCTCTGGGAGAGGGAGGATGGCCAGCAGCAGTGATGGCAGTGCCATGGGATGTGGGGATGGGGCTGAATCCCTTCCAGCCTTTCTCTTCCGGCCTCCTGGATTTCTCCCCAGATGATTCCCATGGTGCCGGGGGTGTCTGAGAGCCCTGTGGTGTCTCCAAAGGGGAAGAACCCAAGGCCACGGGGCTGGGGAAGACCTGCTGCTCTCGGTGCACCTCCGTCAGTCAGGAGAAGCCCCGGTGGGTCCCTGCGGGCGCAGGGGTGAGACACGTCCGGGCCCCGGGGTGCAGCACCTCAGGCCGGGCATCCCAAAAGAAAGAGCACCATGGCCTGGCCAGGCCACGCGGTGGAACAGCTCCGACAGCCGTTCCTTGGGCAGCACTGACATCTTGTGCTGAACGGAGGGAAAACACCATCCGAGATCCCTCCACTGCTGCCGCGCCCCAGGCAGGCACCCCAAACCCTGCTCATGCCCCCACGGGCTGGCACCTCGCCCAGCTCGTGGCTCAGCCACCGCCATGAACCCCGACCAAGCCCTGGGGTCCCCAAAATGACAAAGGCCAGCGGGACCCAGCCCTGCACAGCCGGTGCTCATCCCCATCATCATCCCCATCATCTCCTCACATTCCCCCCCACCCCATCCCCATGGATCGCCACATCCCACGTTTCTCACTTTGAATTTCCCCCGCAGCAAACTCGTCGGGACAGCAGGAGAGAGGTCTTTCCCGCAGCCAGCCCAGGAAATATTTATAAAAGTATTTTAGGTAAATTCCCAAAAGCAACTCACACCAAGGGGACGGAGTGTCCATGGCAGGGCTGCTGCGTGGCCACACCGGCTCCAGCTCCCACCAGCTCGGAGCGGTGCCAGGCGTAGGATACACGAGGAAAATACCCTGGGGTGGGCTGGAGGAAATGAATTCATCTCCCGTGGGGTGTCTTTTCCTCCCTGGTCAGGTGGTGTCAGAAAATATGTGTGAAAACTTAACAGTCACCAAGGCCACAAAGGCAGATCGTAGCTGCTGATAAGCTGGGAAAACACCACGGGGACCCAGGGCCAGACCGTAGGGGGACTCAGGGAGGTGCCACAGAATCCCCCACGCCCTGGAGATGCTGATCCCATCACTGCCTCCCTGCATCCTGACAGCACTGCTTAGCTTTGGGTCTTGTACCTGGAGAAAATCCAGAGAGCCCAGCAAGTCCCTAGTGTGGATTTTTTTAATTACTTGAATTACTTGTGCCCCCAGCTCCTGGATGAAGAGGATTTTTTTTGAGCATCTTATTTGTGTTTTTAGGTTTCCTTGTTTTTTTTTCCCACCTGCTTTGTGCCTTCCAGGTCACTGGGAAATCATGAGGCATGTGCAACCTGCAGAAATCAGGGTGCAGATCGGGAGTCAGATGGGGGTTTGGGTTTATTTTCAAGTCTGGGTTTTCAAAGGCCAGGGATGGGGAGCAGAGGGAAGAGATCACTCAACTCGAGCAGCCCAGCTCTGATGTCAATCTCAAGCAGAGGAGTTTGGTGTGAAGGCAGGTTTTGAGCCAGGGCTGGTCCCTGTGCGGGGGCTGTCAGGATGCCGGGGGCCAAAGGACACGGGAAATGAGTCAGTCAGAACACAGCAGATACATCGAGGAAGGGAGACAGTTCAGCCTGGGACAGCTGAGAGAGGATGAAATGATGAGGGAAAAGTCTCCTGAATGGATCAACATGGATACCACAAAGCCCCTTCCCTCGGGTGATGGGGAGAGGGATCGTCATCCTGGACGAGAGCTTTTCACCTTCGGGATCAGCTCTGCCATGGGTGTTCTGAGCACACCCCCCACACACTGCTTTGGGTTGAAAACCCTTCCCTTTGGGGCTGCTTTCCCTGTTACTGGGCCAGTGGGATGTAGGGCACTGGTAGCTGGGCAGTGGAGGGGCTGCCCTGGCACAGCCGCCAGCCAGGACTCCAAAATCAAGAGAGGACCCAAAACCCCCAGAGATCTACATCAAAGCCACACAATGCCATTTGTTTTGCTGGGTTCTCAATTCCCACAGATGGGGAACATCAGTGCTAGACCTTCCTTGTGCCCAGGATAGGTGGGTGAGGGTGAGACAGCCTGATCCGGGCCTGGCAATGAGGCTGCAGCTTCTTCCAGCAACATCTGTGGCGTGTCCAACATTGCTCCCATGGCTGAAACTGGGGGATAGCCATGCCCTTCCTGGTGAAATCTCCCCTGGAGAAGGATGGCAGCACCAATTCCATTTTATTTCTGTATGTTTGCATGTTCCAACAGCAGGAGATGGGCTCATCCCCACAGCCTCAGGATACCAGGTACCCCCTCCCGCCTCAGGGGCTGCACAACCTGCTCCCACCTGAGTGAGCAGCTTTGGGGATGGATGCAGATGCCCACTGGGTTTTCCAGCCTTGGAATAAAAAAAAATAAAATACCTCCACTGCTTTTTGGGGAAGTGATGGCATCTGGGCAGGAGCCAGCTGGGCTCTGCAGGGGTGTGGGTGGCAGGGGAGGATTATGAGCCACCTCTTCCAGGGACAGGAGTGGGTGACCCATCCCGATATAACCCATCTCTTCAAGCAGCTGGGGAAGTCCTGGGGGACAAGGACATTAAAAAAGGAAACAGCACACAGAGGGGTGTGAATTCAGTGGTTGTCTCAGCGTCAGCCCCGGCAAGATAATGGAAAAGCTGATCCGACCAAGACTTAAAAGGGAGAAGAAAAAATCAAACAAATCCTTTATGGAAGCAGACCTGACCTGGCAAAAGCTGCTTTGATCACGGTCGTGACTTTGGCTGCCCCAGCTGCAGCAGCCGCCCCGTCCCGCGGGCGCTGCACTCAGATCTTCCTCCCGCGGGGTTATTGATCGGCTGAAACGGGAAGTGCCGCAGCATCAATAAAGCGTCTGAACACGCGGCTGGGAAAGCCGCTCTCACCCAGGGGCAGCGGTGTTTCCAGGGGGGGCTGTGCTGCAGAGCGGGGGTCCCGGCGTGCCCAGCACTGGCAGCCCCAGCGCTGCACAGCTCGGCGAGGCTGGTTCCGAGCACGGAGGGTGATTAAAGCACCGACACTGCTGGTAGAGGCAGAGGTTTCCCCAGGAGCTGCTCTGCTTTCTGTTCAGCGATGAGGAGAAGTCGTGGGGAGCAAAGCCTGCACGGGGCAGCCGTGGGGCTGCAGCACCTGCCAGGACATCCACTTCCCACACAGAAGTGGGAGATTTGGAGCACCCGCAAATTTTTTGGAAGGGGTGATGAAAGCTCAGCCCCCAGCGGGGTCCTAAGTGCCTCTGCCAGCCCCCAGATTTGCCACCTCCCCCTGTGCAGGAGCGGGATCTGTCCCATCTGTTTTGCAGAGGCCAACACCTCTGCAGCAAAGTCTGGAGCCAGAGCTGGGAGTGCTGGCAAGGAGCCCCCCATGAAACAAGGGGAAAAAGGGAGGAAAAGGGTGCTTTTCAGCCCAGATCACATGCGGGACCAGGGGACCAGTCCAGAGCAGAGACTAGTTCCACTCCTCACAGCAGTGGGTCTGCCCGTGTCCCGTGCCCTTCTCTGTGTCAAACACAAGAGGGTTGATGAGCTGGAGGGGAGCAAACACCAGTCCCTCCTAAATCCATCAAGAGCCACAGGAACACCTGGTTTTGCCTCTGGAGCCTCCATGGGCATCCCCAGCTCTGGCGCCAGGTCTGTGCAACCCAGTAGAGCCCCGTCCTGGCAGATGTGGGGATGGGAAGGGGATATTCCTCCGGAGTTACAGGCAATTCCGGGGGACCTGGAGTTGCTCAGGGGCTGCCAGATCCAGGGGCCCAGCTGGAGCTGGAAATCTCCCATATTCCAAGATCTCCCATGCTCCAAGATCCCCTGTCCGCAGGGTCCACTCATCCCACAGGGCCAACACCAGGGCCTGAGGGCAGGGCAGAGGGATGTGCTGGGAATGTCATTGCTGGGCTTCTTTGCCCTGCTGCATCCCAGTATTTTGCCTAGGAGTCTTTAAAAGGTTTTTTTTCCCAGACTAATAAACGCTGTTTGGTTTTCCTTATGTTTCATTTTCTTCTTGCAGGGAAAATTTCCTGCCCTTAGACGAGCTCCTGGGTGCGTGGGGGTAAGAACAGGGATGAGGGAAAGGATGGATCCGGTCAGGGAAAGGCGAGCCAGGCAGCTGTGCCGGACCAGAACCAGTTCTCATCTGCTTTCCTCTGCTCCCTGAGGAGAGATTAACTGGGAGTTTGGGTGATGGTGGAAGGTGCTCTGCTCTGCCAGGCAAACACAAACCCCCTTGTCTGCACCCGACAGCCCTGGGGCGTCACCCCGCCCCACTTCCTCATTATTATCCCACACATCCACCCCAAGCAAATTGAGGCTGATTTCTGGGAAATGGCTTTGGAGAAGAGCAAATGGAAGGTTATGTGTGGTCCCGCCATGGATGTGGTCCTCATTCCCATCCAGGCAGGAGCCTGCCTGGATCAGCACCCCATGTCTTCTCCACATCAGGGCTGCAGTACAGCCCAGAGGGTCCGGAATGCCACGGGGTGCCATCGGCATTCCCAGCCCCATGTGGTGGGATGTGGCTGCCTGGACAGCCGGGCTGGTGGGAATGTGTGTCTGCATCGCCCCACTGCTTCCCCCCATCCGCCAGCTGCCGGCAGCTGGGATGCACCCTGGGACTTGCAGGGGCTGGGGGAAGAAGGGGCTTTTTTGACAGCTGCAGCCAGGCAAAATCCACTAGGGAAGCCCCAAACTGGCCTCTGCCTTTTCCAGCTCAGCACGGCCAAGAACATGAGCTGCTGCTTTGGCACCAAGCGGAGGGAAGTGGAGCCACCTGCCCGTCCTCCCCCCGTCCTCGTGGGCCCCAAACACCCCCAAAACCAGCACAGAGATGTTTCTGTGCCTGATGCAACCCAACAGAAGCTGCTTCTCTGTGGGTTTATTTTCTCTATGGCTTTTTTCTTTCTTTTTGGAGGAGGCATATTTGAGTGTTGGTCCCCTGGATCAGGATGCAAAGCAATAGGATACAAAATTTCACGGTGCAGGGGGAGGACATGGACCATTGGGAGTGTGTGGGGCTGCCAGGGACCCTGCTGGATGCTGTGCCTGTCCCTGGTCCCATCCAAGGGAGATCCCCAGACTGTCTCACCCACCCTGTGGTCTCACCATGGGGCACAGAGCCTGCCCAGGGAATAAGGGCACAGAGCCAAACTTTGGGAACAGCCTGTCCATCAGCCCTAATGCTGGAGGCAGGAGCTCAGGAAAAATCCCAAGCCCATTGGATGCCAAAAGCGTGGCCTGGGAGCAGATTTTTCTTTTCCCAGGGTTGAGCTGGGAGGGGATCAGTATCACTTACCCTCTGTGCTTTGGGACGTGGCGAGGGACCAGGTCCTCCCCCTGCTCACGCAGCTGCTGGCCCTGGGGGAAGGCAGGCCCCTGCTCCCCCATAAAAGCAGCCGGGCAGCCCCGAGCCCGGCACACGGAGCAGCCCCAGCCCCGGCACACGGAGCAGCCCTGCCACAATCCACCATGGTGAAGGCAACCGGCATCATCTGCGCCCTCCTCCTCCTCACCACGCTGTGCGGGCAGAGCCTGGCTCAGAGTGAGCACCGCCATCCCCACGGGCTGGGGGACAGGGACAGACCCTGGGACTGTGGGGACGGGTTTGCCTCGTGCATGGGGAGCAAGTGGGCTCTTCCCAAAGAGCTGTCGTTCCCACAGCTGGCAGGCTGAGGTGGGAGGTGGGGGTCTCCAGGCTAAGCCGAGCTTGTGCTGTCCCCCCAGGAGCTCCAGCCATGCCGGACAAGTGCTGCTTCAACTTCCAGACAAGAAGGATCAAGAGAGACAACGTCATTGCCTGTTACCCCACCAGCCCTGAGTGCCCACACCAGGCTGTGATGTGAGTACCCTAAATCCACCCTGGGGGTAAAGCCCCTCTAGATCCTGCCAGACCCCTTGCCTTGCTTTGGTGGGTCCAATCCTGACCTCCTGTGCCTCCTCTAGGGAACTCATTGCTGGGGTCCCTGTATGACCACCCCACTAACCTCATCTTCTCTCTGCCCCAGTTTCAGAGTGAGGAACGGGAAGGAGATCTGCACCCAGGCAAGCAGGGCGTGGGTGAAGAGGTACCAGCAGAGCTTCCAAGTCAGCTCCTTCTCCATCCCCAGCTAGTGGGGTGGCCAGAGGCAGCAGGGACTCCTCTCCACGGGGGACACCGCCAAGGCAACCCCTCTGCAGAGGTGGCTGTGGGGACACACTGGGACAGAGCAGCTCATCGGGGACGTCCTCCCCACCACGCTGGGATGACCGTGCCTATCTCCCTGAAGGCAAAGGGCCTTTGCCAACCCCGGCATCCCACCAGGATGGAGTGTGCTGACCCTGTGGGACGCTCGGGTCTGGATCCTCTGCCAGTCCCCATGAATTCCATGGCAGAGAGGCTGCTCCTGCCAGCCTGGCAGCAGCCGAGGGCTTCAGGGGGAGCAGCTCCACAGTTATTTTTTGTAAGACACGCTGAACAGAATTAAACGTGATCTCACACATGCAAACATCTGTCTGTGTGAATGTCTTGGGAGTGGGCAGATCCTGCTGCCGGCTTTCCCAGCCAGGTGCTGGGATCAGTATGGAGCCAGGAAGAGCTGAAGCCACAGCCACGTCTCTGTGAGGATGTCCGGGGTGAGCGTGGGGCCAAACCACATCCATGCTTTGGGGAAGCACCAGGGAGAGCAGCAACAGGCGGGCACAGCCCATGAGGAGAGGGCTTCCTGTGTTCCTCATCCACCATCCTGAGGGGAAAGCCCTGGCCAAATTATGTCAGAGGAGCCCCTCAAGGATGCCTGGTTGGGGCCCCACTGACAACCCAAAGTCTCAGTATGCCACAAGATGGACACTGAGACAGGGACAGGCACCATGACGGGCAGCCAGCAGTGGGTCTCAGGGTGGGCTGGGGCAAATCCAACCACCACCAAGCCACTCACCCAGTGCAGAATTGCAAGAGAGGCATCAGAACTGATGGCAATGGGTGGTTTTTGAAAAGAAGCTCTCACAGGACTGTCAAGTTGAGCATCATCCTGTGTGGTTTGCTGGTGGTGATAACCAGACTCAAAATAGACACCCAGCCCCTGTGCATCACCAGCAGCCCGCCACACTTTCCAGCAGCCCTCGGGTATCTCAGTGGCCAAACAGGCTGGGAGAAGGAATTTCCCTTCACCACTTGCCCTTTACCAGGTGGTTCTTTCCGTGGGGAGAGTCCAGAGCTGTCATGGAACGCCTGGCAGGGGTTATATATCGTGCCAGGGTGCAGGCAGGAGGGGCAGGTAGCTCTCCGTGGCCTGAGACAGGGAGAGCTGCCTTCTGCTGGTGCTGACTGAGCCCTGTATTGGACATGAAGATCTGCTCCTTGGCCCTGCTCACCCTGCTGCTGGCAGCTCCCTGGACTGGAAGCCAGGGCATGTCCCGTGAGTACCGACACCGAGCCTTTCCCCACGGCTGCCCCAGACCCTCCACTCATGGGATTTGGGAGGGGGATGAGAGTTCAGCTCCTGCTTCTGCCACAGGACTGGGAGGCTGAGGGGCATCACCAGCTGCCCCAGCACAGGGCTGTCATGGACTTGTTCAAAATGAGCAAAACCAGGCTTGGGGATGGCTTCAGCCCCGGAGCCCCAGCTGGGGAGCTCTGCCCAGCAAACCCCCACAGGCAGAGGAATGGGGGGCTCCTTCCCTGGGGACAAACATCACCACTGAGGATGCAAGAAGAGACCCCTTGTAGCACGAGGGAGCAGGAGAGTCCCCAGGGGAGTACCCACACCCCTCAGCAGAGCACCCACACCCCTCATGCCAGGCGTGGGAGAGCACTAAAACCTCTTGTCTCCTCTTAGTCCGCACATCCCATGCCATGTGCTGCCACAAGGGCATGTTCATCAAGCGGGAAATCCCTGCATCCAAAATCAAGAGCTACCGGAACACGCCTTCCCTCTGCTCCCGCAAGGCTGTGATGTGAGTAACCCCAGTTCCCACCCAGCCTTCCTCCCTGGCATCCCACTCCTCACCCTCGCTCACCCACCTTTGCTACCAGTTGTTCTGCCTTTGGCAAAACAAGCCACCCTGCCAAGGGTTCTGTGGGTGGGGGTGCCCTAACCTGGCTCTTCACATTCCCCTCCCTCCTCGCTGCTTAATCCCAAATAGCCCCCAAATCCCCCTCTTTCAGCTGCCAGCCAGAAAAACAGGAAGGAAGCCAAACTTGCAGAGATTGCCAAAAGTCAGCACTTCCAGGGAAAGTGGGGGGCAGGATGCTGCAGGCACCTCCAGGCTGGCAGGGATCCATCCCCCAATCCCGAGCTAATGCAGGATACTCTTTCCCCCAAAGTCTGAAGCTGCAGAAGGGGACGGTCTGTGTGGATCCAGAGCTGAGCTGGTTCCAGAAGTACCTGAAGGAAAAGAAGCTAATCAACACCTCCATGTGAAGCTGCCTTCCCCACAAGCTCTATTTATTTGTTTCCCATAATTATCTGTATGTTCGTGTGTCATTAATTTATGGAGCTGGCTCCGTCCCCTCCCCTGCCATCGGCCCCTCCACTGTCCAGTACATCCCTCAATGGAATCAATAAACCGTCTCGTGCTGACCTGGAGTGAGAGATGTGAATCCTGTGGGAGAAAATGGGTCATATCAGGGTTCAGCATTCCCACAGAGAACCAGGAATAGTCCAGGAGCCCCTGGGAGGGCAGGGAAACCCAAAGGGCCAAGGCTGATGCCCCTAGCTCACCTCCAAGATGAAGCAGCCCCTGGCCAGACGTGGCCTTTAAGGATGCCCTGGGCAGTTGCCTGCCTGGTGGGATGGGGATTGAGGCAGGGAAAAGGCAGGTGAGGTTGGCAATGGGAGAAGGGTTGGCTTTGGGGGGTTCAGGGGCTGGTTTGGTTTTGTCCCAGATGGATCAAGTGGTTAAACAAAGGTGGCTGCAGAAGGAGAGAGTGGGGCCAGGAGGTTTAGCACTGTCCTCCAGACCTGGGCAGGCCCCTGGAGAGAGCCAACCATGGGAGTGATCCTCCAGGTCCCTGGAAATCCCCTTGTCTCATAGCAAAATCCCTCCTGCAGCCCCCAGAACCCGTCCACCCACGGTGGCAACGGGGGTGGCAAACAACGGAAATCAAACCATATCAGACCTGTCACTCGTGTCAATAAATTCCTTAAAAGAGAAGAAGAAATGGAACATGCAGATGCTTTTGGGCAGGTTTCCAGCAGAGGCAGGGAGGCTGGAGTATCCTTCATCCACCTAGTTCCTATCAGGACACCGGCCATAGAGCTTTGGAGCTATCTCTGTGTCCCTGCTGTGACCAGTGGAGCAGGGTGAGAAGGGTATTTGTGGCACACCTGGGGAGAAGTTGGGAAGTCTTTTAAATCCCTGCAGGGATGGTGACTCCACCACTGCCCTGGGCAGCCTATGACAGTGCTGACAACCCTTCCAGGGAAGAGTTTTCCCCTAATATCCAATCTAAACCTCCACTGGTGCAACTTGAGGCCGTTTCCTCTTGTCCTGTCACTTGTTACCTGGGAGAAGAGTCTGAACCCCACTTGGCTACAACCTCCTGTCAGGGATTTGGAGAGAGAGAGAAAGTCCCCCTGAGCCTCCTTTTCTTCAGGCTGAGCCCCCCCCAGCTCCCTCAGCCACTCCTGGTGCTCCAGCCCCTTCCCCAGCTCCACTGCCCAAGGTCTGATCCCTGGGGAGCACCACTGGTGACCATCTGTGGCTGGATGTCACTTCATTCCCACCACTCTCTGGGCCCAGCCATCAGGCAGTTTGTCACCCAGTGAACAGGGCACCCATCCAAGCCATGAGCAGCCAGTTTCTCCAGAAGAATGCTGTATTATCTACTTCCCTATTAGTTTGTGACTCACTTGAATCATCTTTTTGATGAGCTGGGACATGCTTTACTTTTAAAGATACCTTTATACATATTGCCAGATTTGTTGCCACATATCTTCCCCCCTTTAGGGTGTTTCTGTATGAGCCAACGACCTTGGGCCCAGTCATCTGCCACAATCCCCATGGGACCATATCATCTGGAATTGTTCCTTTTAATTGAAAAGAACATTCTTGCCTGTGACTGGATAATTGCACATGTTCAGCCAAAGCATTTTTGCAGGCATTCTTTAGAAAATGAGACCTGACATCTCCAGCTTTTCTAGAGCTGCTCTTTGGTGCTGCTGCTCCCTTTGGGATTTTCTGGAATGCCAGCCCCCATGGGAGTGGGAGTGCTGCAGCCTCCTGCAGGGGGAGAGGTTGTTCCTGCTCTTACCACTCTTTTTCCTGCAATAGTCTGGTGCAGAAGTCACTTAAGCTGGAGGGAGAAGAGCTGTCTTTGATTTAGGACCACAGAAAACTCCCTGCCCTGGGTTGTGGTTGTGGTTCTTTGTGCAGGGCACAGCACAGGATCCTTGGAGGGGCAAGGGACATTTGGGAATTGGAATTTAAAATATATCAGTGGGGACTGGTGTAGGAATTCTGCTTTGAATGCTGAGTTACCCTCATAAAACAATGCACTCCAGGGTCAGTGACAGCTCTCTGCAGGGTGAGGCTGGCAGCTGACCTGGGTTCTCCTCATAACCCCAAGCCACAGGACCCCTTTGCATAATTTTTATCAATGAGTGTCACTTCCCAGATGGATGTTGCATAATGCCACGTGGCTTTCTCTTCAAAGAAACAACAGTGGTGGTGTTGGCAGTTTCTTTCATTTCTTTCTGCCTGTGGTTTCCTCCTGCCTCAGGCTGGTGCACGGGGCAGGCAGAGGCTGCTGTCACCCCATTAGTGCTGCTGAGTGCAGGGCCCGGGGTGTCTGGAAGTCTCTCTTGAAAGAGGTGCTGAGAACATCCCTCTGCCCTGACTCAGGGTCAGAAATGCAGCCTGCTGCCAGCAGCAGGGCTTTGTCCTCGGGGAAAACTCTCTGCAGAGCTGGAGAGGCTTCCCTAAGGTTGGCTGCAGGCTGAGGCAGAGCCTGGGCTTCCCTCAGCAGGCCTGGGGACCGGAGGCAATGCTGTGCTCTTACACTCTGGGATGGAGATCATCCCTTGCCTTCTAGTCTGGAAGAACCCTGTGGTTCATCAACAACAGCCCCAGAGGGTGATGTGGTTTTGAGACTTGAATTCCCTCATTTTCTTTGGGACACTCAAGCAAGGCAGTGCCGAAAGCATCGGGTCATGCAAGACTAGTGCCCTGTTTGCTCATCTCTGGCTTTCTGGTACCTCTCCCACTCCATGTGAGTTTTTCCTGCTAATGAGATGGCCACAGCCAGGCTCAGGAGGAAGTTAGGGATATCTTTGGGGCCTTTTTGTTTGATCACACTTGCCTTACCTACCTCTTGCTTACTTATTTGTTCTCTTTTCCCTTTTCTCACCTGGGTGCACTAAATTTTTACTGTGCTGAGTACTTGACCATAACCTCTTGCCTTGTTTATGCAAAGACAAGTCAAAAAGAAGTGGCATCTTTGGTATTTACTCCTCTTCCTAACTAATAGGCTTTTCCTTTCCTTTATTTTTCAAATTTGTATTTGCAAAGCTGAAGTTTCTGGTTTCCTGTGTTTCCTGCCCTGCTTCCAAGGGTCTTCCGTGACAGGAGAAATAAAACTGCAAGTCATTTCTTCACTCTCCCTTTACACCAGTTCCTTATATTTAATTCCTTAAACACAAACTATCTACTTTTTTGAGCTGCAGATCCGTGCAATTCGTTGAAATGTCCTCAATTCCAGTTATAATGGAAAGTATTTCATCAGCATCCAGTAAGAAGTCCCATCCGGCCCTCATCTAAATGGAGAACTGAAAGCTTGGCCAGTCACTTCTGCAGCAAAGAGGAAATACTGCTGCCTTTTCCATCCGAAATAATCTTCGTGACTGTGAGATTTCCTGCGGTTCCTGCCGGATGACAAGTCTTCCTCTGGTAACTGCTGAGGCCAGTGCCCACAGATCATTCTGTTTATCACTGCCCTGATTTCAGTTTCTCTCCCTCCTGGGTGGGGGATATCCCTTACCACCCTCCTGGTACTTGTGGGTTCCCAGTGCTACTCTCCTGCCCATCCCACCCTTTTTCACCTGCTTGGGCAAACAAAGGGGCTCCCACCAAGCCAGTCTTGTCCACTGCCATTGCTCATCCCTGGCTGTTGGCCCCTGTCCAAGCCCAGCTCACCCCTGGCTCGGGGCTGCCTCCCCAGAGAAAACCCACCCTGTGTTGAGGTAGCTCAGCATCTTGTTCCTGTGGTTGACCCAGACAGCAGTTTCTGGTTTCCTTCATCATAAAAGCCTGTTGCACACTGTTGTCCTCCCTCCCACTTCTTTTCCATGCACCAAGCAGAGCTGGCTCTGGTGAGGGCAGGAGAGGTGCCAGGACGGGCTGGCTGGAGGGCAGAGTCTGGAGCAGGTCTCTGGGACATGTGAGGGTTTATGGGCAGAGAGGTTCATGAAAACACAAAAAGCTGCTGTTGGCTGGCCCCGAACTTGGGATTCCTCTGCACACAGTGGATGCTTTGAGCTTAAGAGAAACCACCCAGTGCCTCTGCAATGGCCTCAACAGAAAAGACTCATGCAGTTCTCCATTCCTCTGAGGAACTGAGTCCCTTCCTTCTGCCTTTGTGCATCCAGGGACATGGGACAAGCAGGAGTTTTTACAGCAGGTACTACCTCTCCTCCAAGCCCTTCTTGAATGCCACAGATGAAAACCCTGGTCACTGTTAAATACAAAGAATTTATTCCTCTGTAGCCCCACACAGAGAGTGGCTGAAACAGAAACAGCTGAAACCTGGGCACTTGGAGAAGGGAGCTGGAACAGCTGGAACAGCTGGATTGGTTCTTCCACTAGAGGCCAGACCAGCACTGCCCAGCTCCTCCTGACCCACTCCAGGGCATGATTTACATCCATTCCCACCTCTGTCCCACCTGGGAGCGATGCAGCCCCTGTTGGCTGGGGAAGGTTTGCTGGGCAAAAGGCCATGGCAGGTGCTGGGAATGGGAGGACAAGCACTGGCATTGCTCAGCATTTCTGTGAGGGGGACTTTTCCCCTGAATCAGGGCAGCAGGAATTAGTCATGCCCGAGCCAGGGCCAGCAGGAAGGCCAGGGGAAGCCAGGGGTTTGTGTGGTAGCTGGGAGACAAGTAAACAAACCTTTCATGGCACCATGGGGCAGCATCAGGGAAAGGCTGGAAAAGGAAAAAAAAAATGGAAGAAGGAGCGAGTTTGGCAGCTCCCTCTTTCTGGGTGTGCCACAGAGGGGGATGTTTGGGAATTACCCTCTGGCATTGCAAATGCTGCCCCTTTTCAGTCCCCTCACGTGTCCTGACATGGGGGTCTTTGCTTTTCGGGGCTCAGTCAGAAAAGAGACCTTAAATTGGATGAAATTATCCTGTTTGGGCAGAAGTGGGCTGGCAGTAGTTGCAACAGCTTGGCCATTAAGAGGCTGCAGCCCAAACTAAAATCCTTAGAGAGGTGTAAATCCTGTGTTCAGCCCAGGGACAGGGAGGGTGGCTGAGCCCACTGCTCCAGCCCCGGAGCAGGGCAACAGAGTCCAGTGCCTGCACATGCAGGGAGGGACTCCATGGGTCTGCAAACTTTCCCATATGGGAACACTGCTTTTGACCTTAATACCAGCAAAAAGGGGCAAATGTGAGACCCACAGTGACTCAACACAACCTTGTTCCTACATGATCCTTCCTTCCCTAAATGTCCAAGCAAGACCTAGAGCAATCAGTGGAGATGAACATGTGCAATGCATCGTGACAGAGAGAACTCTGGATCCCTGTTGTGCAGCAGGGAGAGAACTGGTATTTGTGGCAAACCTGGGCAGAAGTTGGGATCTGCCTCCTGGCAGTGGATTTCTGCTAGCAACAGCAGCAGTGGCTGGGGGTGTCCATGCCAGGGCCCCTGAGCTGGCCTGGGGTCTCCATCCAGGGACTCTCTCCACAGCCCCCGACACAGTGATGCTGCTGGGGCTGCTGCAGAGCACATCCCTGCCCAGAGTCTGCTTGCTGTTGATCCTTCACAGCTGCCTGCTTGGGATTGGCATCAGAGCTCTGGCTCTGGGATTGACATCAGAGCTTCACAAGCCCAAGCTGCCTCATGGCCCGTGCAGCCCTTGCAGCAGTGGCAGAGTCACTGTCGGCATTTGGGCTCCAACCAGTCCCCACCAGGCACCCAAGGAGCATCTTGAAAGTTGCAGCCTCGTGGCCAGCACTCCCTTCCCCTTCTGCGGTTTCCTTTCCTTTTCCAGCTCAGCAAAACTGGCCGATCCTGACATAATTTCCCCGGTATGATGCGCTCACTTTCTTTCCTTGAAACCCTGCGCCCGCCCAGCGCACGGGGATAAAAGGAGAGCATGGCCACAGCGGTGGAGCATCGTGCAGAGAGAGCCCTGCAGCCTCCCCAGCTCCAGCCCTGCTCACAGAGCCCTCAGCCCCACAGCACCATGAAGGTCCTGGCAGCCTCTCTGCTCACCCTGCTCCTCGTGGCCTCCTGCTCCCCGTCCGAGGCCCATCTCGGTGAGTTGCTGTGTCCATCGCTCCACGGGAGCTGCTGGAGAGCCCCATCCCTGTCAGCAGGACCCTCGTGGGGCTGTGGGGAGGGTTGGGGGCAGGAGACTTTGTCCCAGTGTGGGATGGAGGGTTGGGGGCAGGAGACTTGTGTCCCAGTGTGGGATGGAGGGTTGGGGGCAGGAGACTTGTGTCCCAGTGTGGGATGGAGGGTTGGGGGCAGGAGACTTGTGTCCCAGTGTGGGATGGAGGGTTGGAGGCAGGAGTCTGTGTCACAGTGTGGGATGCAGGCTTGGGGCCAAGGTTCTCCCTGAGAGCCACTGCCAGGGAACAGGACACAAGGGGAGGGTGGGAGATGGCAAATCCTCGGGGAACTCCACGTGCCAGTGGGGCCAGAGCCTGTGCTGTAGCTGGGATCTCACCAGGGCTGTCTGTCTGTCCCTCTGCCCTCACAGACGGCGTTCCCACCACCTGCTGCTTCTCCTACCAACAACGCCCCATCCCTCTTCGCCTCATCAACTCCACCTTCACCACCAGCAGCAGCTGCACCAACCCGGGGGTGATGTGAGTACCCACCACTGCCAGGGGCTCGGGGTGGCCGGGAGGGACTTGGGGACGTGGCTGGGGACACTCAGGGTGCTGCTGGTGGGACCCAGCGCGGGCACCTCGTGCCCTCTGTGCAGCACCTCAACACGGGTTTTTTCTCCTGGCAGAATGGTCACCAAGAAGGGGAAGCAGCTGTGTGTGGATCCCCGGGAACCCTGGGTGCAGGAGCGCCTGAAGCACTTCCAGACCCCAAAGAACTGACCTGACTCTTCCTCGCTGCCACCCGCGATGCCCACGGTCCCACCCCTGCGTGGCCTCCAGCCTCAGGCACACAAGAGAGCCCCTGACCTGCAGCCTCCTTCAAGGGGGAAAATTGTTTTATTTAACTTATTTAAGTTAAACTAAATAATGTTTTTCTAAAAAAAAAAAAAAAAAAAAGAAGAAGAAAAAAGAAAGCGCAAAAATAATTTATATTATGTCGAAATAATACACTAAAATAAAGATAATTTCAATTATATCAGCGTGTCTGTCAGTGAAGAGTCAGTTTTGAGGCCTCCCTGCTGGAGCCCTGATGTGAGAGAAGGGATCCATGGGGACCCCCTTGCAGATTGATGAGGCAAAGAGTCTGGTCCTGCTGCTCCAGCTGGTGCTTCCAGCAGGACATGTGGGATGGAGGTGACAATTCATCCAGGGCCCTGAGCGGTGCTGTCGTGGTCTAAGCCCAACTGGCCACTGGGCTCAGCCACTCACCCAATTCCCCCCACCCCGGTGAGACGGGGAGGAGAATCAAGAATAAAACTTGTGAGTTAAGAATGGGTTAATAATTGAAACAAAGTAAAATATAATAATAATAGTCATTTAAAAGTGAGAAAACTCAAGAAGAACAAGTGATGCACAATCCAGCTGCTCAGCAGGTGCTGACTGATGCCAAACCCCGTCCCCAAACCCCAACTGGCCCTTCTGGGCATGATGTTTTATGGGGTGGAGTATCTCTTTGGCCAGCTCAGGTCAGCTGTCCCAACTGTGCTCCCTCATAGCTTTTTGTGCAGCTCCTCAAGTCCTTGGCCAGGGTAAACACTACTTAAGAACAACTAAAACATCAGTGTGCTATCAACATTATTCTCACACTGAATCCATCATCAAATATCCCCCAAAAAATCAAAAATCCATAAAAGAATCAACACAGCTGATACTATCTTTGTTTTAATTTATTATCTCAACATACTTTAAATATCCTGACGCACACCAACATTAACCTAATAGCTTCCTTTTATAAGCTCAGAGATATTTGTGATGAAGGAAATTCAGTAGATCTCTCTTGTCTGAGCTTCAGGAAGGCACTTGAAATGATGCCACACAGTAAATTATTAGATAAGGCAGAGAAGATGTGACTGGCATTCGAAAAGTAAATTCGGTGAAGAGCTGCCTGAAAGGAGCAGGATAATTGCTTCAGCTGAAAGGGGGGTTACCCGTACAGTTCCTCGAGTTTCTGCCTCAAAAATTACTCTGCTTAACATTTGCCTTAATGATCTTGGCACAAAAAGCAGGAGAAGGCAAAGGCAATGTGCTGATGAGGCAAAACGAGATGGCATCATCAATCTAGAACAGGCCAGGATATCACAGAGAAAGATTATAATGACCTTGAGGGCTGGAGTAACAGAGAAGGGATTCGAGTCAGCAGAGCAGCCTGTGTGAGTGTGCTGTTGGGAACGAGGGAGAGCAGCAATGGCCATTCCAGTTTGGGAGCCTGTCAGCTGGAAATGTCTGGGGCAGGGAAAGACCCACAATACACATCACAGGACTGTGCCATGACCCTGGTGTTAAACAGCATGAGAAGAGTCAAATGTGAAGAGCTTGGGTTGAGGGGTTGGGGAAACGAGGGGACTGATCCATGTGAAGGCACCAGAGTCAGCCCCGGGGCTGGAAGGAGGTGCAGTGGGCACTGCTGGAGTGGGGACACACGGCTACAAACTGGCTGGGAATACCAACAGAGGGGAAAATGGGTTTCCACGTGAAAGAATTTTGTCATGCAGGTTTCTGACCCCAGCAGGGCAGACAAAAATCAACCATGCTCACATGGCTATGACTGATATGGCTATCAGTCCTGTTGTGCAACAAGCACGATCCAGAACCCATCCAGACTGGAGGTGGGATCTTCCCTCTCAGTGTGAATGGTTTGTCTTTACAAGAGCCTATTCACAGAGGTGGTTTAGAGTCCTGTTTCAAAAGGTGTTACTAACAGCAATGTTGTTTTGGAATCCAGTGTTCTACAGGGCTGCCCAACCCCCGTGAGCCCAGGCAGGTGGCAGCTGCCTGCTCCCATCCCCAGGACAAGCACCAGATTCACTTGTTCCCCTCCAGGACTGCAGGTGGTTTCAGTGGTTGTGGCTTTTTTGGTATGTGATTAACTGCTTCCCTCTGAAACTGCTCTGGCCTGCTCAGCTCCACCATTCAGTCTGGAATAATAGCACTTCTTCCAAACCTCCTCCAGAATCTCCTTTTTTGGACACTTCCATCTCTAACAGCCCCTCTTTCTCTGCCCTGAAGGGGCAGGGCTGAGGCAGAGTCTCTGGTAGTGCAGACACCCCAATCTCCTAAACTGACCTCTTGCTGCTCCAGCTCCCCAGGAATGAATTTAGTTTTACAACAAACTAAACGTTTACAACTAACATTTTACTCTTCACATTCACTGCATGTACCCATCCCAGCTACTGCCCATCCCAGCATTCCAGCCTTGCTGCCATATCCCAGGAACATGTCAACGTCTCTGTAGTGCCTAAGAACAACAAATCTCCTTTGGGATCATCAGGGGTTTCTATTTCTCTGGTTTCAGTTTCCTTCAGATACTTCTCTCTGATCATCTCCTGCAAGTCCTTCAGAGCTTCCTGGGCTGCCTCACTGCTGAGTTGAAAGATTTGTATAAACACTATTTTAAATTTTCAGGTTTTTTCTATTGACTTCCTCTTTCTCTGGAATCTCCCTTTCGAATTTACTGGTACGAGATTAATTCTGGGGTCAGCTTGTACCCCTTTCCTTTTTGGCCACGGGATGTAGGACTGACTCACACTTGTAGGGAGGATTACTTAACAGTGCCTCTCTTCTATTCCCCCTGGTCTGTGAACCCCAACACCCACAGCATCCCCCACTTCCACAGCCCAACCACAAAGCTGGCTCTTTGGACACTCTGTCCCACTTTTCAGCTGAGGGGGACTGATTTTTCCTTCTGTGAATTCCCCAGGGAGAGCACTCTGGATTATGGCCCCAGCAGGTAACACACTGTCACACCTTTGCTTTGCTTTTAGGACCAGGCCTGGAGGTAATGGCCACCATTAGCCCTTCCCATCCTTTTAAGAGCCAGTTCCTTCCTGCAGACTCCATGTCTGAACCCTGCTGGGTGTAATTCAGCGTGACAAAGCCTTCTCCTCCCAGGAGAGGTATCACTCCTGATTCAAAGTGCTCTTTGGTGTGAAATCTGCTTTCTACCCTGGGCTAAATGCCTCAGTGCAGTCCCAGGGTGGGCTCCCCTCTGTGCCAAGAGTCCCTTCAAAAAGCTGCCCCTGCTACTCCTGAAAATGCCTTGCAGGAAAATGGGAGAAGAGTCCAGAGAGTGCAGAGAACCAGAAATAACAAAACATAGCTGAGTCTTGCACCTGGGCCTGTCTTTTGCCCATAGAGCTGTGCGAAAAAAACAGTTTGACCTGTGATTTTTGCCACCAAGGACTCAGCACAGCTGTCCCCGTGCCAGGACTGCGTCCCCACCACAGTCCCCAACACCAAGAGCAGCAGGCTGGGAGCACATGTGACAATGGCAAATTCAGGGTGCCAGCCTCGAGCTCCATGCACACTCCTGAGGCTGGAGCACAAGTGCCAGGGATGCTCTGGGAAGGACACAGGCAGTTGGCAGCTGCCTCCAGCAAAAGAGAACAAATATCTGGAGCACAAGAGCCAACAGACCTCGCTGGCTCAGAGGGCACGAGGCTGGAGAGAAGCAAAGGAGCAACACAGAGAGAGGGATGACAGCCTGTCTGCAAGGAGAAAGAGGAAGGAGCTTGCTTTGTGTGCAATTCTGCAACAGCAGTCTGTGAAGGCAAGATGTGAACTCATCCTGCTGCTGGTAGATGGACTCCTTAGCAGCAGCACAGGGAGGAAAAGGTCAGGATGACTCAGGGATGATCCACACGGGCAGTGGTGTCCACCTTCCAGAGCCAAGTCAACCCTGGATCACCCGGGTGAGTGGAATATGAACTGGCTGGTCTTTAAGAGACAGGTCCCAGGAGAGGATGTGCTGTCCCCAAGGACTGAACAGCATTTGCTCACAGGAGCACCCTGATGAGCAAGAGTAACAGTTCCCATCTCAGGTTTCTATGAGGGAAGGGAGAGGCCCTTGGGGTAAGAGCAAGTGGTTTTTCAGAGAAAACACAGAAAAGAGGGCTGGGGAGAGTCATCAACTTCCACACAGAAGATCAACACTCACCACTCACTCTAGGAACAGAATTCCTCACTCTCCAGGTGATCTCCCAGCACTTTCTCACTGTTGCAGCATTTTTCTTCGCTGTAGTTTGAGACCAGAACATCATGTCCTTTCCAGCCTGAAAACAAAGGCTGAAATTGTTCAGTGACCCTTGTTAGACTGTTCTCAGGCCTCTCTCACCCTCTTTGCACTACACACCACGATTCTTCCACGCTCTGCAAATTTAACAGGCCAATGCTTGTTACAAATAGCATTAATAAAAATATCACATAGCACAGGAGCCGTGGGGTCCCACATGCTCCTGGCAGTCATGGATGGAATCCACTCAGAAGGCCATTTCCACAGTCTGACAATGACAATGAGGTGTCAGAACCAATAGAGGATTTTTTTTGTGATTTGGGGAGCTGGCTCATACCCACGGGACTAAGCTGTGCATGCAATAATCACTTCTCGGAATATAGTGCTTGCAATTTTTGAATCCCCGTCAAGAATGATGTCAAGTTAAACTCCAGGAACAGAACAGGAGCAAGTTCATGGCAGTGTGGGAACATAGGAATTGGCAGAGATTCCCAAGGAGCGACGCAGGCTTTCCCAGCCAGGTCTTTCTGAGCACGTCTGAGCTGTGCACAGAGCAGCATCACAGCACCCTCTGCTGCCTGCTGGTCCTCACGTCCTCACCAGGCAGCTTGAGTTGGGCTTTGAGCTGACAGCACCATCAGATAAACACCTCATTCTTCAGGGTGACAAATCTTGTAATTACTGATTAGGACTGTGTTCTCTTCCCTGCCTTGGGGGAAAACAGGGCTCAGGCTTCTCATACTTCCATCAGCTGAAGGAGACTCTCACATCCAGTGGTCAATACTGCAAGTGAATGTGAGCATCAGAAGCACCAACTTACAAGGTTTAATTGCTGCAAATATTTATTCAGGCTTTAAACTAACACCCCAGTGTCACTTCTCTTTGCAGTGCATCTGACTCCACCTGTGGTTGTGCAAGCATTTCTCCTGCATATCCCAGCTCCTCTTGCCCCATCTAAATCATTCCAACATCCATTAAGTGTGCAGGAACACGGTGCTGCACATGAGCAATGCACAGCAAGAACACATGTGAGCCAGCTGGCAGCAGGGTGGCCTTGTCCTTTTCTTCACTGTGAAATACAGGACCAAGTCCAGAGAAGTAAATCAGTGCTCCACATGGAGCAGTTCTCTCCCTCCATGCCCATGATGCAGCTCAGATACAACAGCAAAAGGAAGCTCAGGCACGTGTGAAGGATGAGGGCACAAGCTCAGTTATCTGTGGCAAGACACATGCAAAAAAAAAGAGGGAACAGGAAAAGAAGAACCAGGGAAATCCCAGAACTCCTCCCCACCATCAAATCCGAGAATGCCATGCTCAAAGTTGCTTTGTGCTGCTTCCCTCTAGGACCATCTCCTATCTGATATAGGACATGGTTCACTGTCCCAAATCCTGGCCAGTGCTCCCTCCCTAACCCTGGGACCTTTTGACAGCATCTGCCTCATCCTTCTGGCATCTCGAACAGCTTCTCCCTCTCACACACAAGGCTGCTGCAGACAGCTCAGAAACTATGTAACAGCCAATAGTCTGCAAACATCATGTGCCAGACAGAGCTGTGAGAGAATTAAGACACCCCAACCCACCCACCCAAGGCAGCGATTGCTCCCAGGGCTGGGAACACACTCAGGATCACTTATGTCCCTCTCCACGTGGGGCTGCCACCACTGGTACAAGCCTGACCCGGAGCTGGCTGCAGTTGCCATCCCCCACTGTGCTCAGCCTGGTGCAGATCTCTACAGAGATGTGTGTGTTTGTTCTTCAAACCTGCCTTGTTAATGTTGTAGGAATATTGACACAACATTCCCCTCAAAGCTGTTACTAGCAAGCGGAAATTGAAGCTTTTTATTGAACTTTTTTTTTTCTTTTTACTCTTAGCTTTTAGAACAAGATATTTAGCAACATTAACATTCATTTTCACATCACGTCACATGCTACTACTTTAGCCGCAGCTGCATAGTTTCCCCACAAGCTCTCAGAGTGAAGATTTATGGTGGAACAGACACTTAAACACACACAAACCTGGAAAATGCAAGTGGGTTTTACCAATGAGGCAATTTGCTGCATGCATTTCTCCATCAGAAACAAGTCCAACTTCAGCAGACACCAACAGCATCTTTTGTCTTTGTCTAATTTGGGAGTTTCTGTGTTACACAAAACTGGGAAGCCAGTTAATGTATGCAAAGTTTGCTCGAGCAGCAAAAGCAACAGCAAGTGCTTCATCTAGTCAGAGACTGTAAGAGCAGAAGCTTTTCATTCCAAACAAAGGATTCCCCCAGGAATGAGAGGTATTTGAAGGTGTCCACTTCTACATCTGGAATTAAAAGCTGAGATTTCTCACAGAGAAATGCAAATCAATTAAGTGATCCAAGAAATGTTTGGGGAGGAAAAGGAAAATATTTGGCAGGCAAACACTAAAACGTTGAGCATCTCTGTGGGAGTCGTGCCCCATGGACCAGACCAAAAACATAATTATGCTATTGTGTAGGTAAACACCGAGCTTGTGTACAATTTTCTCATCCCAAACACCTCCTGGGCACTTGCTGCCTCACATGCTTCCTCCAGCAGTACAGCACAGCACTGGTAAGTCAGTGTGTGAAAACACCTGGGGGAGGAAGGTTTAGCAAAGTGTAAAGTGTCTCTTCAAAAGTGCATAAGCAGTAAACAACACTCCTCTGGGTTTGCATGTTTACCATTGTACCCAGAGACACTGGTCACGTTTTACAGGGGCAGTTTTAGTGCTCCCAGCTGATGTCCCTGCCTGGAGGCTGAATGGCACCTCTCTGACCACAGTACCATGTCCCTTTACAGGCAGAGCTGCCCAAGTGTCCTATACAGGTCCATTCTACAGCAGTCAAAAAGAAGGCCACCAGTCCTACCAGTCTGGCAAGGAAACGAGATGCTTCAAATGTAGATGACATCTGAATCATGCTGCTGAACCTGCAGGCAAAGCAAAGAGGCAAAATTAGTTCCACCTTAAAGTAACTCCCTTTGGTCTGGGTCTTCCTTTACCTCCAACTCTGGGGCCTTTTGCAAGATGCCCTGCAATATTTTTTTCTTCCTTCTTTAAACCAGTGTATTTGCCTCACCCCTGCCACCTGGATGAGGTTGGTCTTAAAAGTTACTTCTGTTATTTGCCTCAGAAAGAGCTGATCCCTCATCTGTTGCTACATTCAACTGTGTTCCTTCTAATCACACAACTCTGAAGACTGAAATATTGAATGTTCTATAGTAGAGCTTCTAACTGATCCTGAACCCCCTCAGTTTTGTTCATATAAGCCAGCAGCAAATACATCAAGCTTTCTTCATTCCCAGTACCTTGCACAAATAGCATTCCCTACAGAAAAGCTGATTTCTTTCCCAGTGTTCAAGACCACACACCCTTCTTGATTCTCCAGTCCAGTGATATCAAAAAGCAGGTTGTTTTTTCATAAAACCCAGCTTATAGCTCTTCTGGACTCTTTGACAGGGAACACATAGAAGAGAACTGATCTGTTGGAAGCCTGGGTATTTATTGGTGTCTTCCTCCCTGCCTTTTAAAACCAGAAGACAGCCTGTTTTAAGCTCTCTGTACCTGGGGGCACATTTCTCATTTCCAAGCCTGGCTGATACAAATTAAATTTAACACAGATCCTCCTACTGTGTATGGGCATCTCTGCTTCATTTACCAAGGCTTACAGCTTTGCATTCCAGCTTAGATCGTAAGGGAGAGAAAACAGGTGGCCTCAAACACTCCCAAATGATGTGCCAGCACAGGGTCTCCAAAATCATGCAACAGCCTTGCACTGACTTGTCATCTGAGAGGCTGTGACAGAGCTGGACAAACCAGGTCCCTACAACCAGCCATTCTCTCTGGACTCTAAACTTTTAGTCAACATTTGGGAATTTGCTTACAAATCTGATTACCTTTATAATCTGTTTTCTGGTTTCTGTGCCCACACTGTTGGCAACCAATGAATTTGCTTGAGAAGATGACTTTTCCATTGGCACTGTGTGCTGAATTTTGTTGGTACAAGGCCAGCTGCTTGCAGTGTTTAACAAGTAAGCAGGGAAAGGTCTTTGAAGATTTATATCCAATGAATCTCCAGCTTCAAAGGTTTTCATCCATGATGGGGCCTTTAAAAGAAAAGAGCACATGGAAATTTAATGCCCTCTCTATATCAACACTCATTAAGCCAAAAAGAACATCAGATGAATAGTCAGGAAATAAAGGCCATCTTTCCTCATAATTTTTCCAAGCCTCCCATCTCTCTCTAAAACTGTTGACTCAGAGCCATTTTTGCAACATGTGGAACAACCTGCAGACACAGCCAACCCTATTTTTACACTGCTTCAGGAAGAAGTGTTTATATAAATAACAAGCAACTTATGACAAAAACCTGAGTCTAGTTCCTCATTCCTTAAAAAAAAAAAAATACACACCAAGACTTTATGACTTTAGCAACCACAAAGCACATGAATGAGAATGTGATGCAAACTATAGGGAACCACATTTAAATGTGTTAGTTACAACAATTTAGTTTGCTGCAAGACCTTAAACCCTTATTGTGATTTCATAATCTGTAAAATAAACTGATTATTTCTTGCTCAGGGCACTGGTATCACGCCCAGGAAAAACACCTTAGATTTTGTTTTGACATGAATTTTCCTCCTCTGTGTTTGTGCTTTTGATGTTTTACTATCAGGGGTACTAAAGCCTTGAGCTGAAATACAGCAACTACCTTTGGCACAGCCACGCTGTTCTCCTTTATGGTCCATGCTGAGGAAAGGGGCAGGGGTTTAGGGTACGTACATTCCCTAAGGAGCGATCCAAGGAGCCCAGGACTTCATTCCAATGGGAGTAAAGCCCAGACTGTTTTTCTTCTAGCTTCAAAGCATGGATCTCAGACTTCAGTTCTTTCAGTCGGTCTTCGAATTTTCTGCTCTTTTCTAAGTAGTCGAGCCTGAGTCCACACATGGGAGACAAAAAGCTTAGTGACACCACATAGCCCAAGAACAGGTGTGTGTGGAAGGAGGAGAGTTGTTCTCTGTTTCATTTTGGAGCTTGATAGGCAAAATGAAGTCTGGCACATGTCAGTCTGGCTCCCCTGACCCAGTGAGAAGGAGGTTCACCTTCTTCTTTTCACTTCCTAGCTTTTGACCAAGCATTTCCTTCCAGACCAAGGGAGGAAAAGCCTCTGCTGGATTAGCTCACAGCAGTACCACACTTTAGCACTAGAGGGAAACTTCTCTCACCAGCTGTTAGTTCAGCAAAGTGCTTTGTCCCTGACATGCTGCTCCCCAAGACAGAAGGTTCTGCACTTTTCATGGCTTGATGCCAGCAGAAAACTCTCCCTGTGTGTAAATAGCTGGTCTTACACAGGCATCATCCACACCAGCTCAGTAAAAGGCCATATGTACAAGTAGGAGGCCATCCCAAGTTATTAAAAGGATGAACTGAGATTCCCAGAGATTTCCTTTTTATACTTTCCTTGATTAACATTCCCATTTATTTACACCACAAGCATACTGATACCTCTCTTTCTCTATCTCAAAGGAGAGTCTCTTGAGGTCAATGTCCTTCAAATCCAGCTTTATGGATCCTTTGTCAAAGTTGGCCTCTCTGGTGTCAGTTGGGGAGTACTGTGGGTACTTGGCCACGTGCTGAAAGAGGCAACACAAGCACTGTCAGTAAGATCTGATTGTTTGGTTTGGGGTTTATCTCCTCAGCTTCTGCAAGAATGCCCAGCTGAGCCATTTCATAAGATTCTGAGACACACAGATGCTCCTGCAGCCCTTGCCCTGTACCCAGCTGAGCTGCTGAAGTCCCCAGCCCACAGATCCAAGGGCAGAGATGTATCCTGGCTGAGAATGGAAATCCATCCTCTGCAAGACTGGAGCAGAAAAGAAAGCTGGGACACACATCCTTAGTGCTGCCTTCTTGCTGGAGACAGCTCCATCTGCTTTGCCTGATGACACTCATGGTCAATTCCCATGCCAGGATGACACAGTTGGTTCAGTACAACCATCTCCACAAAGTACTGCCTGATTGAAATGGCACAGAGTCAGTATTAGGCATGAAGGCAAGACAGTCTCTGCTCCCTAAGTCCCAACACCAGTCCTGTTTTTAACTTCTGTCTTGCTTTTCTTTACAGCCTGACTCACTGCCCTGAACAAACACAACTTCCATCCTCTCTACACTGTGTTTATGCACCACTTGGTCCCTCAGGTATTTGTCCCCTACTTGGATGCTGAAATGTCACTACTCAGCTTGATGGGGGCTATAAAAATGCCATCAACATCTGACTGTCTCTGAAGATGAAGTGGTGCCCAGTAGAGCAGAACTTACAGGATAATTAGGCCTGGTTATGTCTAAGAGTTTCTGCTTCGCCTTCCGTTCAGCCTCCCTGGCTTCATGCAGGTCTTGTTTCAGATGCTCTGCTTCCTTGGCTCTGAAAGATAAATATCCTGATGTAAATGGCTGATGATTTCCAGTATAAAGCAACACATGGATTTCAGAGCTATGCAACTCACTAGCTTCCAGAGAACAAGTCCACTACTTGATAACTTTACCCCAAGGCATGTGTGGTAGGATGGTCACGTGGAGAACTAACTGCACACAGCATGACACACACTTTCAGAGACAGTCCTGCATAAAGTGGCTGAATTAACATGTTTTTCCTATTCCTTATTTCCATGGGTTAAGCTGTGACCTGCTGATAGAGATTGTCCATGCCATCAGAGATCCTCCCTGAGGTGGGGAGAGGTGCAACATATCTGCTCTTTATTTTGGAAAGCTTTTTGGCAGTATCCTAAAACAAGCAGAAGGCCCTTAACAGCAAGGTTAAACATCCTCTGTCAACACTGGCCTGCTCTGCATTTTCAGGCAGCACAGTGTTATGGAACATGCAAACACTTGGAGTGGTTTACACTCTACATGAGTTTGCCTGGTTTGCACTTCTCAAAGATCTGATGGGATACAAGAGACCTTCACCTGGTAGTAATGAAGGAAAACAGCCTCCTAACTTACAGGTATACAGATTGGGAAATTTAGATAGTTAGGTAGCCAGTGCTCTTTTGATAACACTAAACAGAAAATGCTTCTGCATCCTGGATCTTTCCTACGAAACATCTCTAAAGCTTTGCATCTTCTCAATCTGCCTCACAAGCACTGGGACCAGGTGGAACAAACAAGATGCAGGGAGGTTTAGTCACTGTGAAGTGTCACTCCAGGAACAATTCCTCCCTGCTGGGCTTAGCTGTAAGAAAAGCAGCACTCTCTGCCCCCAGACATCCCTGGTGAGACCACACAGCCCCACCAAGCAAACCCCACCTGCGGTCAGACTCCTTCACCAGCTTCACTGCGATCAGCTCTGCCTCCCGCATCTTCTGCTCCATCAGGCGTTTCTCCTCCTTGGTTTTCAGGGCTGTGATCTCCAGCCTCTGTCGCTCCTGCTCGGCTTCTGCAGCGTTCTGGGCCAGCAGTTTTGCCTCTTCTTCTGCAATCTGAGCCTTCTCAGCCAGCAACTCTGCTGCTTCCTGGGATCGAAGCTGAGAAGAAATGATTTTTCTTAGTTCCTTGTCTGGCATCTCCAAAATCACCCCTGCAGACAGGCAGGAAGAAGGTATCTTTTCCCAAAAGATCAAGTGATAAAAATGTTATTTCTTAAATAGAAATTAAATATAATTGTAGGGTCTGGTGTTCTTCCTCTGCTCCAGAACTTCCTGCCTCTCACCTCTACAAAGCAAGGAGACACATGTGCATAAAGCTGGACAAAGGTATCGACCAAAAATTGAAGTCAGCCCCTTCAGTTGCCAGTGCACTGTGCCCCTTTCTCCCAATTTCAGCTCCAAGGTTACCTCCTTTCTCCCCCCTTTGCCTGAAGAAAGCACTTTGAGCCAAATACAGGGAGTGAATAGCTCACAGCAAAGGGAGACTATGGCAGAGCAGCATTTTCCCAGGTATTCCTGCATGCCCTTTCCACCAGGGATAAGAAACTCTCCAGCTTTGCCTGAGCTATAATGCCTGGTGTCTCACAGGAGCCATAAGACAAAAAAAATCCTCCTTCCCAAACAAGAAAGCCCCTCAAGCACAAGAATATTCAGATGAACATGCTGCTCACCAGGGCCTCATTTGCCTGCCTGGCTTCATCTTCCAGCTGGAAAAGCCGCCTTTCCAGCTCTTCTTTGGCTCTCTCAGCTTCTTCTCTGAGCTGCTTCTCCCTGGCCAGCCTCTGATTCTCCATCTGGGAATAGGAGGAGCAACACCACGTTTGTGGGTTTGCAGCAGAATCTCACCTGGGCCTGAGGCAGCGCAGCAAATGCATCCAACAAAGAACAGGCTGCTCTCTGTCTGGGGCACTGACAGTCACCAGAGATGCAGTGAGGAAGCTGCTTGCACTTTGCAGCACTCAACTCCTCTAGCAGGTAATACTGGTTATTTCAGACTGCTGGAAGAGCCCTTGGATTGATGTGTTATGTACCCCAAATCTTTGCTATCACCTATTCAGTCTCACAAACAGGACTGACATCCTCAGGTGCCACACACACGCTGGAGCTGTTCCCACATTCAATCCTGCTGCACTTTCTTACCTCCCACACACACAGGGCATGGGCAGCAAGGGCACCAGCTGGAATAATAATCACTGTTTTCAACAATACAGGAGCAGAAAGAACCTACCTTTTTTCTAGCTTTTTCTTCCTTGGCTTGTGCTTTCATTTGCTGGATCTCTATTGAGTCCACTTTTCTTCTCCTCATAAATAGGTCATGGTTTCCAATGCACAACTGGAAAATCTGGATAGGAAAGGTAAAGCAAATGTGATTTTGATGTACTTGTGCCCCAGCCAGAGGGACAAAGAGCCCCACACTGGCCTCACAGGACAAGTCAAGATTTCAGCACAAATGCTGGCAGTTGCTTCCCTTCCAAGAAAATCAGCACCGAGGGCAGGCTCATATAACAGTTTAGATAAGTTTGTAACAAGATGAGAGGTTCCTTCTGTCCTTCATCCTTCTCTGATCCCACCCCACACAGGCAGCTGCTTCTGCAGTGGCTTTGCACTTTTCCATACACCACGTCCCCCCCTTCCAGTATCTTTTTTTCCCTTTGTGATTTGGGCCTTCTTTCACATTTCACTTTTCTCTCCAGAGAGGGCAGAGATACTCTCCCTGACTCCCTAGACAGCACAATCTCCAGGAAAACATGCTGAAATTCAGTGCTCCCTTACTCTCCAAAGGTTTTACAAGCAGTGTTTCTCACTCAGGTATCAGCCAGTATTACCAAGCTCAGATTTAAAGAAGAAAAGTAGGACACTTACCAATTTGTTCACTTTGAGTTGAGAGGAAAAGAACTTGAAGACTTCTGCTTTTTTGTCAAGAGGTTTGATAGTTAACTACACAGGCAAAATTAAAAAGAAAAAGGAGGCACAGTAAGAAGGAGAAAAACAAAGCTGAAACTATTAATACTAATGCAAACTTCAGCTCATCTCCACTCCTCTCCAGGGAAGCAGCGATTTATGCCACAAATGTGGGGAGAGTGGTGCAAAACTGTTTGGCCTCAAAGAATCAGAACCAGGGCTGTTGTTGCAGAGGTTCCTCTGCTCCCAGAGAAGGCTCTGTTAGAGGATAAAGCCTCCCACAGACCCACCCCAGTGCCAGTTTGGATGGTGGTTTTCATAATAACACCACCTGTGCACTGTACACTACACTGTACACTACTCTGGAACAAGCACTGGTTATCAGGAAAACAGAATACATTAGTAATCCCCAGAAGCAGTCACATTCTTAAAGTCAGGGAGATGCCAAACACCTCTCAGAATACCAGTCCTTGCAGGTATAATAGCAAGGGCCTAAAGGACTTGTTCCTCTGACCAGCAGGTAACAGTCCTAGAGCTCCTGCTTTCTCACTTTTTCAGTCCATCCCTAAAGCTGTTCCCAGAGGACATGAAGGGCTTTCATGCTGCCAGGTCAGTACAAACTGCTCCACCTCATACCTTGGGCTGGGTTTGGCTGCATAACAAAATATGGCTCCATTCTTTAAGATCCTGTCTGCTGTGACTCGTGGGTTAGTGTGGTGGTTTAGGAATGGTATTCTCCAGAACCAGGACAGTTAGACAGAACTCTATTCCAATAATTCATTTGCAATGTAATGTGTAATTCCAGGGCATCTGAGTCACCAAGATCATGAGGTCCTACAGCTCATTTCACCCCATACGTAACGACTTGTGAGGAGCAAGGTTGTGTGTGTCACTAAATATAGTAGAGATTTAGCCCAGGGATGCCCAATTTCCCAACAATAGTGAGTTAACACAGTTCATTCACACATCTGAGGGGAAGTTTATTGTTATCAAGGACCAAAAACTCTTTGGTGGCAAAAGACCTGTAGGACTGCCTGATTTAATGTACATGCACCTAACTCCAAAGAGCAAATCTCATCTCAGTGTTTTCCAAAAAGCCCAGAGAAAACTGGGAAAAAGGTGTGCTGTCCTTTGGTTGACAAACTCCAGGTATGCCAGTTCCAATGTAGTTTTCCTAATTTTGTTTTTCTGATTACAGCCTTCCATGTAGCCCACAATTTGTAATGAGAATAAATTCTACCCACTCTCCATGGTACTTCCTACAAGTAAAAGCTCTGAAATCACAGGGAAATTGCAGTGGTAGGGTTGTGCTGGAGCCTGACATCACACACTGACAAACTGGCAGAGTTCAGGCAGAAAAAAACGGATCTCTCCCTGCATGTCTCCTCTTGCCACCACGCTTCAAACCCCAGCTACAAGGAGGTTTTCCGCTGGGGAAAACGGCATTAAGTTTTTATGGATCATCGAATTCCCGCTGGGATAACTGAGGAAGCCAGTCACGGTGGCATTCGTAATATCTATCTTTTTCAGAGATCAACACACTTGTTTTGCAAAGGACAAGCAGCAGGGAGGGAACCAGAACAGAGTGTGAGAGCTCAGAGCAGCCCCCGGCGCCTCGGGGAACCGAGGTTACGAGCACATCTGAAAGGCAGGTCTGTTATTTTTAGTTTTGTAACAAAGCCCCCCAGGATTTTCCCCTTCTCCCCCAAATTATTTAAACAGAGAAAGCTTCTTTCAGCCTGTTCCAAGAATCCCAGTCCACACCCATATAAAAAGAATAATACATCAAAGCCATCCTACCTCTTTCTCACTATAGGAAATGTTTCTGATAGCGCTCCACTCAAACGACTTGTTTGGAGAGAACCTGTTATTAATGCTGTAGATATGAATACCTTTGGCATCAACTCCAAGCAGGAGATCTGTGTGGTTTTTATTTTGCTAAAAAACAAGAGATATCAGTAAATGGCATTTATGGTGACGTTAAACAACCACGGACAAGAACCACACTTGTTTGAATGCATTGATATTTATCTGTATTTTTAGGAAATAGGTGTTTCTACAAAATACAGAGAATGTTGTCACTGCTACCTGATAACCCAAGTCCTCTAGGTTGACTACAGCAGCTCAAACTATTTCTCCTTCTTCTTATTACATATCTGGAGCTACTCAAGACCTTTGATTGTAAAACATTAATCTTAAATGTTTTATTCACCGACTCCTTTAGCAGGCAAGTAAAAGTCAGGACAATCACTACACAGCCCACCATCAGCAGGGAAAAGCAGAAGTTAGGAGACCCAGTTCCAAACTCCCTGGAGGATTTTAAAAGAACAGCACCATCATCTACAGCAATTGAAAACTGCTAAAATAAGGCACTTACAGCAATTGGAAAATAATTGACACCATACATTTCCAAGTCTTGGGCAATTTTCAGGTAGTTCATCTCAGCTTCATCCCTAGAGAATAAGGCCATGATTATAAGATTCCTTTCTAACTTTTCTTTCCTGGCTGGTTCTACATTCCCCACTTAGACATGAACAGGCAATCTGGTCCTTTGTACAAACGTACTTAAATTTTGCCATCTTGCTCTCAACAATAGAAAAGGAATAATAAAACCAGCATCTCAACAGAAAAAAAAAAGACAGTAAAGTTGCACCTATTTTGATTCATGAATCATGTATAGTGTAATCTTTGTTAAAATTCAAGTCCAGTCTTATCCTTGTGTTAGTTTTGCCACTCCATCATTATTATGTCTTGGAAACCTACCCTGCTATTGTTTTCCTTTACATGAATATATTTCCTTCAGGAAATAGAGTTCATTGAGAAATGAGTCCTGAACAAACTCTAAACAGAGCTTATGGTCGAGGCCAAAGAAAGGTCTCTCCACCCACTTTTCTCCTCTCTTCATGGTGAGGCACCAATAAGTCTTGAGGAAAATATTCAATAAAAATAGTGCTAAAAAGCCTCTTGTACAGCCAAAGAGAAATTGAGCCCAAATATTCAGAAAAGCTGCCCTTGGGTGCCAGCAGCTCCTATTTCTCATTTAATTGAATTTCGGGACATGCTGAATGTCTCGAAGTAGCTGAATGTCCACATGGGTTAGCACCAAAAGTCATGATGCTGTGTCTTTACTGTTTTGCTTCCTTTCTAAGTACACTGACACCCTTTTGAGCCCTGGTTCTCACAAAGTATAAAACATATCAGATTCGTTGTTTTTACTCTAGGAGGAGACTGGTGTGATCCAGCTCCGGAAACGCAGCTCCTGCACAGGACAGACATCAGCAACTCCAGGAAGCAAATGGCCTTAAATGAAAATGCAAAACTCTCAGGGCTACCTGCAGATTCAACACAACTCACACTCTGCAGGAACTTCTCTCTGCTGGCATATATGGACTAGGAGGCAGGACTCCTGTTTCAGATGAATTGGGTTATGATTCTCTGCAGGAGCTTCTCTGTTCACCTCAAAGCAAGTCCAGTTTACAAGCACCTGGAGCCCTACACAAGACACTTTTTAACCCAGATGAGCTGGTGCTTTTATCCTTAGTGATAAATTAATTAACACAGCTGGGAGACCCGTATTTCTTTGCTCACTGTACAAGAGCCAAAGTTCACTGTGGACAGCAAATAACCGGTGACTGAAATGTGTGGGATTTCCAAAGGCTGCAATGATTTCAGTACCTGGCAATACCCCTGTGCTCAGCATACCAGGCAGTGATCTTCTCTTCCCACATCTCTGCTGTCAGCTGGTACTGCCTGAGGACCTGCAGAGAAAGGAAGAAGGTTGGTGTCCTTTGAAGATCCATGTGCTGCCTCTCCCAAGCAATGTGAGCGCAGCAATGCAGTTCACAGCTCAGTCACTTTGCACAGTTTCTAACGCTCTGGTTAATCCACAGCAATATTTGTGTTGCAGGGCAGGTTCAAAGATTTGGTTTTATATAGAATAAAAGACTTACCCTTTTGGGTAAAAGCTCATCATGGGCTAGAAAGCCTGGCTCATGAAAATTTGGGTCGTAGTCACCATACTGTGCCAAGAAAGGAAAAGATAGTTCAGGTTGTTGGATGCAGAATGCTGAAGAACTTGTTGCTTGTGTAGTTTAATGTGATTGCTTGAGACAGACTTTAATTTGGTTCTCTTGCATACAGGGTAACAACATAAACAGGCTCCTCTCATCTGAACAGTCCATGAAAGTTACTTCCAGGCCTCTTGTTATGCACCTGTCCCCAACACAACCACTAAGGTGGCCTCTAAACTTAGACTTCAGTCCTAACCTGTGGCTCTTGGAAACTGCAGGAAGGAAGGAGTCTCCCATGACTTCATACTCTGAACCAGAGGAATGTGAGCTCCCCTATTCCTACAGCCAACTGCACATCAGCTGAGCTGCTGCAGAGGGTCAGCCCTCCTAAGAAACTGTGTTCACCTCCTGCCACTGGATGAGTTTGACCCTTGGTGGCATGAAGTGAACTATGTCCTGAGAGATACTAAAAAACATCATGTCCTCCCATTGTGAGCACCTTCTGTATCCATGGCTGTTTTTTAAAACAACAGGAAATAATTCTAGCTGGGAGAAAGATTACATTAAAATGTTAAGTCCAAAGCAGTCCTCTAAATTTTGAAAGCATAGTATAGAAAAACCCCCTTGTAGTGGCATCTAATGCTTATTTTTCTAACTGTGCCTGTACCTCCCAGGATGACCTACTTCTTTCACAGGAAATTTTAACACTGCTGTGTTTTACACACCGCCATGTAGATGTGTTGGTTAAAAAAATAAAAAAAGAGTCCATAAAAGAGACCTTCTATGCACAAACCTTGGCCTGAACAGCATAAGAAGCCAGTAAAACTGTTGCTTCTGGTGAACAATAGATTTCCTCATCCAGTATTTGTTTCTTAACCTACACCGACAGAAAAAGGCAGCAAGTTAAAGAAGCTCAAAATCAGGACTAATGTAAGGCTTGAAATGAAAGTAGACATGCCCAGACCATAACTTGGCACCAAACATCACCATTATGAGTTAATAACAGCAGCAATAAATTGGCATTGAGGAACACAGGAAGCCTTTACTTAACATTGCATTTAATGAGACCAAAAATGCCAGTCAGCTATCTCCACACAGTTATATAAGGAGTCCTGTAAAAGAAAATGTTATAAAGCATGATTTTTATTGTCTGCACTTCATTTCTTTTAACGATCCTTTTTCTTTCTGCTTTGGAAAAGTTAGCTTTAGATCATGTCAAGCATCAAATTTTAGGTTGGAAGGGAGCTCTGGAGGTCACTTGGGACCTACTAGACCAGATTGCTCAGGGCTGACTGGTACTGCCATGGACATACTGAAACCATAATAGTATGTTCTCAAGCTTTCCAGAATGAGAAAATAAAGGAGTCCTAAAAAGGGGAAGCTTATAGAGCACTAATTTATTCCATTTCAGCGGTCTAAGCACACAGGGACTTAAAATAAAAGCCCAGTATAAATGGTAAAGGGTTCTTTCAACCTGCTTTTCATTTTAATAATCTGTGGTGCTACCAACACCAGAGGTGTGATAAATTGTTTGTGAGCTTTTGTTTGATTTTAAATCAGTTGTGCAATTTTTATTTGAAAGCCCAGAGAGGGAAGGGGAAATTAATCTTCACAAATCCTCCTCTCAGGTATAATGTTTTTAGCCTAATAACAAGCACAAGACAACAAAATTTTGCGTAGCACACAGACTTAAACATTTCCAAAAGGAAAAATTACTTGTGATAGCACCAAGCTATCTTTACAAATACACCCTGGCACTGCAGGTGCTGTGAACTGAAATGAACCATCAAGAAAGTTTTTCTTTTAAATTTAGTCTCTGGTGAGTCCAATGTATGAACCTGAGTTATGGTACAGGGAAAATTCTTTCTAAGCTGTTAAAATGGAAAGAATGAAAAGAGCGACGAGACTTTTCTTCCAACCTGGAAAGCTCCAGCTTTCATACTCCGTGGTGCATATCGTGTTGCAGAATTTAGAACAATGTAGATAAATCCCCCATAAGTGTCTGGGGTTTTTTTTTCTGATCAGATTTTACAGGGACTTTTTGTTAAACTTCATAAAGTAGGAACAAATTACCTAATCTTTAAGCAGACAACATTTAACTTCAGTCATTTACACTGATTCAGGAATTTTGCAGAAGGCTGTTATGCCCCATTAATTTGCAAAGGTCTGAATAGTCAGTAGAGCTGAAATCTGTAGGCATCCAGATGTCTGTACATGTTTTTCCTATTAGCATCCAGGTGTGATCTTAAGTCCTTACAGTCAGGAAACTCTGCAAGTTCAAATTTGTTTCAGTCTTGTTTTCCTGCTTTGGAATGACAAGAATTTGCTAATTGCATATCTGCTAGTCAAGGCAGGTTCAAGCAGAAAAGAAAAAAAACAGGGAAAAAATCAGGATTAAAAGACTAGGAATAGGGTTCTGCCCCTCTCATTCGTTTCCAAAATTACCTTAACAAGCAAATTTCCAAGTGGTTAAAGGTTCTGGATGAAGTTCTGGTTAGTGTATTAACCCTCAGAACAGCATCATTTTCCCATTATTTCATTAACACATCCTCCTCAGGGAACAAGGGTATTTACTGTGTTTATCTACAGCTGCAGACTGAATTTATTCCATACACCCAAGCTACCTGCACAGACACATCCTGCTGAAAGCCACCGGAATAAAGCACCACACCAGAAGGCTGAAACTTCCCGAGGGACTCCCCAGCCACTGGGGAGGGAAGGTGGATGTCCCAGACATTGGAACAAACAGCTGGCCAACGAGTGACCATCCAAAACTCAATGCCTTTATCCCATTGCTCCAGCACCAGCCTGCTGCTGCAGCTGTGGACACACAGCAGGGCTTTCCCTGGGCGATGCATTTTTATTTTGGTGACGCTCCAAGAATTTGCTCCTTCATCTGCTTTTTAATGGAGCTGAGAAATTGTGTCCGCTGTCCGTTCCTTTCAAAACTTGCTAGATGAACAAACCTGTGTTTCAGAATGGCTGCCAAATTCTATGCTCTTTTACCCCTACAATCTAAAATGAATATTTAAGAAGGCCATGTCAGGGAGTGCTTGTTTGCTAGTGGTTTTGCTTTCTACAGTCCTGCAAAAGAAGATCTCCCAATAACCACCAGGACTATTTTTAGGAACTCACAAGTTTTAGTTTCAGGGATAGGCTGTAGCCAAAGGTCTTGTTCCATCTGCTGCTGATATGGGTGAAAAACCTTACTGTCCCCAGCTGCTTATTACCATTCCTTCCCTCTCCTCCACAACTGCTTCCACAATTGCCTGTGCAGTCACTCCCCCACAGCCCGTGGACATCTAATAACAGGCCTCTTCTAATTCTGCTCATTTTGAAAGAACAGGGTTAGGGAATGGTTACACAAGAGGGTACACCAGCAGGTCTAAGATGACAGTGACAAGGAGCTGTTGAGACTCTCTTCATCCACCTTATCTGCAGCCAGAGCAGATCAGGTGACACAGTCCTCAAGACAACTTCTTAAACTGATAAAAAGGATGGTTTCACTTACATTTCTCAGCACTGACCAGTTAGGGCAGAAGCCTCACAGTCCTCCAAGCAGTGCCAGCCTTGCATGGATTTTTTAACAAATACTGTAGGAGCAAAACCAAGTCTGGCATATCCAGATGTGTAATTATCACCCAAACTGCTAGGTGTAAAGGTCATTTTACATGAAACTACAGGTTTCAGTAATTTAACTCCAATTCCCAGCACAAAGGGTAAGAGAAGCCATCAAGAGAACAAAAACCTACAGAAGGCAAAACATTCAGCTCACCTGAACAAAACCACAGCAGTCAGGAGAGATATTTGTATTTCATAAAATTAAAATATTTAGAGAGATGCTCATACAGCTGAAGCAAGCAAAATCATTGAGAATAACAGCTGCCAACAAGATCAAAGACAATACAAAAGGACTGGGATAAATACAGAAGGAATTCATGGTTAAAAATTACTTCTGACCTGAAGGAAGAATAAATGCTGGGTAATTTCCTGTAATAGTTCCTCTTCTACCTTCTCTGGGTAGAATTTAGCCAAAAAATGAAAGCTAATGGGATCTTCTTTGGGCATTTCTTGATCTAAAACCTGTTTACAGATAAAATAAAATCAGCAGCGAAAATGATACATAAGTGTCTCAAGATAATATTCCCAAGGAAAACCAGAAAGCAGCCCATAATCCACTTAAAGCAGCCTTCCCATATTTTAGCAGGAAGGGCAATGCTGAGTTTTAATCTAAGAGCAATCAGTGCATATAGTGGTGATTAGTGTGTGAGGCTCCAGGTCACATGGGACAGAAGCCACCAGACCAAATAATACGATTTTATTCTTAAAAATGCTACCACGTAAAATTATGAGTTGTCACGTAACACACTCCTTTAGCTCCTGTGCTAGAAAAGGTGAATCTTTTTTATAAGTGACTGCCACACTGTAATATTTTGTTTCCTGTACCTTCTTGTCCATCTTTAACCAGGTGCACATTCCTTTAATTGTGTACTGCAGGCCAAAGAACCAAGTCTCCCTTAAACCAAGTGCTCGGCACACCAGGTCAAACAAGTCCTTTCCCTTCCACTTCATCTAAAAGAGAGAAAGAAAATTAAGAAAAAACAGGTATTTTAACACATTAATATTACTATATTAACGTATTAAATGAATTTTTTTTTCCATTTGTCTTTCTCCTGGGAACTCTGATTTCACCTTTAGATTTTCAATGAAATATTCCTGCTGCTGTGTAAGAGTTACTGTGCTCCACCTCCTCTCCTTCTCCTCCAGAGACACATCCACAAAGCAACTGGAGTTATTTAGCCACAACAGCAACAACTTGAGGAGCACAGGGGATGAGGATTGTACTATTGATTTCCTAGGACACAGCAAGGCTTTATTAATATTTGTTAAAAAAATATTACTCAATAGTTTACACAAGCTGGAGAGACTGAGGGAAGGCCAGGGGAAATCAAAGCAGTGTCAGGGCACAGGTTAGGAATGCTGAACAAGGAAAGCAAATCCACCTTTCACACACCTCAGGTATTTCAGTGGCACCAGGCCAAGCCTTTATGCTCCTCTGATTTAAATGAGCAGGAGCCTGTCTTCTGCAGCAATTTAGTAGCCTGGCTCCACAGAGAGCAAACTTTGATTAAAGGTCCCAGATTCACAGACATGATCCTCATTTTTTTTTTTCAAAGAGGCTGCACATCTGTTTCATCTGTTTGACTCCATGTTAAAGAGATGGTTTTGTCTAATTGCCTGGGTCGGCCACTAAAAACTTAATGGCAATAAAAAAAAAAAAAAAAAGGGAACTTTTAGGCAGTATTTGAGTGGAAAGCTGGAAACCATCCCAGCAAAAGAGCAATATCTGAGGAGAAGGGAGAGATAGCAAAGGAAGGAATACATTAAGCTGGATTTGTTAACCAGGACTCTGATCTCTAAATCAAAATTTCACAACTCTGCCTGCAAGAACTCTAGATCAGTCAAGTCTCATAAAAATTGCCAGTCCCATTGGACCTCAGTTTTGTAACTCCTCCAAATAACTGTATGTCTTATTTTGCTTTTGCTGGGTGATTAGGAATTAATCAGGCACAGTTCTATCTCCTTGATAGTGCAGCCCAATTTATTTAGCAGTTGATCACTTGCTATATTTTATTTGAGTCATTTCTTTAACCAATTTACTAGATAGCCATAACTAATAGAAGAAAAGCCAGCTTTTTCATTTGATTCTTTTTCTCTTTGCCCAGAGATACCAAACAGCCACTGCAGTTAAAGAAATAAACTGGAGTTTACTGGCCAAATTGAAGAAAATGTCCCAGATCAACTGAGCACAAAGATACCAGTTTATAAATTATTTTATAAGTAACATCTTAGCACCAGCTTTAACCAGATTTCTTCGTTTAGGCTGGCACTGTCCTGAAGTGTTGTGTCACTTATAAAAAAAAAATAATTTTGTGGAGAAGTAGGAATACTTACAAACAAGGCCTGCATTATGTCCTGGGATGCTTATGAAGAAAACAGACCTACTGCTAATTTAGCTGTGTCACCCACAGGGATTTCATGCAAAGAGCTTTAAATTCTGAATAGTTTGTTTCACAGAAGGAAGCATCTGAGACTAAGTAATCCATAAGAGATCAGTTTTAAGACCATCCATGAACAGATAATCTGAACTTTCAGAATTTCTGCCTTGCTAATACACAGGTCAGTCCCCACCTCCCCAGCATTCTGACACTCTTACCTCACAGCTGAACTCCATTTCAGCATCCACTGTTATAATTTTGACTTTAAAAGTCTTCGGCTGTTTCTTCTTCAGGCCTCGGATGGACATATTTTTCAGTTTATGAGGGCAGCCACACCTGAAATCAAACATGCATTACACTTAGGGATGGAAATTCAGCAACATTTCCTTGGCTAGATCCCAAAGTAGGATGAGTTCAAACACGCAGAATAAAATCACCTTTAAATATGCATTTCTGTGTCCAAGACAGGAAGAATATTGAAACAAAAAAATACAGTTCGACCTTTAAAATTAGCCTGCTCCTTAAAATAAGTTGCTCAAAAAATGTCATTGCTGTCTCTTCTCAGGCCTTGGCAAATTCTGGGTTCCTACAGTACTAGACAGAGCATCATTCAGGGCTTATATTGCAGGATCCAACCATGGCTGAGGGCGTGTAGGGAAGCTCAAATCCAGCCCTCGTGCTCCATACAATCAGCCACATCCCTGCAAATCAGGAATCTCTTGCAACAAAACTCCACAGTGGATGAGTGTTTAGTTTCATGAAAGCAATGCCTGGCTTTCGAATAATGCCAACACAAATATGACATTTTTCATCCATCCCCATCCAAGAAAAAATTCCCTTTCTCAAAGGTCAGGTACCAACACCAAATGCATTTACACTCAGTGGAACACCACAAAAATGCAGCAAAACCTTATGATGTCAGATCATCAGCTCAATCCTGTTCCATCAGTTATGGCTCCTTGAGCAACTAACCTATTGGATTTCTTTATAACATGAGATCTCAACTCCCTGAAATGATACAAATGCCAAAAATACATGCAGTGAAATTAAGCTGAATTTACCACGTTCTCTTGGGCTACCAAACCCACAAGGATGAGTTATTTAGAACAGAATTTTTCCCAGTGAAGTTCTTGTGAAATGAATTCAATTTTGTCAAAGGTGACAGAAAATTCCTTCACAGATCTTCTGTTCTAAATGCAATCAACTGCATGCCATTCAAAATATTGATGAGACCTGCTATTTCCACAGCCACAAGGGCTTTTTGTGGATACATTCAAACCAAATATTGAAAGCTGAGGTTAAATGACAGCGTGAATCTGCACTAGGCAGTTCTCAGGTGTTTATTTCTGAGCACAGGAAATCAGCCTGTAAAGTTCTTTCTTCTTTTTAGTTTGTAAAATTAACAGCTCAGACTTGCACGACCCAGTGAGTATCTGTGAACTACACAGGGCAAGAGGCTGAGGGATTCTTGGTTTCCTACAATATAAGGCTGTTACAGTGTGGCAGACTTCCAACCTCTCCTTAAGAAATTCCAAAATACAGTTCTAGTTTAAACTGAAAAGTTCCATTTGCCTGAACCTTCCAGGATTTTATAAAATGTCTTGCCCCCTTCTTTGCTCCTTCTGAGCTCTAAACTGGCTTGCAAATGCAGTGATTATTTTCCACTTGCTTTGTGCCCCTCATCCAGAAATTTTAAGTAGTTAAATAGGCAGTAAAATCCATATGGAAGTTTTTCTTTTCAAACTGTAGGGAAGCTGAGGCAGAGAACACATGGGTTAGTTACCAAATCATATGGACATCAGCAGCAGAGGTGAGGCAACTCAGAGAGGGGAAGAAAAGCTTGTGAGGAAATTCATCTTTCTGACACCAGTGAGAGCAGTTGAGTTCTCCTCTCCCTCCAGCTGGTTTTGGTAGAGCTTCTGCCGAAGTCTTGCTTGGTTTTGGGGCAACACACTTCTGGAAGGACAATGTGATAGCTGGAAACAGTCCAGAGGAGAGATCCAAGGGCTAGAAAATCATCTGTGGTAAAATGAAAGTACTGGTTAGTACAGAGAAAGGACAGGTGTGGTGAGACATTATAATGTCTGCTCTTCGTGAGCACAACAGTCAGGACAAGGAATAAGGGGCTTCATTAAGTTGCAGGCAGGTTGCACACTGAGGGAAAAAAAAAATCAAGAATAACAAGAATATTATGATGCTGGAAAAGCATAGAATGGCATTTCTGTCTTTCTGAATTTCTATCCAAAACAGTGTGACAGCTTCTGCTCTCTCCTGAAGACTGGAGGGACCTACAACCCTCAAAGTGTTCCCCCCAAGTTGGTCCTTCTGCCAGTGCCCACCACCAGTTCAAGGAGAGGCCAGTTCACACCAAGAATCAGTGTAATCCAGAGTGCTTCAGGGATGGGCACATCCTCAACCCAAATCCTATCACCCCCAGGGTACCCCCTTTCTCCTCAGGGATTATTTATTCAAGCAAGTGAAAAGCAGACCTTTGCCACAGAGTTTGTTTCCTCTATAATTTAGGCAACACCCCAGAGCACACAGCTGAGCACAGCTCAGCTCCTTTCCACTTAGCACAGAAAAGTGCTTTCAATTAAAGGGAAAGGAATATTAAAACCCAAAAACTGACCACAGCAGTGTGGTAACGTGACCACAGCAATATTGACACCGAGAGCACCATGTGAGGGCATCCAAACCAGCAGGAATTACCCCAGGAACTTTTTGATCTCTAAGCTGCAAGATGCAACACAGCTCACAGTAAAATCAAATTTTAACCTGTTGCATTCCAAAGGTGTTTTCTGTCCAGTTTTCTTCAAAACCTGAGGCTTACTGTGAATAATTGTACCATGGGATACAGCATTTATAGCATGAGAACTACAGACTTCTGTACAATATTGGAAACACCCCCTTCTTCTATTACTTCTAAAGAATGACCAGTGGCTGAAGACAAAGGAGAAAAAAGGTTCATAATTCATTTTTAATATGTAACTTGAAACAGCCAGTTGAATTAAACAGGAACTTGGAGTTAGGGCCAGTACAGAACATTCTGAGAGTTTCATATGGAAAGCTCTGAACAAACGAAATCTAACAACTGCAAAGAAATGTACTAATTTTCTCAAAATATGAGAAAAATACCAGAGCCCTTCATTTTTACTTTGAAGTTCTTTCATTTTTCTTATATAACCTGGTTGAAATGACAATATAATTTGTTCAACATTTCCAATAGCTGTTTTTTTTTCTTTCCAGAATTTTTATTCCATGGAAAAGTACATTCTGACTCACAGTGAAAAGACATTTTTGAATATCAAATTTTCCCCGAGAAAAGTAAACTGCATTTTAATCAATAGCACTGGTAAAGAAATTGGAAATGGTATTCACACTGAGCAGCTTAAATGAATGTCAGATACTGACAACAGAAGAAAAAGCACTTAACAGTCCAGTTTTTAGAAAAATAACTTCTTCAAATAAGAGAAATATTGCTGAATGAGACAATCTGGGTTTGCAATCTTTTGTTTAATGCAAAAGCAATCCCTGCTAACAACAGCATTTAACTGTGAATCATGTGCAATGTGCTTCCAGATAGAGTTTCTGACACCAGGCTCCAGGGATTTATTTCTGCACTTGCCACAGGGATCCAGGCTCGAGACCCAGAAGCAGCAGAACGTGATAGATCAGATCATGTCATAACCTTTCCAAAGGACGTATTAATCCAAAATAGGACGGGGTGATAAAAGATTCCCGTCCAGCCAGAATCTGGGAACAGACAGTTCAGAAGCTGTGAACATCCACAGCTCCTCCTGCACTTTGTGGACACCCACAGGGAGATGATAAAAGCTTTGTGTGATGAGGGGAACAGAAAGGCAGCGATGAGGAACAAAATGTGCAGGAACCAAACAGCCCCAACTCTGCCTTTCAGCGTGTTCATGTCTAAGATGAAAGAGGTGACATCCACCAGCTCTGGCTGGATTATAGTCTTGTCCCTCATGGACAATGTGAAACCAGGGCCTGAGCAAAATGTGGGGGTGAAAGGGAAGCTGGGAACAGCAGGGAAGAGCAGGAAGAACTGGCAAGGCAACTCTTGCAGGGACTGATGCTTATCTGTATCACAGCACCAGGTGGGCAGCGAGTTACACCACAGGGCTGCACTTGTATCCCGATGGGAAATAACCCACACATCAGATACCACTGACTTACAGCATTCACTGACAATTGCAAAGAGGAAAAAAAACATTAAATCAGCATTCCCCCCACCCAAAGTTCAATAACTCCACCAGAATTCAGTACCTTAGAGACAGCCACAGAGAAATACCTGAAGGAACAAGCTGCAGTTAAACCTGCCCAAGAGTCGAGAGTACATTTGATTTCCAGTTTAGTATTTCCAAGGTGAATGGATCGTTTTTGCAGGGCTCTCCACCGGATATAAAAACTTCCCTTCACAGGGCACTTGCTCCCAGTGACAACTGTGTGTGAGCTGTTCCCACCCATCACACTTTGGTCAGACACACTGCTGTGAAGAAGCAGCTGTTTTCACACACACACACAAATCAGCAGCACTTTTTAAGGTGAGAACCCCTCAGTCTCAGCTGCAGATAGGCAAGGAATTAATGGCAATTGAGACCCCTCTCTTACACCCCCAAAAGCAATCTGCCCTTAAGGATCAGCACATGCACAGGGGCAACAACTGAACCAGCTGCCACCGAAGTCCTTACAGGATCTGAAAATACAAAACCCTCGGGAGTGCAGTGAGGATGAAGGAGACAAGGCTTGGGGAGCACTTTAAGAGCCACCACCAGAAGATGCTTGAAGCATCAGCTGCAAAAGCACATTAATATAGATACTACAATTCGAAAGACTCCTGTCATCACTGAAATATTTACTGCAACTCTGAGTCGCAAATTCCCCTGACTCATTATGCTTCTCCCAGTTCCTGAATTTCCATACTTTAGCTCGGAAATTAATGCAAGCAATTTGAATGCAGACAACACAGGAAAGCGTTGTGGGATTTTTACAGTTGTTGACTCACGCTCCTGCCTGTGCTCCCTGCCCAAGGAACAATTTAAGCAAAGAATTCACTGTTTTAAAATGGGTCAGCAAGATAAAGGTTTTTCTTACCCCTCGATCTAAAAAGAAGTTACCTAAAGTCACCAGCTGGAATCAAGACTTACCTCACGGATCATTTTTTGAATGAAGAAGGAAAAAAAAAAATTCTTTTTAATCCAAAACTCCGTATTTTCCAGCAGACATCAATACCCAGCCCTCACAAGTTCTGCCACTGGGAATAAAATCCAAGAACAACTTTTCTGCTTGATCCCCTTTCCTTTGTTTCCATGAGCTGCAGCATGTTAGCGCCCTCTGAAAAATCAAAGAATTGCTTTCCCAGGTGATACAAACGGCTCTTAACCTTTTCCTGCCTGCACCAGCAAGGCTCCTCCCAGCTCCTCTCCACTGTAATTCAAGTAACAAGGCACTAAAAGAAGAGAAGCCAACGAGTCTTGACTTGGGTATCTGTAAGAACTGATAATGAACTTCCAAATAACTCCTTTGATAGTATCTGATCAAACTATTTCAACAGTGTCTCCAGCTGTACAAAGAACAGCCTGTTCTCCCCATACCGGCCACCTTTAGAAGGGAAGCTGCACAGAGTTGTCCTGTTAAATAAATATGATCCCCTACCTGCCCTCTTCCTGTGGTGAGAGGTGATGGGACACTAACACCAAAAGAGAACAAGCCTGAAAACTGGGCAGCAGCCAAAATACCAGCAGAAAATTATAAATGAACACCCTTAAATAAAAAGGGATGGCCTCGGCCTGAAGTCACAGGGACAGAGACCGAGAGCATATTATCTCAAAGGCAGTGGCAAAGTAAAAACTTTTTTTGCCATTATTCAGTTTTTAAGTGGTTTGGTCGGGGGTTTTTTCCCAGCCCTCCATTTTATATACAGATTTACAGAAACTAATTATCTTCCAGGTTATGGATAGCAAGGACAACAGGCCAGCTCTTACTTTGTATGGGCTATAATTATTCCAGATTTACGTGGAAAACCTTCAAGATTTGGCTCATGTACATCAGTTAACAGCAGGTGGAAGAGCACAAAACTTGTTCCTGTGTGGACACCTCAGTGCCACAAAGAGAGGCAGTGGTGACAGCCAGCTCCATCCTCGAAATTCAGTGTAATTCACCACTCACCCCTCATCACCTCCAGCCCAACACTTGCCTGCTGCAGGCTTTGTCCAGTCCCACAGCACATCACTGCTGGATGTGGGCAGGAGACCAATTATTTACACCAAAAATCTAGGCTGGATTCAGCTGTGTGAGCCCACAGGGGCCAGAGGCTGGGCAGGGCTCCCCCAAAATAATGGTGCCCTGAAGAAACAGGGTCCAGGCCCAGCACCTGCACCCCAAGCCCTTCTGACTGCAGGTCCTCCTGCCCCTCTCAGCTCAGGAGACACAGAAAAAACCATTTCCATCAGGGGCAGTGCAGAGAGACGACCTCACTTTAACAAGGACATTGAGATACTGGAGCATGCCCAGCAAAGGGCATCAAGGCTCGTGAAGGGTCTAGAAAACATGTCTTTTGAGGAATGGCTCAGGGAGCCACTGTTTAGTTGTTTTGTCTTGAGGAGGCTCAGGGGGGGACCTCATCACTCTACAGCTACCCGAAAGGAGGCTGCAGCGAGGTGGGAGTGGGGTCTCTTCTACCACGCCTGTAGTGAGAGGACAAGAGGAAACAGCCCTAAGCTGAGACAGGGGAGATTCAGATTAGATATTAGAAAATTTTTTCACTGTTAGGGTGGTCAGACATCGGAATAGGTTGCCCAGGGAGGTGGTGGAGTCACTATCCCTGGAGGTGTTCAGGAGGGGTCTGGATCTGGCGCTGGGTGATGTGGTTTAGTGGTTACACTGGGATGATGGTTGGACTGGACAATCATAAGAATCATGGAATACTGAGTTGGAAGGGACCCATCAGGATCATCGAGTCCAACTCCCAGTCCTGCCCAGCACACCCCAACAATCTCACCATGTACCTGAGAGCATTGTCCAAACATTCCTTGAGCTCTGCCAGCCTTGGTGCTGTGACCACTGCCCTGGGGAGCCTGTTCAGTGCCCAACCACTCACTAGTTAAAAAACCTTTTCCTGACATCCAACATAAACCTCCCCTGACTCAGCTTCACGCCATTCCCTTGAGTCCTGTCACTGGTCATAGAGAGCAGAGATGGGCACCTGCCCCTCCGCTTCCCCTCATGAGGGCGGTGAAGACCCCAATGAAGTCTCCCCTCAGCCTCTTTTTCTCCAGGCTGAACAAACCAAGTGCTCCTCATAAGGCTTCCCCTCCAGACCCTTCACCATCCTCACTGCCCTCTCTAAAGAGACTTTAAAGGTCTCTTTCAATCTTGATGACTGTATGACTCACCGACTTTAACACCTTCCCCTCAGCGCCTCTGAGGGAGGTGGAGCCCCCACCTGCGCCTTTAAATACCCCAGGAGGCCCCACCCACCGCTGGCCCCGCCCCTCCCGCTGCTTGTCACGCCCCCGCCACTGGCCTCGCCTCCGTGCCGCTGGCCACGCCCCTTTGCCGCGCGGCGCTTCCGTGCCCGGCCCCGCCCGTTCCGGGCCCGTCCCTGTAAGGCCCCCGAGGTGCGGCGGCGGCAGCGGTGAGAGGGGATGGGGAGCGGGAGTGTGGTTTTGGGGGTTTCCTCGGGCTGGCATCCCTCGCCGGGTGCTCTCCGAGCCGCTCAGCTGAGCCCTGCTGCCTGCGAGGCCTCCTGGCCGTGCTGGTGGAACAGGGCCTGTCGCGGAGCGCTGTGGGGCCTGGGGGCGGGGGGGGCTGAAAGCTCACGGTCTGCTTGAATTTCCTCTTTTGTCCCGGTAGCTCCCGGTGCTCGGTGGGTGCTGCCAGTGCTGTACGTGCCTAACTGTGGTGTTTAGCCCTGGGGCACAGGAGAGCCCCGCACTAACTCCCCCCGCCAGCCCTGTGGACACACAGCGGAGTCAGGGGTGGTAAGAGCAGCCCCAGGTTTCACCTTGTGTGCCTCTATACCCCTAAACTCTTCTTTGGATGTGTTACAACATCAAATAAAGCACCTTGCAAGCTGTGGTAAGAGGATCCACCTGTGGATGGAGAATCCACAGGTGTTGTTTGTGTTCAACAATATATATTTGAGTGGGAGAGGACAAGGTCACTGGTCTTTGTCAGTGTTAATGTTGGTTCAAGTCTTCCTGTGTTTACCTATTGATTTTTGCCTCTGACTCTTGCAAGAGTAGCACAGAAAGCTCTCCCTAATTAAAATAAGGTAGTGGAGTATAATTACTTGCAGGAAAGAACTACCTTAGAAGTGATTACACTTACTACAAGTCAGGCAGCTCTTTGATATGTCACTTCTGGCTTGAGAAGCTCATTACCTTTCTTAGGTTTCATCAGCTCAGCTAACAGTGATACACACCAGCAGCAAATGACTCTGAACAAAAACTCCAGGCTCCCTGTTTGGGTGCAGTGTGGTCACACATGGACCTGATGAACAGGTTTGCAGCTGAAACAGCTGCTGGAGCGTGAGTTACATTAATAACTTCCACGTTTCTGTCATGTGTGAGAACTGGTGTGATTCAAAGGAATTTTGTGGGCTTTGGGATAAGGTCTCATCCTTATGGTGTTATGTCCATTTTTATTGCTGTCCTGAAGTAACTTTCCCTGCTAATGACGACACGTTCATGTCCCTTATATTGTTAAACAAGGCTGAGGTGGTGCGGTATGTGGAGTTTGGAACCGTTTTTATCCACCCTTTTCCAACAAAGTTACCTAATTAGGCTGTCAATCTGAAATGGGAAAATTTTGGTGTTGATCAGGAAATGGTGATGGTTTTTACTTTGTTAAAATAGCACCTCTGCTTGCTTGTTGCCAGGCACTGGATGACCATAACTAAACAATGTCTGTCCCACGTGGAGCTGTCCATGCAAAATGGATAGTAGGGAAAGTAATAGGAACCAAAATGCAGAAAACTGCCAAAGTGAGAGTGACAAGGCTTGTGCTGGATCCCTACTTACTGAAGGTAACAGCAGCTAGTTAACAGCTTGTGGGTTTTGTGGAGGAGTGTTCTGTTCATTTGACTCTTAGAATTTTTGATGACTCTGCAATGCAAACTCCTGAAGAAACTTGCATGAGGATTTGGCTGTGGGGTTGACTGCCAAGGATGAAAAGCACTGTGTGGTGAGGACTTACAAATTATCTGCTAAATGTATTTCTTTGAAGTGCCTTGTTGGTGCAGTTCATTTGATCTCAGCTGAGAAGGTAAAGTTTTTGTTGTTTCACACTTAGGTTTAATTTTTCATGTTGATGTGGAGTATGCTTTGGAAACTTGACATTATGTTAGTCACTTTTACAGTAAGTTTTATAGCTGTTTTTCTGTATGCATAATTGTAACACTGCTTAGTGTTTGTATCTGTGCTGTGATGTGCTATGCAAATTTGTATTGCAAATTTGTATTGCAAATTATTTCATGTCAATGCACTTCAAACAAGTATGTTAAAATAATATTTTCTCAATTTTTATATGGGGAAACTGTGGTACATGGAGGTGGAATAACTTGCCTTTGAGCAGAAGGTTAAGGATAGAGTCAGGATTGGATATGGATCTTGTGGAACCCATGTCAGTATTTTACCCAGCAGAAGAACCTGTTAATTTATTTCTCAAAAGATTCTGAGTTCTGCTGTACCAATAAGAACAAATATTAGATTTTTATGTGAAAGAAAATGAATTGAGCAAGAAACTTTAAAATCTAATGCCAGGGTTTCTTTTTTTTTTTCTTTTACAGTTCTTTAACAAAAGAAAAACCTATTTTGCCCACGATCCACTGCAGCAGTGTGTTGTTGGAGACATTGTTCTGCTGAAAGCTCTGCCTGAGCGAAGGAGCAAACACGTGAAACACGAACTGGCTGAAATTGTGTTCAAGGTTGGCAATGTCATAGATCCAATCACGGGGAAGCCCTGTGCAGGAACCAGATTCCTGGAAAATCTGTCAGATTCGGAAAACCTGACAGAGGCAGATACTACCTACCTAAGTGAAAAGCTTCAGGAACTGAAAGTTTGTTCAACAGACAAATAGCGGGCGAAATATTTAAGCAGAGGGCTTCCAGCTTGTCTCTCTCTGTCAGGGGTGTTTGAGGCCCTCCCTGTTGTGGTATGTTAAATGTTTCAGTGAAATCTGTAGTCAAAATAAATAGTAAATGTAGTTGCTTATGCAAAGAGATGGTACAGACTGATGAGCACTCCAGAGCTTTGAATGAAAATATAGAGGAAATGCAAGTTTAGTGTTAACACTTCATTTTATTGCCTATAGTTTTACCACAAGCAGTGACAGTTCCCAAAGCCAGCTGCCCTCCTGGAATGACTCTTGTGTATTGAGAAAAGAAAATCCAACTGTATAATGTTTCATTTTGGTGGGAGGGCCATTTTATTATTTGATTGTTCTGTATTTCAGACAGTCTTTTGTGGTTTGTAGGATTACTGGAGATAATGCTATTAAAGCTTTTGAAAGGAAGTGTAGAATTTTAAAACCAGCTACATGCTTGTGTCCTTATTTCCACTTACAGTCACTCATCCCACACTGCAGTGCCTTCTGACTTCCAAAATCTCTAACAGAAACACAGCCCCTTGCTTTTCTAGTGGCAGTAAGGTGAGAATAAAACCTTTGGGCAGCTTAGAATGGTTGGCTTGGTAACTTGTCCAGAGGGAGTATTTAGTTCTGGGAGAGCTGCATCTCTTTGAACTGCCAGCAGGACAGAGAAGCTGGTGAGAACACAAAGCCAAAAAAGTAAAGATGGTTAGATTTAGTCCCATCAGAAAAGCTAATTAAAACAACACATTTTGGGGAGATACAGGTGCTGATTTGCTGCATGCTTTAATATGGAGCTGGAAGGCCATAGCAGTTAATGATAAAAGACCACTTTATCCTGATACAGCTCTGGGGGTGTTGTGTCCTGCCTTCCAGGACAAACAGCAAGCTGAGAGCGTGCAGTTGTTGCAGCAGCCTTGTGTTCCTGACTTCTCCTTTGGATCTAAAGGAGCATCTGCCTCAAAACCCAGCAGTTGTAGGAGAGGAATGTGGGGTATGAAAGTTGTGAGAAAGTTTTTTTGAAGTGTCTGCCTGTGTCATTGGCCTTTGTTTAAGATCAGAAGCAAAACAAGGTGTATGTGAACAGAGTTCTTCTGACCTAAAATAATTTAATTTCCTTAAAGAAACTGAGCCATCTTGCACTAGTAGCTACCAGTTATGTTCTCTTCCACTGTGTAAATCATTTGCCCTTTAGCTTCCTGCACCTGCACAAAATCAGTTTTGGCTACCCACAGACCACTAAAAAAGCCTGATTTTACTCAGCAAATTATTTGGGACAGGAAGAACGAGAAACTTAAAATTCCTTTAGTGTTCCAAACCAAAAAATTGCTGCTCTTTGGATGCTTGTCTTCACGTGCTGTCCTGTGTGTCAGGTCGGCGGGACGGGATGTGAAGACACCTTGATTTAAATATCCCTGTGTAAAATAATATGGCCATGGTCTCTGAGTTTGAGGAGGTGCCTTAAGCAGATGGTTGTGGGTTATTCTTACTGATGTTTGTTGCAGAGGTTTAGGTTTATGTAAATGACTCAGTAACTGTAGCTGGTTGATGGAGGCCCTCAGCCAAGGGAAGGAAACCTGGGCTTTGACTCCTGTCCAAGTGAATGTAAAATGTGAAACTTTATCCAAGCAGAGATTGAGAGAAATCAGACTTGGGGCAGAACATGGCCCTGGGCTGTAGAAAATACACTGAAGTTGTGTCGAAGAAGGGAGTAAAGGAACTTGACCCTCAGTACATGGGGTATGAGTGTTCTAATAACTAGACATAGTATTTATAAGAAATAGGAAAAGTTTCCTGCTTGGTTGTAGTTGCACTTACATGTAATTAGGGAAGTAAATACTTTTATTTCCTGCGATTTCCTTCGAGTAGCTGTGAAAATGCCACAGCTTTTTTTTCTAAGTCTTTTTTTCTAAGACTGATTCATCACAGAAGGTTATTGCTTTTCCAGTGTACAGGTGGGCTCTGGGAGGGTTGCTCAAGAACTCAACATGCTGTCAGTTCAAAATGTGACTAAAAACAAATAACATTTCAAACTGTTATTTAATAGAGTGATGGCAACTGTAGGTTAAACTGTTTTAAAGAGGCAGCACAACAACTGTACTTTAGTGATGTTAAGGCACATCTTAGATGTTATCTTTGGGATTATTCTCACAAGAGTGCTGATAGCGAAATCATAAAAAGGCAAGGGAAAGTGCAGTGATGTGATAAAAATGTTATAGGTATTATGTGGAAAGATAAGGATTAGTCACTGACTTTTCTATGTTTATTGGCTGGTTGTTTTTAGAACTGTTCTTTAAGTATTAGTCTAGTTATCAGTTTATCCTTAATTTCAAGTTACTTAAGGATTGGATGCCATCGCACACCACCCGTTCAACCAAATTATCCCTGACTGTGGCTGAACAGAGCGTGAAGAAAACCCTTCAACTGCACTGTGGGGAAAAATATAGCTGGAGAATGAGGGACAAGATTTTGCACGTGATTCAAAAAACGCCTGGGCTTGCTCTTAGTGGTTTTGAGGTGAGACGCTAAAGAGGGGTCACCCACAAACCGGGACGAGGAGTAACCCCCAAACTGGGGCTGGGGTTCCCTAAAGACGGGGTTGGGAAATACCCCCACCAACTAGTCTGGACCCCCCCCTAAACAGGGGCCTGGGATTCCCCAAAACAGGGGGCTTGGGTCTCCCTCGAACCAGGATGGGACCCTCAAAGCGGGACTGTGCCCCCCAAACGACTCTGGATCCCCCTAAACCCGGGTGCGGGTCCCCCCAAAGCTGAGGAGCCGTGAGGGGGGCCCGCGGCGGGGCAGCCGCGCATGCGCACAGGCGGGTCCCCGCCAGGGGGCGTGGCCGCAGCCCCCGGCCCAGCAGGGAGGCGGCCTGAGCAAGATGGCGGCGCGAGTGCTGCTGCGGCGGAGCCTGGCGGGAGCGGCCGCCGTGCCGCGCCTGCCGCCCGGCGGCGGGCTGGCCCTCAGGTGAGCCCCGAGGGGGCGAGCGGGCGGGACGGGGCCGCCGCGGGAGGCTGGGCGGCGGAGCCGGTGCCGCCCGCGCAGAGCTTCTCCCCCCCCCGCCCGCGCCTCTCCCCTTCCCCGGCTGGAAATGGCGCCCCGGGCCTGGGGCGGGGAGTGCGGCTCGGCGGGGTGTCCCTCAAGGTCACGGGCCGCAAGGCCGGCCCCTTCCTTCCCTCTTCGGAGTCCGCCGCTGGGTGGGATGATGGCCGCGCCGCTGACCCGCCGGGGACGGGCTCAGGATGCACCGACACCCCTCTGCTGCACGGACACCTCACTCCTTCACGGACACCTCATCCCTGCACCTCCCCTGCACGGATCCCTCACCCCTCCACTGACACCTCAGCTTCAACCCGGCACTGACACCTCACCCGTGCACCGACCCCCCTGCCCTGCATGGACACCCCTCCCCTGCCCGGACAGCTCAGCCCTGCACTGCCACCCCACCCATGAACTGCATCCCTCCCCTGCACCGACCCCTTTCCCCTGCTCGGACACTCCTGCCCTGCACACAGCAGGGAGCACAGGCACCCCACAATCCCGTACCTCCATGTTTCGGGGTGCTCAGCCGCCCTGCACTCGTGTATCCCTGGGGCTGAAGTGTCTGGGTGCTCCACACCCCTCCAAAGTTGGGTTGTGGAGCTGCTCCATATCCCAGCTCCTCTGAGCAACAGGGTGCACACCCAGCGGCATCTCCCGTCGGGATGCAGAGCTGCTGCACCCCTGCCCAACATCCACGTCTTCCCAGTGTTGGGGTGCAGGACTGTGCACCCCCACATCTTCCTGCCTTTGTGCACAGGCACACACCTTGCTTGTGTGTGTGCCCCCCTTGGGAGCCAGGGCACATGTATCCGTGCTTTCCTTGGGAGCTGGGATGTGTGTGCACCCCCCGGTGTCAGGGCACACACAGAGGCACATCCATCGGGTTTTGGGGTGCACAGATTTGCATGGCCACATCTGATGTGTGCAGGGTCAGGCACACACAGAACTCCCGGGACACCTCTTGGGTGTAGGAAGCTCCCAGGATGTGCTCCCAGGATGTTGGAGACACAGAAGTGCCTGAGTTTCCAAGCTGGGATGGATCTACACATTTTTTCCTCCCTTTTCTTTGAGACAAGGAAAGCTGCTGCCACAAGCCTCAAAATGGGCAGCAGCCCCTGTGCAAGACTAAAAGCATCCCTGGCAGCAGTTTAACACAGGAACAGGGAGGGCTGTAGGAATTATATGTTGTGAGGTTTTATGTGCACGTTTTGGGGTTATTTTAGTTTCAAATAAACTTTGTTCAGATCACAAACCAAAAACTGTCAAATGAAAGACAAGTTGTCTTTCTTTCTCTTCCAGGCAGACACGGGTTACTACAAAATGTAAATGCTTGACCTGATATCTCCCACCCAGGTTATATTTTGTGCTAAAGCAGAAGCTAAGTGGGATAGAAGTGTTTTCACTGACATTTTTAATCTAATCTAAGCAAACTGTTCAGTGTTATCCTTTTATGTTCGCAGCCCAATCTTTGTAGCAAGAAAGCTAAGCCCATAGTTAATATTTGTAGGATAAGAACCTGCTACCAAAGTCAAGTTGATGCTCACAACTGACAGTCCAAAGACATGAATTCAGTCCCTTCTCTTCCAGAGCTAATTTTGGGTACATTCTGCCCACACAAGTGAAACAGTAATCAGGGCTTCTTGATTTGTGAGTATCTAGAATGACAGGGGTATTTTAGGGCTTCTCTGAGGATATTGATTAAAAATCAGGCCCTTGCATCTCAGGGTGGGTGCAGTGAATATCTGCTCTAATAAATTTAGCTCCTACCTTTATTCTAACTGAGGTGTATATTTAGGTGGATAGTTGTGATTTGTTAGTCAATGCTCATGAGGAACTTTACAGTTGCTGGGTAAAAGATTTTACATAAATGTAAAGTATTACTCATTTCATTGTATTGTAATGAACTATCCCTCCAGTTTTAGATGCAGTTTAACATTCAAGTCATGAGATTCTCCTTATAGCAAAGGAATTTGGTTTTTGCTTCTTAGTGTTATCCCTGTAACTCCAGCTTACTCTTACTGCAGATAAAGGTGGTTCACAGAAAAAGCACTGTGATTATTTCTCTCTTAAAGTTTGTTCCAATGATCCTCATAGAAGAGGATTATTAGTTTGCTGATTTTCTTTAATAAAGGGGAGGAAATGATAATGGTTTACAGGTCTGAGCTGAAAACTGAGTATTGCAGGACTGGGATTGAGTTCTGTCTCTGGTGTGCACTGAGCATTTAGTGCTTACTTTAAGGGAGCTTTTTAAAACAACTCGGATTTATTCAGTGGGTTTTACCCCCTGTCCTCTGGGACAGCTTGTGTTGCTGTGGCACTTGATGTGACAACACAACTGCAGTCACCTGTGCCTGGCCTGCTCCAGCTGAGATCAGAGATAGCTCCACTCCAGCAACAGCCTTATCGTGGAATGCCCTTCAAATGCCTGCACTCAGGAATAGCTGCTTGGCTTTCAGCACAGCCACATGTTTGTGTGTTTGCCCAGGGCCAGGGAAGGCACCATTTTCAATAAATACACCAATAAGGTGTTTACAGACTCCTCCTTAACACTGAAGGTCATCTCAGCTGCAGTTGTTCTTCTCTGGTGGTTGTTCCTCTGCTATGGAATGCTTTTCCTTTCCTCCATCCTGCTTCCACGGGGTGAACCAGTTCACTGTGTTATTTTCAGACACTGGGATTAAAAGGTTGATTGTTGTAAAACACTGCTAGTGTGAACTACTTTTGTGTGATGCAGACAGGCGTGTTCATGAGGATATTTTTCCCAAAGGAAATTGAGATTTTTCTTCCCTATTTTTTTTTTTCAATTTGAATGACTGTCACAAACTTTTGATATCTGGAAGACAGCTTTGGATTGAAGGTTGACAGCTATCTTCTGACTCTCCTAGTCAGTAATTAAGGGCGAGAAGTTGACATCTGAGGCAGGAAAAGGTTTAAATTTCCAGCTTATAAATACCAGATTTTTAATATGTCAGAGAAATATTTTAGTATTTCAGGAGAGGATTGAGTTGGAATTAGTTTTCTCCACACTGGCAGGTGTAGGGCTATCAAAGAAAAGTAAATTGAAGGAAGTGATTTTATGAGATGGAAGAAAAGAACATTTGAGCCTGGGGTCCCCCTGTCAGGCATTGTAGAGAATCAGTTAAATTTTATCAGATTTCTTGTCCTTCTGCACAGTTTTTGGTGATTGAGGGCTCTTGAGCTGAAAAAGAGAAGAACAATTCCTTTAACACATCATTTCAAAAAATCACAGTTATCAGTTGTTTCGTGTGCTCTGCGACGTAAAGGGAGCTGATATTATTTTGAAAGAGTACTTGCTGAAAGTGAATAAGGATTAGATAAAAAAAGGACATTGAAATTCTTCTGTTTCAAAGAAAGGGAAACGTGAATGTTGTGCAAAGAGCGTGGATGTGGTACCTCTACGTGGTGCAGCTGCCAGAATTTGGAACTGGAGTATTTGCAGGCTGTTTGTTTCCTGCCACTTGTATTTTTTTTTTCTCCCAAATTAGACTTTCATGCTATTTTTTTTTCTCCTGAAAGACATGCCATTTAACTTTTCCTTTTGTAGAGCTGTATTCAAAGCAACACAGGAACATATGGCAGTTTGTTTCCTATTTACACCGTACACAGTTTTCCTTGAGCGTGTTTTTTGCTCTTTTTCACTCCTGTCTGTCTACATCATGACAGACCCAGCTCTGAGCTAAGAAAAGATTAAAAAGGAGATAAAGAGGGAGGAAAAGCAGAAATTCTCTCTGTCCTGTGCAGAGAGAATTAACATGGATAGTGTGTGGTTAACTGTAGCTGGTGAAATGGGTTGAGAGAGGAGAAATCTCAGTGGGGAATGAACAGCCTTTTCCTTGCTAGGAAAAAAAAACAACAGTGGGAATTTTTAGTAATAGATACATGTAACTGTGTGTTATGGTACTGTTTGTATTAGACTTGGCTGTGCCTGTGTTCCCTTCGTGGTGGGAATTTCCTTGGTGCCAGTTAAACCTCCTTGTTGCCCTGCAGGGGACTGGGATCCTCAGCTCACAGACCTCGCGAGGACAGTTGGTTAAAATCCCTCTTCGTCCGCAAAGTGGATCCAAGGAAAGATGCCCACTCCAACCTTTTGGCCAAAAGAGAGACCAGCAGTCTGTACAAAATACAGTGTGAGTGGTGGTTTTGTGTATTTAATGTTACCAGTTCTTCTATTCTGGTCCCCCATGTCTCACGTCCTGTTGTTGTTTCAGTTCACAATGTAAAACCAGAATGTCTAGAGGCCTACAACAAGCTTTGGTAAGTGTGTGTGTTATGTTTTCATGTTTTAGACATGTTGATTTGATCCCAAGCTGGTCTGAAAGTTGGCTGATATTGTAGTTATTTAGAGGGGAGGTGGCAAAATTCTGCTTTTTTAGGATTTGGTATTAAAGAGATCATATTATTCTTGGAAAGAGATGGCAAAAGATCCTTTGCTCAGTTCACCCCTCCCTTCCCTCATGGAGGTGGTGTTTTCCTAAACTGCAGTTCAGGATGATGCCTGTTTTGAGAGCTTGGGTGACATTTGTTAGAACAGCTCTTCCCCCTTCCCTTAATGGTCTTAAAATTACTGATCCATGCAGCTGGAATGTTAGCATGTCCCACTGCAGCTGCCAGGTAGGAATGTCTCGAGGATGATTATTGTCTGCGTGCAGGGAGGAAAGGGAGAGATCATCTATAAGTAAAACCACACACCACTATTAGAGTGAAGTACAATTTTGAGGAGATGTTAAAAACCACGGGGTTGATTTTCTCTCAGCTCATTTATCTCCCTTTCCACAAGTCCTGTTACTGAGATCTGCTCCTAAAGAATTACACAAACCCTTGGATAGAGTATTTACACTGGGGTGATTTCTTCCAAAGGGAGGGTTAGTGTTACGGGTTTTCCGAAAAGTTACAGCTTTATAAACATATTAATTAATCACATTTTTAACTTAGTACTTTAAGGATGAAACTGCAGAAATATTAGTCCTCTTCTGCCTACACAATCACCCCCCTGGAGCCAGAACAGCTGCCTTTAAAGAACTGGATGTTTAAATTCAGAATTGTAGTGAGCCTCATGCTCAGCAGTGCTTTCACACTGACAGTGGCCAACTTGTCAGTTAAATAAAACATTCCCAGCATAATGATACCCCACTGCAACCAATTTTTTAATTGTGTTGGTGAGCACCAGCTGGGCTGGAGGGAGGGAAGAAGTTCCCAACTCCCAGTTCATGTCCCCCACTGGTACTGGTTGGTTGCACAGCCGTGAGTGGCTCATCCAGCACCTTCATCTGTTCGGCTTTGAAATGGGGCTGGATAACCCAGAGCTGTTTTCCTTTCTGTAAAAACACAGAAATCCACTAGAATAACGTTCATTCAAGGTATTTTTAGCTTTTTTTTGTTTGTTGTTTAACATAAATACACAGGGAAGGACAATTAGCATTCAACCAGCTTTCTGTTTAAAAGCTTAATATAAACATCTCCAATTATGCAAGACAGGGAACCACTTCTCTGCATTATTTCATGAGCTGCCTAAATGTTGAGTGAAAGCAGAGGTTTCTATTTGCAAGGAAAGAGACAATAGCAAAGAAAGAAACTGCTGACAGCACGTAGATGAAATATGTGTGGTTAGTTTATTCTTTCCAAAGCAAATTTTAAGTATTTCGGGGAAGGAGAAAACTTGAAAGGAGTAATAAACAAAACTAGACCTCTCTGAACTTCCCTCCTTCCTCTCCCTAAATAAAAAATGAACAGGTTAATTCTGTATCAAATCAGAATAAGGATTAGTCATCGTGTGCTAATAAAAAAAACAATGTAATGAGGACAATTACAAGAGCACTTTGTGAATCACTGTGGTTAAGGACCCTTTCTGAAGAATTAGGGACAGTTATCTCTGAAAAGGAAAAAGATAGTGTTCCTAAGGTATTCTGTGGGCATTTTTTTCCTATAATTTGCAACTGTATACTGTAGGGTTATGTAATAATTTATCATTCCTGTTTAAAACTGCCTTTCTAGGATCTCATGCTGCTCTGAAAAAATGAACTGATGGTCAAACATCCTTGAAAATGTCCTTGGAGAGTCATTTTATCATATTATTTACACTGTGTAGTGAGAAATCTAGAAGTACAAATTGGTAATGAGATTTGCTCAAGGTTGTCTGCAAAGTCAGTGGCAGAATCAAGAGGAAAACTCACATCTAATGACTCCCAGCCCCAGACCAGCCTACTTTTTATTATTTGATACTGTGCAGAGACTCATTGCTTATGAGCCAAACTGAGTAAGAAGGGTAATTATTCAGGGAAAAATATAAAAGGCAAAGTTCAACCAGACTAATTGACTTACTCATCAAAGCACAGTGCAGTGAAGGCTGTCTTGGCCAAGTCAGCAATCAGTAAAACTTAATTTCCTTATGCTAATGTAGACCACTTCTGAAGTTTGAAAAAATGTTAGAAATGCTGGAAATAGTGAAAACAGAAATTTTGTGTTGGAGGTATTTTTAAGACAGTTTCACTGTATGCTTTGGTGGGTAAGTTGCCTCAAACTAAGACCACTTTCTGAAATGGTAGAAACCAATAAGTGTGTGAGTACCAGGCATCATTTCGTCTGTCAAAATACTCATTTCTATTCATTCAGCCCAGCAATTAATAGCATTGTAACTGCTACAGAAGACTGTGCTTTCCTAATTTTGTTTATTCTCCCTCCCTTGAAAAAGAAAAGCTTTTCCTCAAGCAAGTCACCCGTGTAGTTAGGCTGCCTTTTCTGTAAGGGAGACACCCTGATATTTGTTTTCCTAATGTGTTGTTTAACCTTTTAGGTGATAGACATAATTTATTGCACCGAAAGAATCCTCCCATGCTTTGTATTTGTCCTGCAGTCTAATGGTAACACAGACCTTAATTTTTCACGCTGCTGTAGCAACCTTTCCCCCCCCCCGTGTAGCAGATTTCAGCTTTCCCCCCTGAAAAGTAGAGCTTGTGAATTTTCCTAGCATAAATGCTGTGTGGTGATTTGTTATACATATCAACTGTGGCCTCCCTGAAGGCAATGCAACCTAGTGTCTGTATTCCTTGTTTTCAAGTCAAGAGGTGCTGCCAAAGATTCATGAAGAAAAACACTACCCATGTGCACTGGTGGGGACTTGGAACACGTGGTACGGAGAGCAAGATCAGGCTGGTAGGAGATAGAAGTACAACAGAATGTAAAAACCATGCAAGTGAAACGTGTGCTTGGCAGGTTTCTTCTCTTTAAATCATCTCTGTTGACAGTAAAACCTGTGGCAATGTGTTCAGCAAGGGGGTGGTGCATCAGTCACTGGCCGTGTTAACATTTGCAGTGCTTGCTTTTGTCGTGCTGAGTTTGACAGTAAAGCTTTAATCCCTAAAATTTGTCCTGTTGTTAATACACTTTCGTGTTTTCCAGGTGGTAGATTAACAGTTTTTTGGGGAAATGCTTGTAAAATGTGGTCCTTTTCGTGGGCACAGATCGTGTTCCTGAATATTTAGGGTAAAGGCAAAGGCTTGCAGAGCCAGAGTTTATTTATCCCTCATTGGCCAGTATAAAGGCTTTACTCAGGCTCTCATGCTGTAATTGCTGTATGATAATGAAATGCAAATCATTCAAACCATCTGAAAGAAATCACTGCATTGTAAACTTAACAATGAACTCGGGCTTTACTGGGGAAAATTAAAAGTATTTCTGTTCATGTTCATACAAGGGTACTGCCTAACTATGCAGATTGAAAACATTGGAACTAGAAATGACTGAAGAGCTGCTACAGAGGTAACTCCAAAAAAGTCTAGTGCAGAGAGAAAACCTGAAAAATGTCCTAAACTCTGGGAAACTGAAGGAATGGGAAGCCACAAATACAGATACACAGAGGTTCTGTAGCTCTGTGGTTAGAGCCACACCAGGATCAGTGTCAGTGCTTTGTAATTGAAAAATATACTTGTGCACACGTTAATTTTCCCTGCACTCACAGCATATTGCAATATTGACACTGAAAAAAATGCAAAGAAGTAACAGCAGAGAAATAACAGCAGATAAACCAAACAATGTCCAAGAGACAGTTCTGGAAGTTGAAGGGGAATTGGGGAACGGAGACAATTGAATTGGGAATTTCTCAGTGGCTGCTTTTGTAACATATTAACACAGACTGTATCTGTAATTGCATCCACAGCCTGCCCTGGCAGTGTTATTGCAGCAGTTCTAGCAGTGTAATAAAGCAGATTATGGGGTGTGACTTGTTCAGTACCTGTGCCCAGGCTGTGTTAGTGTTAGGTGGATCTATCAAATTTGCCCTGGGGGTGAGGCAGCAGGAGCACTGGGTGAATCTGCTGTCACAGGGAAGAGCCTCACATTAGTCTCATGTGCTCTCCTGGAAAAGGCACAGAACTGCTTTAGAGGAGAGAAAATAGCTTTTGTGATTCTGCGAGGTGAAATTATTGCCTTGCTCTGTTAAGTGCTTGTAAATAAATCTTTTCGTGATTTATTAAAGGGATTTATTCTGATTTATTAAAGACAGGATGCTTTGAAAAGAACTCAGTGTAGATGCACGTTCTGGAATTGTTTTTATGGGGAAAATCCTAGGAAATGTAACAGTTCTAGTATGTTCATATATCTTCTGCTTTTATTAATGTTTATCTCAAAAATAACATTTGCATAATTTTTCATGTCCTACAGAAAGTGTGTTGCTTTTGTGCTGGAGTAATTTACTGAACTGAAAAGTCTGCCCCTCTACTGCTCTTAGATGAAATTGGTATAAAGCACGTTTTTGGAATTAAGTCATCCTCTTAAATTGAATCTTAATTTCAATAACAGTCATGTCAAGTCATCACATCTTACTAGCATGGCAACAAAAAGCCCTTTCAGAAATTTCCCTGTTATCTTCCGAGTAAATTGCAAAATTTTTGAAGAGAACCCTTTTCAAAAAGCAGATGATTCCATAATTCTTAAAGTATCCCAATGTGTAGTACTTTCGTTAATGAAAATCTATTTTTAAGCCTGCTACCTGATTCCTATTTTTGTGTAATTCTGTAATGTGAAGAGCATTTTGTACTGTGATTTTTCCACGAGGTTTAGCACTGGTCTGTGACATCCCTGAAAAAGGTTCCTTTTCTCTGTTTCAGTTCATTTGTGGAGATACGAAGGAGGTTATCCAGCTCTCAATGAGGTCATGAATAAACTTCGTCAAAATAAGGTAAAAATCATTGATTTTGTTACAGTGGATTATTTTACTCAGAACACAAAAACCTGCAGGTTTGGATGCCAACTTTTACTTCAGTGTCTCATAATTTCCTGTGCAAGTTCAGAAACCTCTTTGGAAAGGGATTTTCTTTCGTATTCAGAAATACTGAGGTTTGGTACCCGAATGCTTTATGGAACACATTTATTGCTGTATCAACACGATCCTTGGAATTTTCAGCTGTGTCAGGGGAATTCAAATGCCTTTACAGTTGAAAGGATTTCTCCTAAAACCCCGTGACAGCATTTAAAAATAAAAAAATCTGCACTGCCATATGCTGCACTGCTTTTTGTTGTTGAAGGATAACCCCCAGTCTGACAGGGATCTCATGGCTGTTTTTTAGGAATTCATAGAGTTCCGCAAAGAACGAGGTAACATGCTCCTCTCACGCAAGAACCAGTTACTGCTGGAGTTCAGTTTCTGGAATGAACCTGTTCCCAGAGATGGGCCTAATATTTATGAATTGAGATCCTATCAACTCAGAGTAAGTTTAAATTTTTTTTTGTTATTATTATTATTTGTTTAAGCTCCGTGCTGCCGTAAAAATGTTCGAAGGGTGTTTATAAGATGCAGATGGAAAAACGGACCTTGTCTTAAAAATCTGGATCTTATCAAAGCTGGAATCTGAGTCATTGTTGCTCTCCAAGTGTGGAGTCCAAAGTGAAGGCAGGTTCCAACAAGATACTGATGTCTGCAGGGCTGAAAACCCTGTGGTTTGTTTGGGTACTTCAGGCAGATGACTAAGAGGTAATACAGTCAGTAAACAGAGTAATTATAGATTATTCTAACATGCTTATCACTGGAAGGAAGTGATTTTGTTAATACAGTGTGTTTTTCGTACATAAATGTTGTGAAAGCTGTCCTGACTTTTCTTTAAAGTGCAGTTTTAACTTTCTGTTTTGTTTTCACAGCCTGGAACAATGATTGAGTGGGGGAATTACTGGTGAGTGTTGCCTTAGCACTTGAATTCTCCTGTTTGAGAGAGGTATGTTTAAAATCCATGGACTGGAGGTGGCAGGATGGTACCAAAGCCAATCTCCCAGTTAATGACCTGCTGCTCTACTTGCACGACTTGTAAAGCAGTCCTTCAACCCTTAATTTATCCTTTGAGGAAAGAAAGAGGAATTCTGTACACAAACAACACTGTGGGCTCTGTGGTTTGGCTTTCCTTCACAGAACCCTTTTAGTTTGCTGCAGTGTAGCAGAAACCATTGATTTTCAGCAGAAAACACCTCTTGGGGAAGTGTGGCAGTTAACTGTGAAACTAAGTTCATCTTTCACAAGACCACTTTTCGGTTTAAATGGGCTAAATCTTGGCTCTTTGAATCTTTAAAATTCAAGTTGTTTCTTAAAAAGCTACATTTCCATTTTAATAGATAGGTTCAAAGCTTCTGAGATATTTCTCTGTTGATTATATGCTTCTGATTTTGTCTTACTTAAAACCAGTGTAAGTTTCTTTCCATTTACATTCACTGTCCTTGCAATTCTAGTGGTTGATAGTTAAACAATTTGGACTATTTTCAGTTATTTTGACAAAAGTGAGGCCTTTCAGATGTGTCATGGTCATTGATATGATTTTTTCAATTACAGTAATTTGAACAAACCGAATTTAGAATATAAAATGCATGTATCCATACTGGTAGCCAGTCTGTTTTATAAGATGCAACAGATTTATAATTAAGAGAAATATTGATCTTATTTATGCAACACTTATTTGTACAGAGGTCTGTGTGAGTAAAAAAGTTGTATTCCACCCTGTGGAAATTCCAGTCTGTGGAAAACGAATGGCAAAAATTATATGATTGAAAGTCAAGGATTTAGCTTTAGAACAACCTGGTATAAAAAGACCACTTTACACTGCTCCAGCAATTATCTTTATACTGAATCTGCTGTTGAAAAATGATTAATGCAGTCGAGTGAAACTGCAGACCTCCAATTTTAATGCATTCTAACAAGATACGTGGATATATCTTCATTACTCAGTGCTAAAAATCAGTGCATTGCAGACTTTTTATTATTTTTAATTGCTGAATTATACTGCAAATGCTGTTTAACATTTCAGCTTCCTTTCAGCTGTGTTTTCCTCTCACTTATCACTTCTTTCCTCCCCAGCCCTGCTGGTTCTAATGCCTGCTTTGCTCCTCCCTAGGGCTCGTGCGATTCGTTTCCGACAGGACGGTAATGAAGCAGTTGGAGGATTTTTCTCACAAATTGGACAGCTGTATATGGTTCATCACCTTTGGGGTAAATTCTTGTGCTCTGTGCTTTTTTTTTTCCTCACTGAGTCAGCCCCTCACAGACTGGGGACTTTGCCCAGGAGACAAAGTTTCTACAAAAGGCAAAGGAGTATCTCAGAAAGGGTTATTTTGTTTCGTTTTGCATCCACACTGTTGATCTTCTTAATTTTTGAGTAGGTAACTTGATTCTTTAACAAGCCAGCAAAAGTGAACATTTCCTGGTTTGTTCTGTTTCCTTCAACAGTTTCTCATGTCCCTTTCTTATTAGGAACTACCTATTTGCTCTCGGTACCATAACCATGACACACCACGTCCTGCCATCCCCATTCATGCTGAAATCAGGTTTTTACAGTTTCATTTCAAGCATCCCATATCCCACACCTGCAAAAAGGAAAGTGGAGCATTTATTTACATTCCTGCATCGAGGTGTCTTGGCTTTCTCTGTGCATTAATCTCCACAAATACCCAGCTGTTTTCACACGTTAGGATTGCTTCAACTCGGAGAAACTCAGTCTAATATTGATGTTAGAAAATATGCAGATTTCACATCTGACAATTCAGAATATTATATTCCAGCATTATAAATCTGACACCACTCATGTAGAACTGTACTCTTGCATTATTTGTCTTACCTGTGTCCGAGACATTCTCTCTCTTCCCCGATTCCTTCTGTTTGCCTTGGTTTGGGAGCTTTTCTTTTTCATGGAGAGCAACAGACTTTTCCTTCCCAGTGTTTGCAGCCTCCTAATTATTCCCTAGCATACTTTTTAAGGGAGCTATTCTTGTGCAGAAGGAAAAAGAGTTACTTCTAAGCTTTGTGCTTGCTTTCCCTCCCCAGCCTACAAAGATCTTCAAACCAGAGAAGATATAAGGAATGCTGCGTGGCATAAACCTGGCTGGGATGAACTAGTCTATTACACAGGTAACCTATTAACTTCACTGGAATGCTGGGGGCAGACTTTGGTGTGTGCCATCATTTCTGTTCCTCAGCCCATCCCACAACAGTAAAAAGTTTTGCATCTCAGTGGGGAGTGTGTGTGTGTGTCTGTGAGTTAGTTTTTCTGCTCTAAAAGAAAGGAGGGACGTTGCCTTAAACTGTAAAGTGAATTTTGCTGTTGATTTTACAAACCTGGAAAAGTGCTAAAAAATCACATTAATAGTAAATTTTTATACGAGCACTCCTCTAGAACAGATTCATGTAAATCCTTGTGCCCAAAAATTTAGGGAGCCAACAGTGAAATTTATGTTTATATTAAATTATTACTTCTAATATTTCATGAAATACGAGAGCTTTGTTAAATGCATTCCTCGGGAAAGGGAATTTAGACTTTGGAACCAGAAGCCAGGAGATCTTTGAGATCAAAGAAAGCTTTCATGACAAAACTCACGAAAGCACGCCAAGCATGTCAGGTTTGGGTTCCATGGAGTGCATTTCAAAGGAGGTATACCAGAAAAATGTAAGGTAACTTCCATTGTGGTGAAAAGGAACAGAAATATTTGCCTTCAAAGGAGCAGAGAGATTGCATTAAAATCACTTGTTCTCAAAGCTGTTGTGCTTCAGGTACAGGGATGTTGGTGTTACTGGTGACTTGGCAGGGGGAGTAGTTTGAAGACAATAAAAACTGTTCAAACTGAGTGTGCTCATGGTCTCTGTTAGTGAAATTAAACCCTGTCTCTTTCTTTTTTTTTTCCCAGTGCCCCTTATTCAGGAAATGGAATCCAGAATCATGATCCCGTTGAAGATTTCTCCACTTCAGTAAAGTCACTGATTTACTTGTGCCTACATAGATAAAGTGACAAGTATTTGTCTTAATTTATGGTATACACTGTATATCATAGTATGAAATATAAAAGTACTGTACTGAGCTTATAAAAAAGACCTCTTTTCTTCAGAACCCATGACCTTTTGCTCTTAGAATTGTACCAGGGGGGAGAAAATACACAGGACTGTAATTAAAAGGTCAGTTAGTTGAAAACAAGCCCAAAGACAGGAGTTCTTTGTGAGACAGCTCCCCAGGTGAGGTATGGCCTTCAGCATTTAATATCTCCTGCTACACAGGCACTGCCCAGTGTTCAGTAACAGCAGCAGAACGGAGGATTGCCATTGCTGTGGCCTTTTTGTAGCATTTTAATGACTGCAGGTTTTAAAAACAAACGTGGGAGTTGTGAAATCAGAAGCTCTGAAGCCCTCGGGGAGCTCGGAACTACACCTGGCTGTTGGAGCAGGCCTGAAATCAGTCAGTAGCTCTGGATTTACATACAGGCAGTCATTAACTGGGGATAATACTGTGTCAGGTGATGGCTTGTGGACAGAGAATAGGGAATTCTGGTTGGCAAGGACTCTGAAACCTGTCGAAACTCGTCACACAAAGTGAATTCTGTGAAGTGTGGCCCACGGTTTTCAAAGAAATACTGCCAGGACGTGGCTGTCTGAACACTCCGCAGGGAATCGATTCAGTTCAATACATTTCTCTCTACAAATAGCTCAGAAATCTGGGAAAAGGGGTTTAATTTAATAAGCAATTGTGACTTCAGACATATGCTTGGTGGGGTGTTTCACTCCCTGTCCAGTAGGTACTCCTGAATTGGTGTGGGAAACTGGCGCATGTCGAGTCGATGGAATTGGCATTTCGGTGTCCCATGATGTCCAGTTCTGTTTTGGTTTCACTTTAGTCTAGAATGTATCAACACTTTTGGTGTCTGCAATGATGTGAACATCCTGTCAGTGAAAATAATATTCTCTCTTTCAAGTGGCTACAAGAATCAGTGTAACATAACTGAATGTACAAATCAGTTACTGAATGTCCAGTTTGTACATTTCAATGAGTTTTCAGGAAGAACATATCAGTCAATAAAATCCTTTTAATTTTCACATTTTGCTGGCACCTTATATGTATTGCACCACCTGTGTTTTCTCTCCTCTTGCAGTGTTTATTGTGGAAAATTTGAATAATTGCACAGAGTATTTCAGCCCAGCTAATATCATTTCTCAGGGACAGGGACAGCACTTCCCAGCATTCTGCTCTCCTTCTCCAAAGTGGATTTACAATCTCTCCATCACCTCCCACTTTGCTGAGCATTCTAGAGGTCGTAAGTGCTGTGGTGATAAATACAAGATACTTTTCCTTTTGATTTTTCTCCACAAATTATGCTGCATTTTTCATGTCTGGTTTCTTCTTTTCTGCTCACATGAAATATGCTGCACTTGTGCCTTTGCTTGAATTCCATCTTGAACAAAGTCATTATTTAATCTGGTTCTTATCTGTTTTCATGTTTTCCTCCTGTTGTCAACTGATTATGGGATTTTACTGAGTAAAATTCTGTATTGCATCAGCTTAAAGTTCTCAGCTTGGCTTGCTCAGTGGGCCAGGGAAATCATTTGAGCTGATCCTTCTTGTAACCCAGCCCCGAGCAGGACTGTCATCTGGGGCTGTCATTGCTCCAGACTTCTGGGGCTACTGTTTAGCTACAAAAGGAGACAAAGGATGACAATATCAGCTTCCAGTCCTTATTATTTCTCCCGGTATCCTCCTGTATTTCTTGTTCCTAGAGAATTATCCTTGTAACTGACCCCTCATAACCGGCAATCTCAGAGACAAACGGCAAAAAGCATTTTTGGAGCTCCAGGATTTTGTGGGTTCTGATGCAATCCCTGTTTCCCACCTGCAATCAGGAGCACTAGGAATTAAATTCTGTCTGGCAGAGGATTCTGTCATGTTCAAGGATCGTGAAGTTTTGCATGAGTAAGAAATCAGAGGAATAACTGGATGTTCTGTGGGGTGACATCACACAGCACAGGTCTCATACCCACCCCCCAGGATCTGAATTCCCACTGGTGGTGCTGGGATGTGTAGTGAATGTGCCTCCTGTTCTGAGCTTCATGCTCATGCTCTGGCTGCCATCAGAGACAGATTAATTCCTATTATTTTACTTACAGATAACTATGTAAACTCACTGAACATGATGCAATAGATAAATAAGTAGTTCCAATCTCTTCTTGGTTTTTTTTTTTGCCTGAACCTTTCCTGAGGTTAGCTTTTCCCTATTGTGTGAACACTGTTGTGATTTTCCCTCTTAATTCAAAGCCCAGTCTGCCTTTTTCCTTTGATGAGCAATACTTCAACATTTCTTAGAGCAAAACTGGTAGAGTTCAGAACTGAAGTCACTCTCCAGTGGTTGGAAGGTGGGGAACAATGCCTGGAAGGGTCTCTGGTAGTTATCAGCTCTTCACTGTAATGAAGACACAATTAAAACTCCAATTTAGTTGTCCTGTGCCCTTCTTAGCGAAGACTGAAAGCTGGTTTTTTTTAGAAGGCTCCTCATGCAAACTGAATATATAATTTTAAGCAATTCTGCCTCACTGAATAATCACATTAGAAAGCTTTCCATAAAGACATGTACCTCCCCATGCTCGTGGTCAGGAGACCAGCTATTACTTGCCTGACATGAGCTGCTCTCCAGACTTTGCCCTGCTGGGGTGGGATATGTTCAGGCAAATCAGTAGCTTGGCTGAAACGTTGGAACTTCCCTCTCACTGCTTTATTCCCTCCTGGGTTTTTTCCACTATTTCACAGACAAAAGAGCTCAGCCACTCACTGAGCTCAGTAATCCTCCTGGTACCTCCTGGGCTAGAGGTCAGGCTTGATGTTTGCCCAGTGGAAGGGGGGTGGTATTTTCTTCCCAACCAGCCTGACCTAAAGAGCTGTTGTGAAATCCCTGGCACAGCACCATGTTTCCATAGTGCTCCGACTGGCAGAGGATCCTGCTGGGAATGTTAACATCCCTGTGGCACAGAGCCCTGCATGGCTTCTGACTGGGGCATTAGGGAAATTACACTGACTTGAGCCATGTCCCAGTCTTTGCAGGGCCTGTACCTCGAGCTGATCAGCTCCATGTTAGATTTATTTTTTTAGTGGCCTTTTAGTTCAGCAGAAAACCTGCAGCAAACAAACAGTTCTGCTTCATAACTGTAGGTTTGCAGAGGGGCACAATGGGAGCAGAAGGACTTTGTGCTTGCTCTGCTCGTGCAGTCTTAACTAAACAAAAGCAGGATTGTACAGGAGCTGCCCTTGGAGCTGGCTGAGACTTTTCTCAGGAAGAACTTAAAAGAACCCATCTTTAATACTCCCAGAAGTTCTGGGGAGCACTGCCAACCATTGTCTGCCTTGGCTTTTGTGAAGTTTTCCAAACTCTGTGTACAGATACTCAGTGTGGCTGTTACATGTCTGCCTTCTCTAAAAAGCCATCAGGAGTTTGTTTCTGGGTTTGTTTTCTTTTAACCCTTCTACTTCTCTAGTATTTAAATGCTGTTGTAGCTTCAAGCAATTATTGCCTCAGTTTTTTTGCCAAAAATATTCGATGGCATCACTGAGAGCTGCCATCCCTCACTCTGGGGCTTTGTTAACTCCTCTTTCCCCAAACTCCTTCCCAGTGCTGTCAGAGAATGGACAAAACCAGAATTTGTTTTAATTGTTGGTGATGCTTTAACAACTGGACAGGAGCTGTCTCATGGCACCTTGATTTAAGTTAAGGAAATCTAGTGTTAATTGTGAAAACCTGATTATTATTAGACAATGTGACCTTTTGAAATGTGGTGATATCACTTCTTCCTGTTCCATCTAGAAATCTGTGGTGGGATGAAAGAGAATTGGCACACTCAGAATAATCTTCAGTCTCTAGAAAAATACTGGGACTCTTTGCAAGCACCCAGAAGGTAAAAACCTGCAGAGACTTGTTTTTCAAGTACAAATCACGTTAGTTCACGTTAGTAAAGCTTTTCACATTATCACAGGTGATATTCTTACAAGACAGGGAAATAAAAGTCCCATGATGTGCCAGCAAAGCTGGTTAAAAAGACACACTGAGAAGAGCTGTCAGGAATTCTGACAAAAAGGCAGCATTTACCAGGAGTGTTCTCTTGGATCAGACACTGCAGCCACAAAGGAGGCATCCTTAGGAAACTGGGATTCCTTAGTCAAGCTCAGAGAAGTGCTCAGAACAGGTCAGACTTATCTCTAGTGCATCTTAGGGGTGGTTAATCCGCGTTTGAGGCAGAGGAAGAGACTGAAGTTTCACAGAATTTTCTTAATCAGTAGACCATTTGTTTTTTAAAGGTTGATGAATTAGCTTCCATCCAGTTATAGGCTGATGGAGGTGGGTTGTTAAATAAATAAAACAGTTAAGTAAACAGTGTGGCCATTTTACAGAATCACCATTTTGGAGTTTAGTTTGGAGTATTTTAATGAAGTTTGGGAACCACTGTATCACTTGCCTTAAAATAAATTTCTTGGAGAGGGATGAATATTGCATCTTGGAGAGGGATGAATATTGCATCTGTCTCAGCTTTGCATGCAACTCATGTCTTTCAGAGAGGCTGAGCAACAGTGAAGTGACAGTTCTCCCTCAGGTTCTACTGTAGCCATATTTTAATGAAATCAGAGATACTTAGTGATGTTTCCTATCTCTCTGCTCACTGATTAACCTGATTCTGAGATTCTGTGCAGTGAAAAGTATTTGCCATACTGTTCACCTTTTAGACTATATTACTTCTTGATTAGGCAAAGTTCTTGTTTGTGGCCCCCTTCTTTTGCCACCCAAAATAAGCAGATGTGTTAACTTCAGTGCTTCTGAAACAACAGATATGCAGAACTGACCAGGGGCCAATCCATTAAGGTATTTTTAACTTATTATTTTCTGCCTTTGGTCTTCACCTGTGAGTGAATAACCAACTGATTTCTTCCAGCATGGGAAAGATATATAAGAAAATCTTACCATTTTCCTTACAACATATTTGAGTTGAATGGTGCCATTTGCCACACCAGTTTCAGGCCAAAGAATGAAGGTACCCAACACCCAGAATCATTAAAAACTCCAGCACACAACTTTGCAAACAAATAAATGTTTAATTTCATTGTATAATGGATTTACAGGTGTTAAATAGATTAATTTACTGTATAATTTATCGCTCTTCCAGTTCCTTTAGCAACTCGTCAAAGTGAGTAATGTACCATTTTGCTTTCTCCTTTACTTGCTTTCTGATTACATTTCCTCCAAATCCAATGAAACAATCCTGGAAAAACACAAAGAACAGGCACACTGATTATTCCAGGCCCATGGAAGGAATGGAGCTTCTCAGCTATTGAGTTTGCTTTTAAGATTGGATTTTAAAAGTAGGTCATTCCCCCCTCACCTCTTCCCCTGTTTTACTTTGCATGTTCACCTTTCAGATTTATTAACAAGGACTTCATTAACAATTAATTCTGCAGCACTTTGTTAATTGGAGTTTTATTGCAATAGGAGAGTTGTCTCGGTGCCCTGTAGATTCAAGATTATTCAGAACTGAGATTTTGCTGAAAATCTGATGTAATTGTGATGCAATTCTATTCAAGAACGAGTGAACGTTGGAACATGCATGAGCATCCCCCAATTATCCCTCTTCTGTTTATCTTACCTCTGTTTACCCCATTTGATAGATACCAAGAGCAAACATTAACCCTGTCTTCAATCATTAACCAGGAGCAATCATCATTTCTACATCTCAGAGAACCACCTGCAGTGAAAGTGCAGGGTTTAAAATTTCCACTGCCGCTTTTTTGCCTGGAGCTGGGAAGCATTAAGCAAATACTGAGCTGCTTTGGTCACTCATGTTGAACAGTGAGGGACCAGCTGTCCCTCAGCATGGGTGAGAAAGGATAAAGATGTTAAAGGGGAGATGGAATTAAGATCATTTATAAAAGTTGTCTTTCTATTAATTTCTTTTATTATTTCACCCCGTCAGAGCTGATGTCTGCAAAGATTTCCTCACTGTGCAGTGAGATGAACCCTCCTGCTAGGTCATATCAGGTAAATGTGCACCAGATCTGTGCCAGACCTTCACACTGAGCACCTTTAATCAGTCCCTGAAGTCCTGTCAAGAATTAAAACCTCACTTTTCCTTTTTTGTTGTTTTTTTTTTCCCCCCAAAGGAATTTAGAATTTCTGATACTTACAGCAGGGGGGCAGGCTTCCATGTCTGTAGCTCCATCTCCAATCATAACAACTTTCTTAAAGTGGAACTGTTCTTTCAGGTGAGCAATAACCTTTCCTTTCCCCCCTGATTCAGCTGTTGGTTGTGTTTCATCAAATCCTGCGTATTCTCCTAGAACACGGTGGAAGGACAGGTTGGACATACAGCACATTTTCTTGTAAATGAAGAGAGATCTATGCCTGTGGTCTGTACTTCAGAAAACAGCAGTCTGTAAAGCTCACAGTATCAGCCTCCCCAAAAAAAAAGTGGAAGGTAAGAGTGAAAACTGGGATTTTACCCAAGTCTTCAGTGGGAATATTTTCAAAGGGATATTTTCAAAATAGAAACCCTGTGTGAGCAGTGCTACAAATCCATCCCCAGTCCCTCTGGTTCAGTCATTCTGGTGTAAACATTGCATAAGCAGCATCCAGGATGATGTATAAACAGTGTAGGAAACACTGAGTAAGGAACAACCTCACTAACTAGAGTTGTGCTTGGTTACACCAGCTCTGCTCCAGAACCTCACACATGCCCCAAAGTCACTGAAAGGGAAGTTGTGAAAGCAGGTCAGTGTAATGAACTCTTTTAACTTGAAGGAGCAAGAAAAAATTAAACTCTGCTGTCAGCAACTGTAACATGTTTTACCTTTGGCACAGCTTGCCATTAAAAAGTCACTGCAGCTCTGTTTCATACCTGGACAATGACCTGAACTTGGTTTTGATAAAGTCTTGTAATTTTCCTAGTTGGAGTTAGCTGGATTGGGATCAACAAATAGGCTGGGCAGTGTCTGCAGCCCAGTATCTGGCAGCTGGAGCCAAAAAAGTGGCATTAATTATCAGAGAAAAGAGACTTGGAGGGAATCTCACCGTTAAAGTAAAACTTCAACCTGTTGGCGAAGACGTTTGCTGTGGGAATGTTCAGCTGCAAGGCCACGTGTTCCACAATGCTCTGAAACCCCCCGGAGACCAAGAAGACCTGAACCCCCCGTTGGTGAAGTCTGCTCACCAGCTCCCTGAGAAGACAGAGCAGAAAGTTAAAATACAGCTTTCCTAGGCCTGCCCATGCTCTCTGTTATTCCAGTTCAGTTTGGATCTGTGCTGCTTTCCAGCTCCATCCATCTCTGCTGCCCAAAGCTTTTCCTCCTTTCCCTGGCAAGTTTGTGCACACAAAAGGAAGTGCTGGGCAAAACCATCACATCTAGAGACAAACAGGTATTTACTTCCTTGAAAACAAGCACTCCCTAGAAATGTTTTCTTTACACTTTCACATTGGTCACATTAGTTCCCCTGAACAAACAAGAGCAGAGCCAGCTCAAATTTTTTTTCTGAAGTAAAACAATAGCAAGAGAATTAATCTGCAGAAAAAAGTAGGGAATGGGGGGGACATAAAGCCACTGCTTCAGAATGCAAAAGTGGGATGAAAAGAGCAAAGTGCAAATGTTTTCTAACTCAGAGTTGGTTCCCCAGACATTGGACATGGATGCCATCTTTAGAAGAAGGCACCAGCTACAGAAAAGGAATAAAAAAAGAAGTCTGTAGACCCAGTTAGTGTCAGAGGGACACTTGAAGGCAGTTAAAAGTTTTAGGGATTTGGCTCTGGAAGCAGGAAGATCAGCCTGCAGCAGTGCTGAGCAGTGGAAGTGGTAGCAGTAACAGCAGAAAGGCTAAAGACTGAAAAGCAAAGTGGAGGCTCAAAGCAGGCTAAACAGAAAAGGAGGAAGAAAGGGAAGGACTGAAAAGGAGGAAGAAAAGGAAGGAATGAAAAGGAAAATCACATGATTCTAAACAAGGAAACAATGTTCTCTTTGTAGTTACATCTAGCCATGTCTTCTACAGAAAAAGCTGAGCATGTGCCTCATTTTAAGGAGAAAATACAAGCACAGAATCATCTAAAGCTCCTGTTATGTGCTAAAATACTTTAGACTTGGAATTATGGTTGAATTTTGTAGTAAAGAATTTATTCTCAGCTGTTTGAAACTATTTGAATAGGAGAAAAGAACCTAAACCTTTTCTGTTTATATTGTTAAAATCCATTCCAAGCCTAAAAATGAATGAATACACATATATATGTCTATTTGCTAAATGAGTTTTTTTAATACTTTTTAGGGACTTCAGGACAGAATGGCTGGCTCTGAGCAATGAATCCCCTGAGTGAGAAGTATGGCTGCACAGAGGAGTGTAAGAGGTAATAGAGTTGTGGAATAAACCAGCCAGTAGTTCATACTGGGTATTAAATCTCCTTCCAGTTCCATCACCCATGAAATACCAGATGTGATTGAACAGATTATTTTGCATGCCCATTTAATCCTCAAGCCAGGATTTGAGCTTGCCAGCCAGCCAAAGTGCCAGTTAATATTTATTTTCTTTTTACATGGGTGCTTAACCACTTGACATGGACTCAGCTCCTGATACAAGCTTTGTACACAAGCAACATGGAGATGGAGCAGGAAGGCAATCCAGACCAGCTCTGTGTTCTTACAGCTTCAGTGATGGCGCAGGATTTTGTTTATTTATGCCAAAACCAATTTCAAAATAAGCTGAAATTCTTTCTTACCTTATTCCTGGTGTGAGCTGAGGTGGGTTGTCAGATATTAATTTCTGCACTTGTTCGTAGGAGGGCCGTATGAGACCGAGTCGTGCTGTTAAAGCTGCCTTGAATGTCACAGTGCCACCCATGGCCCTGCGGGTCCTGAATTGGGATCCAAAGAAACCAAATCAGTGACACTTAACAAGTTGAGGCTTCTCCCAAGAAGATTTAGCTAACAAAGGGTGATGAGGAAACACATAAGTGGTTGTAGTTGTGGGTTATACTGAACCTGTGTGGTAAAGGAGGAGGTTGGTACACTGGTAGCATGCACTGGTAGGAGATCTCCATGGGTTGGAAAACCAGTGAGGCAAAGGAAAACAAATTCATTCTCTCTCAGAGTGGTGTGAGCCACTGGGACCAGTGTTCCTGACCTGCACCTCAGGTGCCCTTCTCTGAACTTAACTTTTGCCACAATCTTCAATGGAAACATCAGCCTCAGAGAAGGGTTAGGAGAGTTGTCCTCTCTCCTCCATCTCCTAATAAGGTTTGCTACTTCATCATAAGGTTTGCTAGTGCTTAGCCAAGTTCAATGATGAGGGCTGATCTTAGCCGATCAAAATTTACATTACAGAATTTATATCAGTATATAAACCCATATATATGTAGAATGCGTGTCAGTTTTGTTGGGTGGCTTCACAATTCCAAAACAAGCGCCTTCGCTACGCACTAATTCCACTTACTATTCCCCAAAATCCTTTTTAAACTGTAATAACCTGTGACAGAGTTGAGCAAACCCCTGCTGTAAATTCCCCGTCGCAGATTAACCTTGTCCACGCTTGTATTTTATGAATTTCTGCGGGCTGAACCCCAGCCATACTCACATCTCCGCCACGGCGTCGCCGACGCCGCAGAACTTGGCGAGCTCGTCGATCCCCTCCTCCCTGATGACCGTGCTGTCCACGTCGAAGCACACGGCGTCGGCGCTGCGGAAGATCTCCTTCATCTCCATGAGGGACGCCATCCTTTTGGGAGCCTTCTTACTGTGAGGGGACAAGATGTAGTCTTTCTCAGAGTGGCAGTAGTGCACCGTTTCCTGAGCCATTGGTGCTGCTGTCCTGGCTCGTGCGAGAAGGGCCGAGCACAGCCTGGTCGCCAGCTTTTATCGCAGGGGGAGCGGTGGTGGGGGTCTGGCTCAGCTGCTGATTTGCTCCCTGCTGTTGCTGCCTGCTGATGGGCAACTTGCATTACAGGGGGGCCGTGGAGCCTTGGGCAGCTGCTGATTTGCTCTCTGCTGGCTCGGCCCCTTGATGTTCCCTTGGGGTTCAAGGTTGTGATACTTGGCATCTGCTGAACCACCGGGCTGCCAGCGGCTGTGTGGGACTTGCAGTTCTCTGTTTCATCTTGCCCCCGCCACTCAGATGGGTCTTGATTTCTCACCTGACCCATCCGTATCAGATTGGTTGCTCCAGGACACCCAGCCCTCAAGGATTTGTTTAATTTTGGCAGACATAGCTATCCTAAATCTGTCAGTGAGTGGTTGTCCCTAAATCATGAAGGTTTAGATCCTTTTCTGTGTCCTGATTAATACAAACTAAATATTTTCATCATCTGTGAATGCATAAAAGATTGGGACATTAGCATCCATTAAAGTCTTGGGCTTTGAGAACTTCACTCAACCCATTAAGACATCACATTTTCCATAACAATGCCCTGATAAAAGTTTATTTTCTTCCCTTTTATATCTGTCCACCTAAATATGTTGAGCACTTCTGCAGATCAGGAGCTCGAGGAGTTAAGTATCTTCTTACTCTTCTCTACTCATTTTGTGCTTCATCCTTTTGTAATTAATTCACTGTGGACTTTACTATTTACTAATCTGTACATTTAGACACAAAAAACAGCTTCCTATCTATATAACTTCCCAGCTTTTTGTAAAAGGTTTTGTTTGCTTCTTCCTTCTAATCTCTTAGACATCTCTCAGGACACGTCTTGTATAATTGATCTGGGTAGCAGGTTCTCTCTTTTTCTGGGATGGGGAAAAACACCATCAAACAGCACGTTCTAAAGAATTATGGATGTCTTTATATACCTTCATCTCTCACTAGGGTAATTTAATGTTCTATATATCATGTGAATTTTGAAGTTGAGAGGTTTTATATACACAAATTCCCATTTATTTTTTGCCCTTTTTTTACAAACTTTGCACCCCCAGACACAAAAGACACCCAGTGAAGATGGAGAAGATGGTCACTATGTGCCTTGCTGTGGAAAAGTACAGGAGCTGACAGGCACTGATGTCCCTCACTGCCAGGCAGGAGTAATCCAGGGATCACCCGTGGTAAGCACCAGTGCTGTCTCCTGAGGTGACTTTATGTGCTCACCATGAGATCACAGCTAAATAGTTAATGCTCAAAGCAGGAACAGGAACCTTTGGGTTTATTTCCGTGAGAAGTAACCACGTGGCAAATATTGGGATACAAAAGCCTTTATAAGAAATTACCATAGTCACTAAAAATTTGTAGAAGACACACACACATCCCTTTTATCTGTTCCTGTGTATCAAATACAAGAGAATAATCCAGTCCTTTGTTGAAAGGTGAAAGCTTAGATAAATAAAGTCACCCAGTCTAAGAGGTGAAACCTCTTGTGAACAGCCAAGAGCTGTGTTTGTAAGAGAGGATCTGTTTGACAAACAGGTAGATGTGAAGTAGCAAGAAACAGAGAGAGCAAGGGGTATGAAAGGCAAAGGCAGCCATGAAACAGGACTTTCTGTGAGGGCTGTTCTGCTATCCTTGAGTGTTTTGCTGTGAACACACCTCTGCAGGAACCCAAGCGGGTTCATGGCATTTGCACAAGGCCAAGAAGGTGACACAGTAGCTTCTTCAGTGCTCACCTGCATCCCAGGTGTGAGTGAGAAGGGCAGAGCAGGTACCACCCAGCCCACACTTCCCTCCTGTGCACTTGGGTGAGGTGTGGGAAGGTAGGACAGAGCCTGGGCTCAACCTCCCCAGTGTGCCAGAGAACAAGGGGGAGTGGGGGCACAGCAAAGAGGAGATATTCCAGAAAAGGGCTTTTACAGACCGTCCCTGGGAAAGGCAGAGACAAGGACTGAACTGCAGTTTGGCAGGTGCATGGACACACTGTAAAACTCTTCTCTAGCCTTTGAATCGTGACCAAAGAATTATTTCCTGCAGACCACGTATTTTTTTTTAATCTTTTCTATAAAAACTGCACTGGACATATAAGAAATACAGTCATATGCCATCAGCACAGCACATAAAAGAACCCTCTCTCTCTTTAGCGGCCACTTCCCTCTGACAGAGACCAGTCCTGAGGTCATACTTGGCAGTGGATGAACAGGTGGCACGTGAATTCCATGTTTACTTTGCATTAGCCTTGACTTGACGTCGTTTGTGTTTGCAGTGAAATATTGTGATTTTCCAAGCAGCAGGGCTTTGATTTTAGGTCAGGCATCGCTGTGGCGTGACATGGGCGTCACGGTGTTCCAGCACTGATCCCTTATTATGCAAAACCCTCCTGTATTGCCTCATGCTCACCTGGGGCTGCACTGCAACTCTGCCACATCGTGATGCAATGTGAGGACACTGCACTGTGACGTGGTTTCTTGGTGAGAACCTGGGATATATCTCTGGATACAGGTCTTCAAAATTTTAATTTCTCTCAGGAAAACGTCGCCATAAACACACATTGGGAGCAGGAAGGAAGAGATGTTAACTTTTCCTTCTCTCTGATATCCACATTTCCCACAATCCTTTCCCTTCTGGGTGTTCCTCACAATGATGAGACCAATGCTGTGATGGACTTTGCACTTTGATGGACAAATGAAGCAGTTAGAGGAAGAATTATGGTTACCACTTGTAGAGCCATGGTTGGAATTAACCCTGTCCTCTCTTTATTCCATGCAATCATAACTCTTCCAAAATAGTTTCAGACTGTGGTTTCTATTGCCTAAAAGTGACAAGTTGGAAGGGAAGAACTGGAGTTGGAAATGCAGAAACCACCAGTAGTTCATCAGGGCAAAAAGAATTGAAGCTGGACAAATCTCTAACAAATCTCTGTGTAAGGGAACACCAATGTTTTATTCCAGACTGGTACAGGCCTCTGCAGCTGGCAGAGATTAATTACTCTGAAATACAGGGCATCTGATTGCTTAAATCTGTCAATACTTTATGGAGACAGTAAGAAAAAAGAAATTCCCACAATGAGTTCTGTCTCCATATGAAAAACAGGGGTAGAGAATCTCTGATCTTGCTGCCAGTGAATTTCAGATTGGTAATTTATTCCTAGCCTATTATTTGCATGCTGGTAAAGCATCCAAGCAGCAAACATTTCAACAGGTCCCATAAAATATTGAGGGGAAAAGCTGGAAACAAGAATATGGGGACGAGAAGAAACAATTGGCAAAGAACTGACTAGAGAAGACATAAGAGCAACAGAGGGAGGGAGGTTGGGTGAAACTGGAGATAAAGATGGAGAAAAAGGAATTCACAGGGGAAAAGCAGAATTCCCATGAGATCTCCTTGCCTCCAGACTACGAAGTACTGGGGAAAAAAAAAAAAAAGGCATTTTCACAAGAAATAATTCTCTTTCATAATGAGTCATAATGCAGAGTCACAGAAGCAAACATGGGAATTATGCAAGACCACATGTCAAAGGAAAACAACTGAAATCCTCTCTGTTTGCTGTCCCTTCAAGGAAGGGCACTTGCCTCACTGAGAAAAACTGAGACATCCTCAGTACCTACATGTAATGTAAATGGAAGGAGAAAGTGGTGCTCAGAACTGCAGGTGTTTGGGGCTGGAATATTTCAATGAGATTTTGACAAGATCTCAAAGTCCTCGTTGTGACTAAACCTCACTTGTTATCATTTCAGCTTTCACAAGTGCTGCCACACTCCTACTTTGCATTTTGTTCACACTTATTGCTGTGGAAGAATAAAGATTAAGTGAATCTTAATGAAATATTACCCAGCACTCAGGAATATCCTTGTTTGCAAACAATCCCTGGTGTTTCTGATCCACTTTCCCATTTAACATGGGAAATGTTAACATGCAGTGCCATCAACAGAAGTTCAACCACATTAAACTGTTTCTGTTGCATTGAAGGGAAACTGCAGCTTAGAATAAGGGATTTGGAGAAAATAGTTCTTGCAACTTTTTGGGGGACCTTTTCTGACTACAGGAGTGGTTCTGCTTCTAAGAACATTCCCAGGAGTGTTTCCATGGTATTAGTTTAAACAAACCATTTAATTCTCATTGTTTCTAGTCTTGTGTCTGTAAAATAGGAATAATATAATGACAGCTTTTCTGTGCTGAGGTGATTCTCAGAATTAACAACAAGCTTTAGAGAAAAAGTGATACATTTAAGCAGATTAGTTTTATTTAAGCAAATCATGGCTGTTATATCCCTGCAAGTTTTAAAAGTTCAACCCATCCACCCATAACAGTGAGTTGCAGTGGTTTTCAGGGTGAGAATATAAAGATTCAGTCCTTAACCTGCTGTTTTCTGTTCAGTTTGTAAAGGCAGTGATACAAACCTGTGTGCAGTCCAGGAGATGTACTGTTTGTAGCTGTGCACTATTATCTGAACAGCAGTGCCTCACAGTGAACTCACTGAAGCACCTTGTGAAAAGTAGTTGAAAAGGGGCAGCAGGAACCTGATGGATGTTGACAGACACCTCCCAGCTCTCCAATCCCCTCTCGCCTGTCCTGACAAAATGATGATGCTCCCCCCCTGCACGATTGCATCATTCATTCATGCTGCTGTTATAAAACAGGCACCACGCTGCTGCTGTGCCCCGCGGGGCAGGGCCCGGGCACAGGACAAAAATACAGTGTTACAGAGCTGAGAACCAAACGAACCGAGAGAAAAGATCCCAGGGACTTACGGTATTGAACTGGCCGTGGCTGCCGCCGCCGCTGCTGCAAACGAACCTCTTGGCTTGCACAGGACAAGAAGGGATCAGCTGAGACCTTCAGTCGCACAAACGCTCGGCACGGGCTGCGCTGGCCGGGAGCCGCATTTTGTAAATCACGCTCCGATAACGTGCTGAGTAAGCCGGCCCGGGTGGTTTGTTTGAAATGGTTGCACACATGTAACCAGAGAAGTCCAGCTGTTCGCTGACAGGGAAAGGAGGAGAGGTGTAACCTTCCTACGTCGGGGGAGGAGCCGCTGGGCCCGGCTTGGGTAGGCACGGCTTGGCCAGACCCCAGCACGATGGGGAGCTCGCTCACCCCTCATCCTGTGCCATGGGCGTGGACAACCAGAGGGGTCTGAGCACAGGGATGAGCCCGAGGAGCGGCTCCGACAGGCAGCAGTCGGGAATTTCTCTTGGCATGAAATCAGAGGCAAAGCAGGGACACCGTTCTCTTTGGCTGAGGGAGAGATGAAAGGGTTGCGAGCTGATTCAGTGCTGCCTTTTGGCTTAAGCATCACTGTGCAAAGTTCCACAAATCAAAACTCATCAAAAGCTACGGAGCAAAACGAAAACTTCGGCGTATAACAAGGCTCTGTTTTGTGTCCCCAAATGCAGTGTTGTCAAAAGCAATGGGAAAACTGCAGAACCTGCCTGTGCTCGTGTTTGGGATCCCACAGAAGAGCTTCCCTCTGACACTGCTGTGGGTATTGGTGAGGAAACAGGAGAGTGCCAACCCAGAAGCTGTTCAAGGTCAAGAAAGCCGAGTTTAGCTGATGTAGCTACTTTTGTTCACTTGTGATAAGAGTCCTGTGACTGCTGCCCATCTTGACAGACTGTTCTGCACCACTGGATGCACCAGTCACATTCTATGCATGACCTCGTTTGCCATCCAGGCAGTATTGCCCCTCCAAACCACACGTACTAATTAAAATCAATCACCTTGTGTGCCTCTCCTCACATATTTTCCTTTATATTTCTTTCAGAAGTTCTCAGTACACGACCATTTGGGGACAGGAGCATCTGTCAGTAACTTCTGGTGTCAGGAAAAAAATGGGACCAAGCCCCTTTGCTGCAAAACTCACCAGTGACACCAATCACCCTTCAGTCTGGTCCTGTTTGTCAGCTTTATCGTGGCAGGACAGTATGTTGTTTAAAGCAGATTTAGAAATCACTTCTGTGAATGAGGTTAAAGGAAAACAGATCTTGATAAAGATAAAAGGAAATGGCTTTTACTGAGAATCTCAGAGGGGTTTTTGGCCAAGATAAGCAGTGCATGGCTTGACTAAGAGAATTGCTGCTGAATATTTCATGAAGGATATTCCCTTTATTTGGATTAGTTTAACAGACGTGTTGGTTTTAATTCAGTTAAATATTTTGATTCTAATCTGGTGTAATCCATTGAATTCAAAGGACAATTTGAGTCTAATAAGCATTTGCCCTGTATTTTTACTAGACATTAAAATCAAATACACAGAACAATTCAACAACTACAGCTCAGACTAAAAAAGGAAGAAAAGCTTGTCCTGATGGCTGAAAAATGCTGCAAAATGGGCATTTAATGTGAAAATGCACATGAGAAATAGCTATCCTCAGGCATATGATCCAGCAAAAAAACACAGAGAGCTCTGCTTGGAAGCTTTAGGAGGATGTTCAGGAGTGAAAAGCACAGGTTATGGATGTGTGAGTGCTGATACAAGCACAGCACCCAACTCTTGTACATGACTTTTACAGAACCTCTCCAGTCGTACAAAAAAGCAGAAACCACCTGCATAAAGGATTAGAATGTCTTTGAAAACACCTTTTTTTTTTCTCCATTAAAAACATCTAAAATTCCAACTAAATTTTTCCTGCAGTAATAATTCCCCTCACAAACCTGAACCTGCCTGGGGAATGGCCACATCCCTGCCAGCAGCTAGCCCCCCATGGCACAGGTGCTTAGGATGGATAATTCCTGCCTTTCCACAGGCATCAGCAAGGAAAACATAAAATATAACAAGCCTGCTAGTATGGGTTTGACAAGGCTGCCCTCTGCTGAGAACAGCCCTGAGAGGAACAGGCAGAAAAAAATGACAAACCAGAGAAGCAAGAACAGCAAAATATTTATGTGTTACCTGTGGGCTACAGAATCGAGGGCAGAGCTGGGGATCCAAGTGTTTTACCTGGACATTGCATCCAGGCACCTCAGATATTCCCACTGCACCCTCTCGGAGCTGGGTTGGATATTTTGTTTTATTATGGATTCAGCAGGCCAGCAGCATCCCAATGAAGTGAAGACAAAACTTAACAGAGTTCCAGAGACAATAACGGAATGCCAAGTGTGATTTCCTGCATTTTGCAATGTTTAATGTTTATCTCTAATGATTGCAACAACAGAAGAGAAAGCCCAGCCACTCTACTAGAGTCAGCATTAAAATATTTCACAAGACATGCGCACTGCTCAGCTAAACAAAAGGGATCCAAACCTGTGGTGACTGATGTTCAAACACCAACTCCACCTAAAACTTTTAAAAACCAGCACCCCAAGGATATGAGCAGCTCCAGGGATATTAGTCCCTTCCAGAGCTGCCAAGTCGGACAGACAGGCCACGCATGGGAGTCCTCCTGTCCTGCACAACATGGCACTTTGCCTGGAAACTGAGATCCTCGCCCAAAGCAAGTGCCACAGCCAACAGCCAAACCCAGCGAGGCTGCCCTGACACTTGACACTGCTTCCATCAAGCTCCCCCAAAACTCCTGTGCAACAAAACTGGGCCCAGCAGCAGGCTCAGACTTTATTCCTGGAAGTGGCATGAAAACATGTTTGGCTCGTTGCATCACTGCCCGGTGGGTTGCCAAGGCCCAGTGTCCAGGGCTGCATCCAGAGCTCCCTCCTGCAAAAAGTGGGATGGAGTGGGGGAGATTTCATAGAGTCACAGAATGGCTTAGGTTGGAAGGGACCTTAAAGACCATCCAGTTCCAACCTCCTGCCCTGGGCAGGGACACCTTTCACTAGCCCAGGTTGCTCCAAACCCTGTCCAACCCGGCCTTGGACACTTCCAGGCACGGGGCAGCCACAGCTTCTCTGGGCAGCGTCACACCTGGTGGGTGAGAGCTGGGGAAGGGTCTTTGTCTTCTCTGTACCAAATACTGACAAAATCCTGGCTTGGGGGCCAGTTGTCCCTGTTTGATGTGGTTCAGCACGCTCTGGAGCAGCTGGAACACCAGGAACCACCTGGATGTCCCTGGCACTCTGCAGCCAGGACAGGATTATTCTGGGGCCGGGCATCTTCTTTATGCAATACTTGAAATCACAAGAGGGTTGTGTCACATCTGATGTTGGCAGGTGCTCCAATGGGTGTTTGGGGGTACAAGCCCAGATGGGGCAATGGGGTCTCCAAACCCGGTGCAATCTGTACCCACAGGGGTGTGAGGAACCATGGCAGGAGCTTCTTCTCAGGCTCCTCCGTGGGGAAACTCAATTGTGCTCCATTTCATAGCCCAAAACCACAAATATTTCAGTGTCTCTAGGTGTGAGCCCTGACAGGCCACGTAGGGTAAACCCTTCAGCACCCATCAAGGTTGCCTGGGCAGTATTTCTGTTTTTCTTCCGCAGGGAAACCTCTGGCTTTGAGAAGGATCATCCCAATCCTTGGAACCCCTGTGAGGGGTTCAGGCCAGAAATGCCCCGGGTACAGGGGTTGTGCTGGGGCCTGTACAGGCTCTGGTGCCCCACACAGCAGCTTCTGTGTTATGAGAAGACGAGTTTTAATCAACCTCAACCTTGCATTTTAACCATTCGGATTATTAATCCGATCCGCTTAACTATTAATTCCACCGGTCTAATGTTAAATCGCTGGGTTCAATTATTTATTCCCACAGCTCTGCAAGGCTGCTGGGGGTGTCTGTGACATGAGAGAGCGGGTTAAGAACCGAATGACCCAGACCTTTCAGACACCCTGACACAGTGACCGCCCGCCCTTCATGGCCCCGTCTCCTCAGCGGCGGCGCGGGGGCGGGGCCAGGCGGAGCGACAGCTACCACAACCAATAGAAACGCGGCCGCTGCTCCGGCGAGCCAATGAGCGCCGCGCCTGCGCCCACTCCGCCCCTCGCCCTGCCGCGGCGGGCGGAGCGACAGGCGCCGCAGCCAATAGAAACGCGCCTGGTGCAGCGGAGGGCCAATGAGCGCGCCCGGAGACTTCTAGAAGGGGCGGGGTTTGCCCGTGCCCGTCCTGCCCCGCTCGCGCGGCACAGAGCGGAGCGGGGAACATGGCGGTGAAGGCGCTCAATCCCAAGGCAGAGGTGGCCCGCGCCCAGGCCGCGCTGGCCGTGAACATCAGCGCGGCCCGAGGGCTGCAGGACGTGCTGAGGACCAACCTGGGCCCCAAGGGCACCATGAAGATGTGAGGGAGCCCTCCCGCCGCGGGCGGGGTTGGGGGGTGGGGGGTCGCACGGGCTGAGGGGAGGCGTGAGGGGAGAGGCTCGGGAGGTTCGGGAGGGCCGAGACGTGCGGAGGGGAACAAAGGGATGGATGAATGGATGGATGGATGTGTGGACGGATGGATGAACGGATGGATGAATGGATGGGTGGATGGATGGGTGGGGCGGGAGCCGTGCGGGCCCTTGGCCGCGCACGTGTGTCAGGGCCGAGGCGCCGCTCACCCTGCGGGTCCCCCACGCAGGCTCGTGTCGGGCTCCGGAGACATCAAGCTGACCAAAGATGGCAACGTGCTGCTGCAGGAAATGGTGAGCTGCTGCTGAGCCTCGCCGGGGAGGGGATTTAGGGAGGCAGGAGCCTGCTGGTAGTGCCAGTGAGTACCTGTGGCTGAGGGGGGACCACGTCCACCACTGCGGTGTTTGCCCCTGTGCACTGAGAGCAAAATGTCCCTTGGGAGGAAGGGAAAGAACTAAAATGAGTTCTTTCATGCTAGAGGTAGTACTGTAAGGAAAACAATGATAAAAAGCTAAACGGCACCACAAATAGTCCCATTGGGTTTTATCTCACTGTAGTACAGTTACTAAGCACCGAGCTTTTCAAATGTGGATACTGTTGTAGGTTTGTGGGCTTCTAATCTGTTAAAATACCCTTCAGTCAGCCACTGGTGATGCCAAGTGATGTGTGTGTGCCTTACATTAAAAGACTGACTTCTCGAAGTGAGCTGAAGTCGTGTGGTGGCTGTGGAGAGTGGACAGACAGGCACGGTGCTCACGGCTCCAGCACCAAATGTGCTACTCAGCAGAGGAGCTGCAAAGAGACAAACTCATTGAATGTTCTTTGGTTTCATAATAAGGAGTAAAATAACCAACCAAAGAAGTAGCAAGTTAGTAGCAAGTACATACCAAACAAATTAGGGTGTGTACAGCACTGATGAAGCAGAGATTGCTAAATTAGCTCTAAACACGGTGAATTTAGTGCCAGCAGCAGCTTGGATGTGATGGTGGTGCATCCTTTCTCTGTCAAGCTCACAGTGAGCTGAGGACTAGTTTGGCTCTGAGCACTCAATATTTTGTGTATAGATGCATAATCTGAAGGGGGAAATAGTGTTACAAAGGGTAAATTCCATCAACTTACAACTGTTGCTGTTAAATGACATTATTAGTTGAAACATGTTGAATTGACATAAACCATTAAAACATCACCAAGTCTTTAAATACTTTCTTTAGCTGATCTCAGATTGTTGCTTTGTGTACCAGTGCAGTGAGACTTCCTGCTCAGCTTCTTATTTTTGTCTAGCAAATCCAACACCCCACGGCCTCCTTGATAGCAAAAGTAGCAACAGCACAAGATGACATCACCGGAGATGGCACCACCTCAAATGTCCTGATCATTGGGGAGCTCCTAAAGCAGGCAGATCTCTATATTTCTGAGGTGTGTACGCAGTGTTTCTGTTGTGGGTGGGCAAGTTAAAAGCTTCACTGAGACCCTGCAGCTTGTTTTGTTTAATGTTTAATACAAGTGAAACATAAATGGATATTTCTGCTTAAGGAGAGTGCATCACAGGAGTTGTAAAAAAGGGAAAAAGCTGGAGAGGATGACTTAAGACTTGTTCAAAATCAAATCCACTTATTGTGGATACTGTAACTTTTAATAAGGTTTTATCTGATACCTTCTGTTACTTTGTTTTATCTGTGTTAAAACACTTCTTGGTGTTAAAAAGGAGATCATCCCCGAGGGCAGGTCTTTTGGGTATTATAAGTTATGAGTAGACATTCATATTGCACAGTGAACACCCAAGTGTGCTTTGTAGTTCCCTTGGTTTCAGTTCTGTGCTAGAATAATCTGTACTTTTCCTCTGCATTGAAAGGATTTGCATTCCTTTTATATGTATTCAGAAGGACAGAACACCTTATCTTTGCAGCATGCATATTCCCTGTGCTTTACATTACGTGGAATATTGAAACCACAGGCTCTATTTCCCTAAAAGTACCATTTTGTCTTCAGCTGTCTAATGATTTCTTTTCCCTTGCATTAGGGTTTGCACCCTAGAATAGTAGCAGAAGGATTTGAGATTGCAAAGGAAAAAGCACTTGAAGTTTTGGAGCAGGTCAAAGTGACCAAGGAGATGGACAGGGAGACCCTCATAGATGTTGCCAGAACATCCCTCCGTACTAAGGTTCATGCTGAGCTTGCTGACATCCTGACAGAGGTGAGTGCACGGGTCTCCTCTGCCTCTTTGTGTGAAGAGCTCCAGGGATATTCAAGTGCTGGGATTGTTACCATTTCACCCCCCTTCTGTTCCAGGCTGTCGTAGATTCTGTTTTGACAGTCAGAAAACCGGATGAGCCCATTGACCTCTACATGGTGGAAATCATGGAGATGAAGCACAAATCAGAGACTGACACAACGTGAGTCAGGAGTATCCTTGAGCTTCCCTGGGGTTTGAGTGGTCTGTGGGGTTTTGGTTTCTTTTTAGGAGAACTTGGGCTACCGCTGGAAAAATTACTAGGGAAGGGCTGAAAGAAAGGCAGAAATAGAGATTTCAGCCATAAATACTTTGGCAGCAGCAGTTCGTCAGTCACTGAACTTCATTCCCTGATAAAATTTTTGAATAGCAAAGATCAACACTGGCTTAAGCTTTTACACAACAGAAAGACTTTTTCCCTTAGTAATTGCATCTGTGGCTTGGTTATTCTTTAGATTTGTATCTGTTAAATGCAAAATAGCATTTGATAAATGGAAACTGCTTTGTGGTAATTAGGTGGATATTCCATAGGCTTTGTACTTACCTCAGTGGCATGGCTGAATTCTGCACTAGCTTTCCTCAGTAGCTAATGCAGTCAGACACCATGCCAGAGCAAATTCCTTTTTCACTCTGCTTGGTGTGCTTTTCAGATGGGAATGGGCATGCCCTTGGAAGGGGAATACATAATCCTTGTTTACTCCCAACACAACTTCGTGTTGGGCCAGTTGCTCTGGCAGTTCTCTCACTAGCCTGCACTTCCATGGAATTCATATCTTCCTACACATCCATTGACACACAAAATGGTTTTTTTAATCTTCCAGGCTGATCAGGGGCCTGGTTCTGGATCATGGTGCTCGCCATCCTGACATGAGGAAAAGGGTGGAAGATGCTTATATTCTTACCTGCAATGTGTCTCTGGAGTATGAGAAAACGTAAGTACACAGCAGCGAGGTGAGGAGCAGAAAGTGCTCATGTCTTAATGACTCTTCATTAACTTGTGCTTAAATCCCAATCAAAAGGACTGCACAGGTGTGGAAGGTGAAAGGGAAGAGGTGATGCCCCTTCTGCAGCCCTTTGGGAAAGGGAAAGCTGGGGGATGAAATAATGTCTGTGAGAGGCTGAGCTTTGTAGTGGTTTTTATTTTGTTGTTTCACTGAGTAAAGGCTGAAAGTCTTTCCTTTCTTGGGCATAATTGGATATTCTACAGCAAACACTTCAGAGTTCTCTTAGTTTCAAGTGTCTGCCTTATTTCTTGTAGTGGAAAAGCTCTGAACTAAAGAGCAGGAAGAGCAGTTTGGGTTGAGGGGGTTCTTGTTTGTTTTGATTTGAGATCTTCAGAATGTTGCTGAAAAGATCAGCCCTCATGCTTGTTTCTACAGCAGAGAGGATAGTTTTCTTACTACTGTAGTGGTTTGTTTTTTCTCCTTCAGAGAGGTGAGCTCTGGATTCTTCTATAAAAGTGCTGAAGAGAGGGAGAAGTTGGTGAAAGCGGAACGAAAGTTCATTGAAGACAGAGTGAACAAAATCATAGACTTGAAAAGGAAAGTCTGTGGCGATTCAGATAAAGGATTTGTTTTGATCAACCAGAAGGTGAGATGAAGGGTGTAACTAAAAATTGATTTCTTGGCCACCATGTGCTGTTTGACTCACTTGGTACAGAAATAGCTGAATTTAGGCTGGTACTTGTGAATTTATGTGTACAGTTCCTACTTGAAATACTCTGTGAGCCCTGAGGAAGAAATGACTCGTTAGTGTCAGACTGAGAGAGGGTGTTTTTAGCTTTTTCTTTATCCTGATGGTCACTTCCTTCATTTCCAGGGAATCGACCCATTTTCCTTGGATGCACTTGCAAAAGAAGGAATCGTTGCTTTGCGGAGAGCTAAAAGGAGGAACATGGAAAGGTCAGTTCCTGGGGAGAGGAGAGGGTAAAATAACCTCCTCTTCCAAACTGGGACAGTGAGTCAAGTCTGGCTTAAATCCAGTGTCAAGAACTCGAACTAAAAAGTCCCCTTCAATCTGTCCAGCTCCTCCTGGTGTAACTCAGGGTAGTTTGTATACACTGTAGGTGTGTACAAAGGTCAGTTCAGCACACTGAGGGATGGGGGAGTTTGAGCTCTCAGTATGCTTCAAATGTGAAAGAGACTTAATTCTACAAACTTATTTTTGTGAAGAGCTCTTTGATGAACAGAAGCAAACTGTTCCAGGCCTAGGAAGTGTGTTGTGCATGCTAAAATACTGCCCTTATGTTAGTGACTTCAGGTTTTACTGACCACAAAGCAAGTGCTGAGCTGTGTGTGTTCTGTGCCAGGCTGACCCTGGCGTGTGGTGGCACTGCCATGAACTCCGTGGAGGATCTCACTCCTGACTGTCTGGGGCACGCAGGGCTCGTCTACGAGTACACACTGGTGAGTACAACCAAGAGCTGTGCTGGGGTATTGAATTAAAGGCTGGTGGCATTTCTCATCCCTGTGAATGTCTGCCTGGGTATTTGCTCTGGTCATAGTGTATTTTCTTGGTGTTGTCTGTAAAACTGAAAAAAAAAAGAGAAAAAAAGATCCTGCTGGTTCTCACCACTTCTCGAAGTGCTGGTAGTGCAGAACTGAACCTGAACACATGCAGTTTTTTTCATTCAGTGTACAAATGGATAAAGCAAGTGCCTGACAGGGATACACAACCCTGTTTCTCGCAGGGTGAAGAGAAATACACCTTCATTGAGAAGTGTGAGAACCCGCGCTCCGTGACCCTGCTGATCAGGGGCCCCAACAAGCACACGCTCACCCAGATCAAGGACGCCGTGAGGGACGGGCTGCGAGCTGTCAAAAACGCCATTGAGGACGGTGAGTCTGCTCTGGTAGGGATGTGAAGGGTCTCCCGTGGAATCTCACTGCAGAATTAGGGAATTCTGTATCACCCTCCTTGGTACCCCTGCAGTCGGAGCCCAAACCAAGTGTTACAGCTCTGCCACTTTGTAGTTTCCAAGTTACAGTTACAGCTCTGCCACCTTGTCCTTTACAAGTAGTTTACAACTGTGTAATTACTCACCTGCTCAGGTACGAGCTGTCTTTTTAAGAGTGAAGGAAGAGATCAAAGTGCACTGAAAATGAACTGTTTGAATGGGAGTAGGTGCTTGCTTTGGTTTGATATCACGCTTTCCCTTGCAGGGTGTGTGGTTCCAGGAGCAGGGGCACTGGAGGTGGCAGTAGCTAATGCTCTTGTTAAGCATAAACCCAGCGTGAAAGGAAGAGCCCAGCTTGGAGTTCAGGCTTTTGCTGATGCTCTGCTCATCATTCCTAAGGTAAAGAAGTTCCTGAATAAAGTGACATTAAAGCACGTGCAGACCCATTGCTTTTCCTGCTGGAGGGCTCTTTAATTACCAACATGAAGTGATGAGTCTGTTCTGTCCCAGGTTCTCGCTCAGAACTCCGGGTACGATCCCCAGGAGACCTTAGTGAAGGTTCAGACGGAGCACGTGGAATCAGGGCAGCTCACTGGGGTGGATCTGAACACTGGTAAGGACTTCCTGAACAATGGGGTGATGCTCTAGTAAAGAACCCGTCTTGGCTCAGCTCTGAAGAACAAAGTTGCTCTGAATGCAGAAAGTTTTACCCATTTCCATTAAAAGCTACACAAAAGCCTTGGCAGGTGTCCTGTTGCTGCAGTTGGGTGTGTTGTACTGCAGTGCATTCTGATTTAAGGGTTTGTAGTGAAGATAAAACACGGGGTAACACTGTGTTGGAGGTACTGAGTGATACCAGATGTCAGCAGAAAGTCTCACTTTGTTGTGTGAACTGTGTTTAAAGATTGTTTCGCTTCTGTTGTAGGGGAGCCGATGGTGGCTGCAGCAGCTGGAATCTGGGATAATTACAACGTCAAAAAGCAGCTGCTCCATTCATGGTAAGGGTTACAGGATTTCCACTTGAAACAGCAATGGCTGATCATTTAAATGATAACGTGGAACTGGGATATCCCAGACAGAGGAAGCTGCCTGGAAACACAAAAATAAACCTGAGTCTTCTTGAACTATGTCAACATGGCAATTCTAACAGTATTTATTTACTGTTTCTAGCACGGTGATTGCCAGCAACATTCTCCTGGTGGATGAAATCATGCGAGCTGGGATGTCCTCTCTGAAAGGCTGAGTTGGATCTGCTGGTGGGACAGTGGCACCTCTTGTCGTGCCCCATGGAATGTCTCCAAGGAATCCCCCCGATGGCCATATCCTTGGCCCTGGTGGATTCCCAGCAATGGAAGTCACTCTGCCATAAGGGGCAGCCCCTTTGGTAAACACGGCCACTCAAAATACTATCAACTTAATCAAAGATTTGGCTCTAAAAATGAGTTATTTATTTTTGATTTCACTGAAGTGTACGGCTGCAGTTGCTTTCATTTTTACCCAATAAACTGTTCTGTTCTGTGCTTTATGTGTGTTGGTTCTTTCAAACTTCACCTCCTCCTAACATTCTGCTTCCTGCCTTCCCAGCAGTGATGGGCTGCATTCCTGATTCCTGCTCTTGGGAGTGCTGTCAAACTACTGCTCAAGGGTCTCCTGTGGGAATAGGGTGGGATCAGACCTGGGATTAAGACAATCACTTAATAGTTTTGTACTTGCTTATGAATCAGAGTTCACTTACTGGAGAGTGGGTAGAAGTGGGTGGAAGGAAGGACCTGTGCAAGGTTGTCACCCTTGTCACAACAGAGGGGTGAATTTTTAACACTGATACTGATGCATTAATGTATTTATGGATGGGTGCTAGAGCAGGTCTAGGCAGAGCTGCAGTTTCAGATCGGGATTATAGGAGGGGAACAGGCCCCTGCCCTCCTAAATGAGTTTTTCCTAATCCCAGTGCTGCTTTGTGTTGACAGGTCTCCTTCCTCATTCAATGTGGCTGCTGAATGACCATAAAAGAAACCTTAAAAATCAATAACCCACCACAAAAAAAAAACCTCAAACACCAAGGAGAGGGTGCACCCCTTGCGTGCCTGGGTGGAGGGGTTTGCGGGCGGTCCCGGTGCCAGAAGGCGAAACGCATTTTAACCTCTGTGTTTGTAGTTGCTGGAGAAGGAAATGCCCCTTTTCTTACAGACCGGGCCATCCACGTGGGGCAGGGCCCGGAAGCGCTTCCCGAGCCCGCAGCACCTCCGGGTCGGATACCCCGGGATGGCGGGGCCGGTCCTGCTCCCGGTCCGGGCCCGGAAGCGCTTCCCGAGCCCGCAGCACCTCCGGGTCGGATACCCCGGGATGGCGGGGCCGGTCCTGCTCCCGGTCCTGCTCCTGGTCCTGGTCCTGCTGTGCTGCGGGGCTCAGCGCGGTGAGAGCCGAGACCCCCGCGCATCCAACCCTGCCCTCCCCCGAGCTCCCTGCCCATCCTCCCCCGCGAGGGGAGCCGCTCCCTGCCCGACAAACACTGAAAACGGGGCTTGGAATGTTTTAAACCTCGTAACCGAACCCCCCAGACCTGTAGAGGCGCCGCTCGCAGTCGGTGCTGCAGCGCACGCCCCTCCAGCACGAACGTCCAGGGGTGTTCCCGCAGGAGCTGCGCTTGAGAATTGACCTTCTCGTGCTGAATCTCTTCCCCTTTCAGCTCCCGGAAAGGATGAAGGCATGGTGCAGCTGCCCGGAGGGACGTTCCAGATGGGATCCAGCTCCCTGGAGAGGAGGGGCGAGGAGGGGCCCGTCAGGGAGGTGACAGTGAAGCCGTTCGCTGTCGACAAACACCCCGTCACGAACAGGGATTTCAGGTGAGAGCGAAGGCTCTGCCGGGCGAGCCCTCGGTGCCCCGGGTGGCTGAGGGGAGGGCGCTGCTCTGGGTGTGGGTGCCGGGTCGTTTGGGGCTGGTGCCTGCGGTCTGTCAGTAATAAATAACCCTACGAGTGCAGGCCAGAGCATCTTACCAGTGTACCTTGTAAACATCCTTCATTTTTTTATCCTTTCCTCCTCTTTCTTTCTGCTTGTTCCCTTCTCTTCCTCTTCCTTCTCTTTTCCTCATTCCCCTCCCCCTTTTTCCTCTTATTCTTCTCCTCTTTAGCCTCTTCTTTTTCCTCTCCTCTTCTTCTTTCTCTTCTTTTTTTCCTCCTTTTCTCTTCATTTTCTTCCTTTTTTCCTGCTTCTCTTCTTTCCCCCCTTCTCTTCTTCCTTTTCTTCTTCCTTTTGTCCTCCTGCTCCTCTACTTCTCTGCTACTCCTCTTCCAAACACAGGTATTTTTTGTGTATGTGCCTCTTTTTTACTAATAGGGCTGTTCTGCTTCAGGTTTCAGGTTCCTATAGGTTCAGTTTGCATTTGTAAATACCAGACCACTCCATGAATTTTATCAAAGCCCTTGTACAGAGCACTAATAAATGCACAGGGGGAAATGCCTTTGCTTGCCTGGCTGAGCCCTTGCACCAGAAACTGCCCAGTAATGGCAATTATTGCAACTTAGGCAACGGGGAAGCAAATGGTGTAGAAGCAGAGGGAGATTGTTCAGTAGTATGTGACATTTTTTTGCATTTTGGGGGCATTTACAACAGCAGCTGCAGGTTTTATTGGCTTTTAAGGGATTTAGAATCTCTGCAATTGTTACATGTTATGGAAGACCTGAGTGCAGGGTGAGTTTACCTCCACAGGTAACATAAAAACAATCAGATCTGTGAACAGATGCATATTGAATGGTTTTATCTCTTAGATCTATGTGGTTTTTCTGTTAAATCTATATCAATCCATATGGAACTGTGCTGGGGAGGAGCCAGGACTCTCTGGAGCAGGGGGGTGTCTGTGGGGCATGTACCTTTTGCCTTGCTCTGAGCTTGCTGCATGCACACATTGCTGTATTTGGTGGTGCAGCACTTGAAGATTTCTTACCCAGAAGCCTGAGCATGTTGTATTTATGCCAGGGAGTTTGTTAGAGAAAAGAAATACAAAACAGAAGCAGAAGCGTTTGGCTGGAGCTTTGTCTTTGAGGATTTCGTGTCCGAAGAGCTGAAAAAAAAAGTCACCCAAAAACTGGAGGTAAATCTAAACCCCACAGGGATGAGTTTCAGTGGTGATGGGTTTGCTTTTCCACTGAGGAGCAGGTGCCTCTCAGTGCAGGGCCTGGCTGTTCTCAGGGGTTTTTCTGTAGTCTGGGGTGGTTTTGTTTTTGAACCTGGCAGGGTTTTGAACCCCAGGCTGAGCTGGGGTTGATTCCTGGTGCTCCTCTGTTCACATCCTCTGTCAGAGCTGCTCCAGGGAGCTGTGACAAAGCAAAGCACGTCTCAAAGTACTTCAATAATCAAACTTTGAACAGAAAAACTAAACCAGCACAAGCCTCTTGATCTATTTTCACTCTTAAAATCAGATGCCTCTGCTCTGTGGGAAAGCACCATCCCAATGCCTGTGATAACCCAGCTCAAACTGCGGCTTTGACCCGTTTCCAGACTAACACACGCTGCTGTGGGACGGTGTCAGGGGGTGTCACCAGTTCAGGTGTCACCAGTTTACCTTTAATCTGGTGGTGTTTCTTTCCCCAGTCGGCCCCTTGGTGGCTGCCCATCGAAAAGGCTTTTTGGCGACAGGTGAGTGAAAACCCTGCTGTGGTGAATCCTCTCCGTGCTGGGAGCTCGTGTGTGTGTCAGCGTGTGCCGAACCTCGTTGACCGAAAATGGGGGGGGAAAGAATAGCAGCTCTGCTGCATTTTCCATCCCTTCACCTCCTCCACCCCCCCCCCAGTCCCTTTTTCTAATTGAAAATTTGATACAATCATTTCAAATCTGCTTGCTGCAATTCTTCCCAGCCCTCAGGCCCTGGCTCCAGCATCAAGGACAGGCTGGATTACCCGGTGCTGCACGTGAGCTGGAACGATGCACAGGCTTTCTGTGCCTGGAAAGGGAAGAGGCTCCCGACGGAGGAGGAGTGGGAATTTGCTGCCAGGGGAGGACTGGAGCGTATGTACCACAAGCTCTGACCCTTTTCCAAACCAAGGCATCGAGTAGTGTTAGTTCCATCAGATCCAAACCTCCCTCCTGGGGTGTTTTCACAGGTTAACTGGGGGGAGAAAAGGGACGGGGAGGAGGTAAACCACTTCTTTTGGCCTGGGAGTCTAATAATAATAACAATAAGTAAATAATTAAGATGTTGCTGATTCCCATCTCTCCTCGCTTCCTTGGCAGTGTCTGTAGGGATTAGACCCACAAGCCCTGTTCATATAATTATAAAACCAATCATAAAAGCCTGGTTAAAAACTGGAGTGACACAGGAGTAACAGGTGTCTTTTCCTCCTTGGCAGAAAGGCTGTATCCCTGGGGAAACAAGTTCCAGCCAAACCGTACAAATCTGTGGCAGGTGAGATCCTAAAAATCATCCCATCTGCGCTGAGCTCTCCTGAGGGGGGTGGTTAACTCGACCACTGCACTGGCTGCTGGTGCTGGGGAGCACTGGGGACTTAACTGCAGAGTGCTGAAACTCAGCTCCTGGTGGGTTGTCCAAAATACCTTTAGAGAGAGCAGGGCCACCCCATCTTCCCTGGGAAACCAGGATTTCAGTGCTTCTTAAAATTCATACATAAATTTGTTTGAAAAAGGGGGTTGTCTTGGGAGAACCTTAGGGGGTTGATCTCCTTTGGCCAGAAATGCTGCGTAAATTTGCAACAGAATGTTTTTTGCCGAATTTAAGTGCGACCCAGCGCCGTGAAAAGCAAGATTTTATGTTGTTTCTGTGGTGGTTCTTTGCTTGGAGTGATGTCTGTTCCCCCAGGGCGATTTCCCGCGGGTGGACACGGCTGAGGACGGTTATCACGGCGTCTCACCGGTGACAGCGTTCCCCCCTCAGAACAGCTATGGTACAGCCTCCTCCTGGTCTGGGGGATCTGCTTCCTAAATTAACACTTGTTATAAAATGGTTTGAATGTTGTGCCCCCTCTCGCACCCCAAAGTGCTCTTGCAGCCCTCACAAATGTGCTCTTGTAATCCTGACACAGAACCATCCCTGTCTCAGGGCTCTACGACCTGCTGGGAAACACCTGGGAGTGGACGGCGTCGGAGTTCCTGGCTCCGGGAAGGCCATCCAGGCAGGGGGCTCAGCACATGCAGGTCCTGAGAGGGGCCTCGTGGATCGACACTGCAGATGGGTCTGCAAACCACAGAGCTCGTGTTACCACCAGGTAGGTCTGGGCAAGGCCCAGGTGCTGCCTTGCAGGGATTTCCTCTGGCCTGGTTTTATTTGGAATGGAGGTTTGTTTTGAAAGATAATTGTTTGTTCCTACTCAGGTTTTTTTTTGAGAAGCAGTTGGGAGAACACACTACAAATACTGCTAAAACTTTCCTGCTATAAATCCAGCCCTAACTGCTTCTCAAACCATGAGTGTTTTCCATCGGGTATTTAGAATTAAATGCTTTTCTTGAAGTTATTCAAGGGAAATGGAAGATGTTTCTAGTCTGTTACAGCAGGTCACATTAAATGATCTAAGTGTTAACTAGGAAGGGTTAATTTGGGGTTTCTTTTTCACTGTTGAGAATGGGGAACACACCAGACTCGGCCTCTGACAACCTCAGCTTCCGCTGCGCTGCCGACATCCCGCCTGTCACAGCCTGGAAAAGCCGGACCAAACCCGAGCTCTGAGGGGTCACTTGGGAAGACCTGAGGCATTTTCTCCTGTGGAGATGATCAGTAACCCCCAGCTGTCGATTCCATTAAACCCTGATGGTTTTAAAAAATTAAAAATAAACACTTTCAGCTATAACTCCTTTGGGCACTGGGATGTCTGGGCGGGAGCAGCGACCGGGAAGGGCAGGCAGGGGGGTTTGTCTTTAGTATCCATTTGGTGTGGTAGATATTCCAGCTCTCCTTTTGGTGTCCTTTGTGAATAAGCAGAGGGGTGTATGTGTGTGGGACCAGGCAAGAGCTTCTCTGACCTCCAGCCCCACACCCACAGACCCCTTTGGTGTGTGTGGGGCTGCCATGAGAGGCAGCTGGGGGGGAAGTGACAGGAGCACATCCCTGGAATGGGGATTCCTTCATATATCAGTCTCCATCCCCTCAGGAAGTCCCAGCTTCATACCACCTCCTGAGCCTTCCCAGAAATAAAAAGAGGCACCTTTATTGACCCTGGAGCAGTGACAAAATAATGTGTTTGCTGGTTTCTAAGTGCACAGGTGTCACAAACCAGTGACTCACCTCTCCCAGGTGTTACAACCAGCACAAAGGCTATAACCTGTCTGTGCACGAGCTCTGCACCAAACCTGATGGGACGAGGAGCCCCAAGCACATGGGTGGGCGGGGATACCACTCAGGGCACTGCTCATCACTCCTGCACCTCTGACTGTCCCAAAAGGGTCGTGCTCTGGTGCTGGGCTTTGCCAAGGGCTGAGCCTTCCCTGTTGGGAGCTGCAGCTGGTTATGCCTCTATTAAAAGGTGGCTTCTCCAAACCCATTCTTACAGTGGGACAAACCCCAGGGGCAAATCGCAGCTGGGTCTGCATTTGCACCTGACCCGAGGCCAGCGAAAGAGAAGGAAAGAAAAACAGAAATCCCCACTTTGTTTCCAGAGATTTTACTCGCCTATCGAGAGCCAAATCACAGGCTTCCACAGGGTGATCAGAACAGCTCTTCCTCGGCTGCCAGGGTCTGCAGGATGGCCTTGCAGGTGTTCTCGAAGAGGGCAGCCCTGTTCTGGGCCTCCCCCTTCTTCACCCAGTGCCGGTAGGTCCTGAAGGCACAGGCGTCGATGAGCTTCCGGACGGGCTTCAGGGCGTAGGGGTCGCGCACCACCAGCTCCCTGGTGACCGACTTCACCAGCCGGTACTGGTAGTAGATTCGGACTGAGGCCAGGACGGTCAGGCAGATCACCTGCAGCACAGGGGGACAGGCTGGAATCCCTGGGCACTCCTACAACACGGCCAGGGCGGCCCCAGTGCGTCCCATGCGGCCGCTTATCCGTGTGGAGGAGTTTGGGAGAGAGCCCGGCTCCTGGCACAGGTGTTTAGTCCATGGATTTGTGCCAGGGAATCATAGAATGGTTTAGGTTGGAAGGGACCTTAAAGCTCATCTTGTCCCAGCCCCCTGCAGTGGGCAGGGACACCTTCCGCTAGCCCAGGTTGCTCCAAGCCCTGGCCTTGAACACTTCCAGGGCTGCAGCATCCGCAATTTCTCTGGGCAACCTGTGCCAGGGCCTCCCCACCCTCACAGGGAAGAATTTCTTCCTTATATCTAATCTAACCCTGCTCTCTGTCAGTGTGAAGCTATTCCCTCTTGTCCTGTCACTCCAGACTCTTGTCCAAAGTCCCTCTCCAGCTCTCTTGGAGCCCCTTTAGGCACTGGAAGGGGCTCTGAGGTCTCCCTGGAGCCTTCTCTTCTCCAGACTTAACAACTCCAGCTCTTATATGTTTTTTTTGGAAGGAGAGGCAAGTTTTTCCCTTCTCTTATTTAACCCCCATCCTGTGATAAAGCCCTTAGGAAGTACCAGTACACTGAAGTGCTTGGATAGCAATCCTCACCCAGGCTGCCGCATCCTCCCAAAGCCCAGCTCCATCAGCCTTGCTGAACTCCCAGTTTCTCTCGGCTCAGCTGGGAAACCCCTCCTCCTGCTGGCTCCTGCAGCTCCCAAGCTCCTCCTCACCTTGAATTTCCGGAAGGGGCTGAAGTGCCGGACCTCCTCCGCGTCGTACTGCTGGAAGAAGGGGTGTGCCAGCGCCTGTCCAGCCGTGTACCGCTGCCGGGGGTCCACCACCAGGAACCGGGAGATCTGCAGGGGGACACCCAGATGTATCCCAGGCGTCTGCAACACCCCCCTCCACTCCGATTTTTCCCATCCCAAGCACCTACCAGGTCCTTGACGGTGTCGGAGCGGTCGTCCCACTCCGGGGAGCTGAACTGGTAGTCCCCGTTCATGATCATCCGCAGCATCAGCATCTGCTTGCGGTGCCAGAAGGGAGGGGAGCCGGCCAGCAAGGTGTACATGATCACCCCGGTGCTCCACCTGCAGGCAGCCCAAACTGAGCCTCCAGCCCCCCATGTGGCACCTCAGCGGTGGCTACACTTGCCTTTGCCTCCCTGGAAAACCAGGAGGAAACTGCCCTGGGTGGTATCAGTGAGGGCAGCTGAGCTGCTGCTGAGGCTTGTTAACTCTGAGGGGTGATGAGGAGCAGGGGCTGCCCTGCTGCTGGGGAGGGGTTTGAGCTGAGCTGATGTGGAGCTGCTCCCTGGATGCTGCAGGACGAAGCTGAGAGATGGAGGTATTTGCCTTTCTTGGGTATTTTAGGGGAAGGAGAGGATGTGGGAGGGTGGGATGCAGTGGTGCTCTGAGATGTCCAGCTCAGGCTGTGGTGTGCAAAGTGTCCTGCCATGGCAGTTAACAGTGATATTTAAACTAGAAAGGGACTGAAATGCCCTGGTGTGTTTTGAGTGCTTGGTTACGGCTCTGAGCACTGAGGACCTGAGCCTGAAGCCAGCAGAGATGGTGGCAAAGTTCCTGTGGGGCTCTGACAGGCTGTCCTGAGCTGGCTGCTCTCCCAGGGGCTGCCTCGGGTTCATGTATGTTTAAACAAGGTGTGTGATGTGTCTTGGAGCTCAGCTGAGTTGACTTTTATGAACAGAAAGTGTTGCTTTGCTTCCTCCCTGATGGGGCAAAGGCTGCTTCTCCCCCTGCTCTGTGCCTGAGCTCCCTGGTCACCAGGACAGCCCCTTGCAGCTGCCAGGGTTGTCATTTAACTCTTTTCAAACACTCTAATGGGTTTCTATTGGCACAACTCTGGCTGTGCCTCAAACCATGTGTGTTTTGGGAACAGCCCAAGGGGGAGGTGTGGGGGCAGCGTCTCACTCACATATCGACCTCCTTCCCGTAGCCTTGGTGCTCGTCATCCATGGAGCACTGCAGGATCTCGGGGGCCAGGTATCCAGGTGTGCCACAGATCTCTGAGGAGACAGGGCAGAGCATCCCCTTGAGCCACTCAGGGGGTTTGTGCCACCCCCACCCACCCCCGAGCAGTCAGTGAGGGGGAACTGGATCCCAGGTGGGATCTTTGCTGTGGGGTGGTGCTCCCAGGAGTAACTGCAACTCAGAGGTGGCTTTTCTTGGTCAGTTATAGTGGCTAAAAAGCGAGTGAACAGAGGGATGGGGATGCTGCTGGGGGGCATTGCCTGTTGTTGGATCTGTGGCTCTTTGCAGGTACGAGTTGGGGGAAAAAATGTTGGGCAGTACGTGGATGGGGTAATGAGGATCAACTCACTGATGGAGGAAAAAAGACATGGAAAGAATAGGATGGTTTTCCTAAGGGGCAGCAACTTTTTCATGGCAAGGAGAGCAGTGTGGAGGCCGAGGGCAGGCAGAACTCGTGTGTGAGCAGGAGAGCACCCCAAGACCAGCACCAGTTTGCACCCATGGCAGAGAGACTGGCTCAAGGAGACAGTGGGGCTGGAAAAACTCCACTGACTCCCATGGGCACTGCAACAACATTCCAGCATCACCCTCACCTTGCCATCCTCCTACCTTTGAGCTTCTCATTCTCGTTCAGCTGGCAGGAGAAGCCAAAATCTGTCAGCTTAATGTTCATGTCATCATCCAGGAGGATGTTCTCCGGCTTCAGGTCCCGGTGGACAATGTTGATGGAATGGAGGTACTGGATCACTTCCAGCAGCGCTCGCATGATCTTCCTGGGGATGGATGGCAACACATGTCCTATCCCAAATGCACCACGCTCCCAGGGATGGGGATGGGGAGAGGGACACAGCACAGGAGCACAGCCTGGGGTGCTGTTTTGTCCATGGGTGCCGTGCTGGCTGCAAGGTTGTCCCTCAAGACCACACTGTGCTTTTGCGACATGATTTTCAGCCATCTGCATCTGGCCTTACCTGGTTTCTTTCTCGCTCAAGGTGACTTTCTCGGTGAGGTAGTCGAAGAGCTCCCCTCTCTTCATCCTGCACAAGATGGGGGAAACAGAGTCAGGCAGTGGCTGAGCTGTAATGGCAAACCAGGGCGGTGGCACCCAGGGGTTGCTGCCCCTTAACAACCCAGGGCACCCATTGCACAAAATAAGCAGCTGACTTGTTAGTAAGAAGGGGTAAAAATGCCTTTATATATTTCTGTAAAACATCAGGTGGCAGAAGAAAAGGCTGTGTCTAGAGAGGGCAGGTTTTGGACAGAATCACAGTATTGTTAAGGTTGGAAAAGACCTTTAAGATCATCAAGTCCAACCATGAAAGATGGGACAGGGACGGGGCTCTCGCAGTGCCATCCCCCTCCACTGACATCCATCCCACTGCCCTGGCATGGAGAGCTGTGGCATCACAGACACCCTGGTCCCACTGAGCATATAAATAACCCACAGGGGTGCATGACAGCTCCCACCAAATGTTACAGGGAAACCTGAGCTGCTGACGGAGGGGAAACAGTGCTGGCAGCAAAGCTGCAATGAGCTGGCTCGATTCTACCTTAAGCAAGAGCTGGTTGTGCCCCAACTTTGCCCTGTCTGGGCCATAAAAATCTGGGGCCAATCTGCAGAGAGGGAATGGGCCTGGGATGCTGGGCAAGCTGGTACTTACAGGTCAAACACCAAGAAGAAGAAGGTGCTGGATTCATAGCTGTCCTTCAGCTGGACTGCAATAAAACAGGGGGGCTGTGAGCACAGTGTATAGCATGTTCCTGTCTGTTAACAGGCTAAAATTGCTGATTTAATTGCTAACAGAATTAATGAGGAGTTGATCTGCACTAGTGTTTTGGCTGGGAGACAGCATGGGCACTGCTGGTGTGTGTGTCGAGGCAGAACAAACAACACTCTGAGCAGGTGCCCTGTGTCGTGTTACGACCATCAGAGCTCTGAGCTTCCAGGGATTTCATCCCTGAAACCCTTCCTGGGGGGACACACTGGAGAATTAAACAGGGCAGAAAACCCCCTTGCCCTGACTTACTGACGTTGGGGTGGCCTGAGACTTTGCGGAGGATGTCGATCTCCTTCGTGGTGGCTTCCCGCAGCTCCTGCACCTCCTTGGGGGAGATGTTTCCCGCCGTGATGTCGATGATCTTCACGGCATATTCCTGCCTGGTGGTTTTGTGGATGCACCGGCGGACGACGCTGCTCACCCCCCTGCCAGGGACAACACAGACAGGATGGGGGTTCCACTCCTGCCCACCCAACCCGACCCCACGGCCGTGCCATCGGCACCTGGGCCGGTCGGTATTTCATGCACGAGCGGGTCTCACTCTGTCGCCCCGTCTCGGTGGGACAGGAGGTTTTTGAGCTGATGGAAAGTGCTGTTCCATGCTATTTTTAGCCCCATGCTGCTGTGGGCCCTGTTTGTATCAGATTCCCAGGGAACACTGTTCCTATCGGGTACTGGAATGCGTGAAACCAAAACAAGCTGTTTGCCAAGAACAGGCTTTACCTGCCCAAAACCTCCTTCGGCTCATATTTTTCATAAAACTCCTTGGATGAGTTCCAGTCTGGTAGCTCTTCTTCCTTGGTCATCTCTGGCTCCTATCTGGCAGCACTCTGGGCTCGTCTGCAGGCACAAAGGGACTGCAAGGAGAAAAGAGTGAGGACAGGCACTGGCTGCCCCCGGGGCTGGGACCCTTGATGCCTTCTGGAGGAGAAAATACTGAGGAGGGAGGAGGAGGAGGAGGACAATCCTGGACCAAAGACCAACAGGATTATTTTTCTGGTTGGAAAAGCCAAGCTTTGCCCTTGGGACCTTGTGGAGATCCCACTGAGAACAGGAGAAATCCCACTGGATTCTCCCATAGCCTGGCTGTCCCAAGGGGCAGAACCAGCCTGGCTGGGGCAAGGCTTTGGGGAGCACTGCAGCACCTCAAAACCTGATCCCTTCCCCACACCCAGCTCACAGGGCAAGTAGCAACCTCCAGGATCATCACCCAATGCCAACACCACCCAAAGTCCCTTGCCAAGCGCCGGAATCTGCCTTTTTTTTCTTTCCTTTTTTTTTTCCTTATTATTTTTAAGACGACAGAATTATCTTTGCCTGAGAACAAGGGGGAAAAAATAGTGTTTAAAGGGAAGGGAAAAGGACTAAGGAGGGAAAACAGGTGGTGAGAGCCAGTGAAGCAGCAAGAGGGGCTCAGTGGGTCAGTGTGCAGGTGGGGAACTAAGTGCTGTGGGGTCAGTCAGGGCCAAGCCAGCATGAGGACAGCAGCTGAACAAGCTTCCTCAGCCACTTGTGTGCAGCTGCCAGCAGGCTCCAAAACTCCTGTAAGGCTCTTATCTCATTTCTTTTTCCTATTTCGGGGTTGGGTTTTTTTGCCAGAGGAGGAGCGGTTTGACAGTATTTTGGAAGGGGCGTGGGATATCATTGGTACTCCTGATCCTTAATTTTTACTGGCTTTTCCCTTTAAGCTCTGGGAACTGGATGTTTTCAGCTTCTTTCTGTGCCCATACACGGAGCCCATGCAATTAGGATGGAAAGCAGCTCTTACAAGCTTGGGCAGCAAAACTGTCACTTTGGGGTGACAGTTTGTTGCTGGGCAGGGGAGAGAGGCAGGCAGGAGATCCCCAGTACTGCAGGCTTTTCCTCACCCCCCTCTCCAGGGCACTGGCATCTCTAAGTACATTTAAATCTCATTATCAGTGTGTATCTGTCCTGACCTGGTTGTAAAGACCGATGGGGTGTTTTGGGTGTCTGGCTGCTGCTGCTGGGAGTGATGTCTAACACGGGCTGTTCTAAACAGCCGTAAGTTCGACTTCATTTATAAAATTTTAGCCGTTGGAAATATTACAAGCAATGCCAAAGCAAGCCTGAGCTGGAATTAGAAACGAGAGGCGGGATCAGGAAGTAGGGAAAATAAAATATCTCTGAGGTGGAGGAGAACCAACAACTTTGATTCTTTTTGAAGTGAAAAATCCACATCCCGGAGGGGTTGGTGTTGTGGGGAAGGGCTGGAGGTTGGGGGGGTGCATCCGTGGAGCACTGCCGGGAGAAGTGTGGGATCCATGTGCCGCCTTCTCCTGGGACGAGAGAGCCCGGGAGTTTGTGCATAACACCCTGGAATTATATAAGCAGCCGGTCCATGGCACTAACGGGATACGCTGGGACTGCAGAGAGGGGGCAAAGGGGGGAATTTTCTGTCTGGGGAGACGCGCCGGGCATCGCCCCCCGCCCGCAGCTGCCACCGGGGAGGGGGTCCAAAGTTCGCCTTCATCGATAGCAAATAACGTGCAAATACCGACCGGGATAAACCTGGAAAGCTCAAGCTAAACTCAGCTTTTAGGCCGGTTTTTAGCACTGGAGCTCCCCCCTCTCGCCCCCGGCCGAAATCCGGCTCCAGCAGCGCCGCCGACCCCCCTCCAAGGGAGACGGGGGGGGGG
>NW_016690383.1:1421935-1426864 GCF_001604755.1 Lepidothrix coronata | reverse complement strand
AGCTTGGCCCAAACTGGTTTTATTTCTGTTGTACCTCGGAAGTGAGCTGGGAGCTTCATCAGCAGAGGCAAAGCTACTCGTGTCACCAGCCCTCATTCCTCATGTATGAGGTGACCCTTCCCCCAGGAGATGGACTTGATGATCCCAATGGTTTCCTTCCAACTCAGTATTCTATGATTTTGAACACTGATTTAATCCTTTCACTTCCAGGAACTGCAGATGAGAAGCGAAGGGCTTTAGGAACAGGCAGAATATCCAGCAGCATAAAAGCAGTTCAGGAAAAACAGGTCATGCCATAAAAGGTATTTTTATCAGGAATTGCACGTTTCAGAGCAGGGTTATTCCCCACCACACTCCCATGTAGGAGTACACCCTATCCAGGGTTTACCAGAGAAGTGCAGCAAGGTGTTTACTCTGCAAGCTCCAAGGATTTGAGCAAGGCATGAGCTGGTTGCTCCCTCCGATGGAAAGAGGAGGGTTTGCATTTTGCACCAGTAAATACTCTTAAAATAGTGATGATTATTATTCTTGGTTCACGCAGCAGCAGTGGCTTTGCCACCTCCTGCCCGAGCCAGGCAGGAGGGAAAGGCCACAGGACCATCCTCTAATCTTTCAGCCCTCAGCTCCTGTCACAGGATGAAGGAAACACCTACAGCTTCTGTGTTACTGGGAACTGGAATGTGATGCTCAGAATCCCTTGAATCTGAACACAGAGCTTGTTTTTAAGGTATACAGGAGGTTGCTGGAGGACTGACACCCACTGTGCAGAACAGTGTAGAGTCAGCCACAGCCTTCCCTGTCACTACCCATTTCCATCAGCAGAAGTTGCCTGTGGGGTGCAAATGCTCAAGGAGGAGATACCTGGCAGGCAGAGGTAACCACTGAGCTACCAGCATTCCTGAACTCCTGCAGCTCCAGCCCTCTGGGCACCCTTGCTGGCAGCACAGCTGCCAAAATCAGTTCTCACCTCATCACCCTTCCAGTTCAACTCCAACACTCAAACTCAACAAGCACAGATGGTACTTCTGGAGAGAGAAGTTTATTCATACACCATATCACATATATCCAACACGAGCAGCAAACCAGTGAACCCACATTAGCTCATTCTGCTTTTATTGTTCCTTCTTCCATTTTGTGCTAAATTAATCTGCGGCTGTTTGTTAAGTTGTATCACATCAGACACAGCTATGGCAGGATGAGTGTGAATATATGAACTAACAAGATATCAGACAGCTTTAAACTTTATTATTGAAGCTTTTTTTTTTTCATTCATAGGTCAGTTCTTGAAAGATGGTCTTCAGCAGCCTTGTCCTGCAGGCTTAGGCCAAACCTGCAAGGTAAGGAGTTATGTCAGTAAGTTTTGGATCCCTGAATGGCAGCTGGTTTTCCTTGCCATAAAGCAGATTTGCTAGGATGTTCCCCCTTCCCCTCATCCATTTGCTGGGACACGATGAACTGCAGACACCAGCAGAGCACCCTGGTGTGCAGCATCCCCACCCTCCCAGGTCAGGATGGTTTGGCTGTTGTCCTTCCTGCAGGCTCACAGTGCCCTGCTGATTCTCCAAGTGTGCTGCTGCCACTCTCCCGGTCAGCTTCAATCCATGCACCAGCACAAAACTTCAGGAATTCACCCCCTCTCCACCCCATCACCTCCAGCTACATGTACAGGACCAAAGCAGGAAACCCAACAGAACTGCAGCTGCTTTACCTGACTTTGGTGCACCTGCCATCACTCCCCATTCCTCACCAGACAGATCAAAACCCCAGGATGTCATTCCCACAATAATTCTACTGATTAGCCCATTTAGTAGTTTACTGTCAGCACTGTCTACTTACCATTAGCAAACCTGCACTGCTTCAGCACCTCGCTGAAGCCCTCGCACAGCTTGAGGTCAGTCTGGTTCTGTGCACACTCCAGGAATTGTTTGATCTCGTACTGGCAAGGACCAGCCTGCTGCTGCTGCTGGGCAGCCTGAGCTGCCTGGGGCTCCTGAAACAGCACACAACCCTGTAAGGGCCCTTCCAACAGCTCCAGCTCAAAGGCAAACCACCCCCGTGCTGCTGGCTGAGGTTTCTTCCCTGTGTTTTAGTGAAAATGTTGCTTTTTAAATGGAAAAAAATATAATGGGCTGAAGTACAAAGTAAGTTTCCAGCAGTGGCATGACACATTCAGAGTAGTTTTTTAAGTGAGAAACACTTGGGTGATTTTGGATATGCTCAGGTAACTCTGAATGGCATCTGGGCAAAAAAATGTCTGAGCAGCACAAAAAGGTCTTGCAATAGATCTTACCATCATCAGACCTGGAACATGGAAGTCCTGCCTGAATAAGGGGAACACTACAGTAGAAAACAACACCCTGCCACAAGCACACATCACTCGTGCATCCTTCTGAGCTACTTTTAAGATACTCGTGGTGAGTGTGGTGGTGACCTTGGAGATTCAATCTAACTACAGACTATATATGATTATATATATAGTCTATATACAGAGAGATTATAATTGTATACCCTAGCTGTGACTTGTGAGGTGTTTTATGTCACTAGCAACTACCTCAGCCCGTAGGCTGATCTGTCAAGGCACTAGTAGTGTCCTGCTGTGCTTTCCCTCACCTGGTAAGTGATATCAGGCCGAGCAGCCTCGTGGCCACTCCCTCCACTGAACCCTCCGGTGATGGCGTGGCCGATGGTGTGTCCCACGGCCGAGCCCACGGCGACCCCGGCGGCGGTCGAGGCCATCTGGGCCATCAGCCCTGGCTGCCTCGGCGCCGGAGCCGCCACGGCAGAAGGCGGAGCCGCGGCCGGGACCTGGGCCCGAGGAGCCGGCGCTGGGGACGCGGCTCTCATCGGCGGGGCCCGGCTGCGATGAGAGAGAGAGAAACCTCATATCACTATCATCATCATCATTCCAAACCGCTCCGGGCAGAGCCCACGTGGCTGCAGGGCCAGGAGGTCACTGTCCCTCCGGAAGAGTCACAGAGTTACACCCCGAGGGCAGGAACTCGGTGTTCTGGTGAGCGACTTATGCAAGACAGGGTCATATTTACAGGCTTCTTTCTGGCTGTTTTAAAGCCTCGCCGTCCCCCCACTCCACAAAGGACTGCAAAATCTTGCGAAAAAAAAATGAGGTATGACCCAAATGGGGTTGATTAACCCTTGAGGGTTAATAAGGCCTTCAAAGTCCAGACGGGGGATGGCCAGGCCTTGTGGCCAAGCAGACCCACTTCCACCCCCCCAACAAGCACCCAGTCCCGCTCCCCCAGAGCCACTGCAGCTCCAACCCGCCGGGCCGCAGCGGCCTGTCCGCCATTGCACTGCGGCCGCTGCGGCCTGCGCGGGGCCCCCAGGAAGGAGAGGGGACGGAGAGAGGAGGAGGCGGCCCGGGTGTCCCTCACCTGGCGGGGGGCGGCACCCGGGACGTGCGGCTGCGGCTGCCCCTGGGCATGGCGGCGGGGAGCAGAGCAGGAGCCGGAGCTAGAGCGAAGGGAACTAGGAAGACAGAAAAAACGCGGCCTGTCCCAACACCCGCCCGCCTCCTCTGAAGGTCACCGCGTGCGCGTCACTTCCGCGTCCGCGCGGGTGGGTGGGCGGGGCCTTGCAGAGGCCACGCCCCCTCCGCTCGCCTGAGGGGACGCGCGGGAACCGCCGCGAGGGGCCGCGATGGCGGCGGAGTCTGGGGTGAAAATAGACACGTAAAGGGCGATAAACCCGCGCCTGCGGGACCCTCAGGGCAAAATAAACACATAAACGGCGATAAACCCGCGCCTGCGGGACACTCGGTTCAAAATGAACACATGGACTGCGGTTTAAACCCGCGCCGGCGGGACCCACAGTCGCAATAAATACCTAAGCTACGGTTAAACGTGTTCCAGCCCTCAGGGAATCGTTCTCTGTGGAGAAGGAACCCCCCCAAAAGCCCTTCAGAATTCAGCCCTTCGGTAGAATTGAAGGTGTTGGATTTTAGCCCAGAGAAGACTGAGGGGATCTCATTTATTATAGGTATATATAAATGTATATACACAAATATGTATATATAAAAATATGTATGTATACATGTATATATATGCATATATTTATATAAATATGCATATATATGTGTATGTATATATGTGTATATGCATATATATAAAATATATCTATATGTGTATATATGTATCTAAATGTATATATGTATATACGTATCTAAATATATATATTTTTATATATTGAATTATTTTATATATTTATTTTTAATATATATAATAAATAATTGTTATATATAATTTTTATATATATTTATTTTTATATATATATATGGTACATGTATGATATACATATATGAGATATATGAGCTGCCCCCTCAGCTCCATGCACAAGGTCATCTGCATGAGCTGACTCTCCCTGCTTTAGAGTCACTGTCTACTTGGAGAAATGTATTTTTTAATCAATTTATTCATTACTGTATTAATTATTTTTATAGACAGCAGCAATTAGAAGGGATACGTCATGACAGCGCCACAGTCACCAGCCGTGATAATTCATGACAAAAAAATTGCTTGTTCACAGTTTCTTCAGTTGTAAAGGAGGGAGCTGTGTAAGATTAGTCATTTCAACATCTTGTATGTCTGGGGATGTAACTCTTGTCTGATGAAGGAAGCATTAAATTGTGAGTTTATGTAGTGGTAATCCAGAAGCACAGTTAAGAAAACCAGTTGTTAATGTCAAAATTATTAGGAGATAAATATAAATAACATTTCATGTTCTCCTCTGTACGTCATCTCCGATCCTTTCCCATTGTCCCTCTCCCCTTGTTCCCATTGACAGCAAATCGTGGCACAGAGAGCGGGAGATTTATAATTTCGTTTATACTTTTTCCAGTGTTCAAACAACTCATTTCTTAATGAGTGGTTTTCTCAACTCTTTTTAATTAATGGTTTTCAACTCCCTTTTTTT
>NW_016690383.1:1388058-1420807 GCF_001604755.1 Lepidothrix coronata | reverse complement strand
CCCCACCCCCGCCCGGCCTGACGTGACGTCGTCGCGAGGCGCCACGTCCGGCGCGAGCGGCGGGGGGGGGGGGGGGGGGGCGGGGCCGGGGGGCGCGGGCGGGCCAATGAAGGGCACGCGCGAGCGCGCGGCGGGCCAATGAGGGGCGCGCGCGCGTGCGCGGGGGGCGCGGGCGCCGGGCGCGCGTCGCGGTCTGAGGCGGAGGGACGGGGCAAAGATGGCGGCGCCCGTCCTGCTGCGGGTGTCGGTGCCGCGCTGGGAGCGGGTGGCGCGGTCCGCCGTGTGCGCCGCCGGCATCCTGCTGTCCCTCTACGCCTGCCACCTGGAGCGCGAGAAGGGCCGCGACAGCCACTACCAGGCCCTGTGCGACCTCAGCGAGCGGGTGCGCTGCTCCGCCGCCATCACCTCCAGGTGAGGCGGGGGTGGGACCGGCCACCCCTCGCCCCGTTCTCGCCGGCGGGGCGGCCAAGGGAGCGCTGCCCCCGGGGCCTCGGGGGGCGCTGGGGGTGCGGGGAGGTTTCCTGAGCGGGTGCGAGCGCGGAGGGGCCTGTGGTGGGGGCACAGGGCAGGGGGAGGGGGGTCAGCGCTCCCGGCCGGGGCAACCCCAGCGCCGGAGGGCCGGGGAGGGAGCGGCTTTTTTCGGGATCACCGGCTTTTTTCGGGATCACCACGGGCCGGAGGGTGAGGCACCCGCAATTCCCGTGTCGAAATCAGTGGCAATTAGGTGGAGCGACGGGCGTTTTAGTGGTAAACGCTCCTTAGAGCGGAGTGGTGCGGCTGTGAGTGGTGGTTGAGGCCAATGTAAACAAGGGCGATTGCAGGTGGTTTGCTTTGGGTGGTTTTAACTGCGGTATCTTGTACTGCGTTTTCATTGAAATGTCACCTGGCAGCGCGGGAGATGGTTTTGTGGTACAGAGGAAGTGCTTCATTCAAGAGAGACTTGGATCCCTCTGCAGCAAAAGCTCAGCCCAGACCCTGAGTTGTTTTGCAGGTGTCCAGTCAGCTTAGCAGTTGTTTCCTAGAGGTCAACGGCTCTTATTTCTGTTAGGAGAGTCAGTCTGTAATATTCTGTTAACTTGACTTGTCATGTAAGTAGTTGGTTGAGTTACAAATATGAGAAGACTTGCCCTGCTGTGCAGTTACAAGTGATTCCAGTACAAACATGGCACAGGGAATAGTTTCAGGTGGACTAGATCTTAGGTGTCTTTTCCAGCCTTCACGATTTTATGGTTCCAGGTGTAATTTGGCCAAGAAACTCTCTTAAAAGCATATTGTCAGATATCTCAGCTAAAGAAATAAGAGGATTTATCCATCAATCTCAAAATTGCTCAGAGCATAGAATATATGTCTGTGTGCATGTGTAGATATACAGGCACATAAGAACATCCACTATAAGGAAGTGGGAAGGGAGGGGTTTGGTTCTTGAGCAAAGCCCTATTATGTATTAAATGTATTAAATGCTTCCTCCTTTTCTTTTAATGAGAATTTTGTTACTACCATGTGAGTGCCTTCAGCTGAATGAGCACTTGGGATTTATTTTTTTCTCCTCTCAGTGTAACCTGTGTAAAAGCTGTCCCAGTTTTTATCAAGGTACTTGTTGTACCATCATAAAAAGCCAGTTGTGCAGAACATGCCCATTCTCCTATCAAGGTGGAAGCTGTTAAACTGTTGAGGTAAAACACACAGGGATCTCATATTCTGAAAACCTCTTCTGTGGTGACAGCAGTGGGATTGTGTTACAGAGATCTGTATCTCTGGATGTCTGAGAGGGGACTCTTGTGATTGAGTGAGGGCTTTAATTCTGCTTTTCTGTCTGTCCTCAGGTGATCTTTAGTTTGTGGAGGTGCTTGTTCATGTCTTTGTTTGGGAAGTGTCCTGAAGTGACAAGTTTTGCTCTAACTAGGGAGAAGACTTCTACAAACTTGTCAGATAACATAAAACTGTATAAATTGAAGTTGTGCATAGGCCACTGAGATTAAACCATGTGAGTCTCATCAGTAAAATAACTTTCACCACCAGGAGCAAAAAGAGAATAACAGGGATTTAATCATCATAAATCACCTCCATAGCAGCCTGTTCTTGTACAGAATTGGTTCTCCAACAGCTTTTTATTGTTGCTGCAAATGCTGCTACTGAGACAGGCAATTTGATGCACTAGTTTTGATGTGTGTTTACTAAATGCTTGGGAGAAGGAAAACACTTAAAGATATAATTGGAATTATTTCTAATTATGGAATCATGCTTGGTAATTATAATGTTCATTAGTAATGCAGCAGCTGACACGCTGAGTGTGCCATGGCAAGGCCTAGAAATACTTTACTGTAGGAATTCTTTGTAGTAATATGAAGAGTCAGGGATAAAATCAACTGAAAATCTCACCAGCAGTTGCTAGGAGAACATACTTAGAGTTCTCCTATTGCAAATGTCAGGATATCTCGTGGTGATTAGAGCAGGTGGTAAAAGGAGTTTGTGGAAAAGGAACGTGCAAGTTCTGTTCAGTCAAGCCATATTTGGAGAAGAATGTGCTTTCCAGGCTGTGCAGGACACAGAGGAGTGTTGTTGCTTTAAAAGTAAGACAGGAGGGCAAGTGATTAAACTTTGAAATAAGAATAACATTGGAAGAAATTTAACTTCTTTTCCGTGTTGCCACAGCTCCCCATCCATCAGTCACTCTCTCTCAGACGAGCGTTCCTTGTCCCCACATCACCAAGGTTTCTGTGAAACTTGATTTCTAGAAGGGAGTTTTAACTACAATTTAGATTTTACTGGGGTAGTGGAGTTTTGAATCTTGTGTTCCAGCTTTTCCACATGTACTGCAGATTTAACCTTCATGTGTTTCTTTCCTCATTAAGCTGTTACCCTGGCAGTCAGAAATTATTTGATTAGCTGATTAGCAGAGTTAACTCTGTAGAGTTAAATGTGTGACAGACTTATACTTTGTGGCTTTTACTGGCTTCTAGAGTGTTCATTCAGTTGTGTGACTTTTATTTAAGCTGGATTTGCTGATGGAACTTGGAATGTAACAGTCTTCACATTTTGAGTCCTGACTCCCACAGTGGACTGAACTTTAGAAAGCGCTTAATGGTGGTGGGATTAATTTTAAGTGTAGAGAATAATTAGAATAAATTAGTTTATTCTTCCCTGAGCTGACTTTCTGGTATTTGAGGGTGAGGGGTTTTTTTGCTAATAAGCTGTTAGTATTTCAAAGTCTTGCTTTTAAACCCAATCTGGTATTGGCAGAACCACAGGAACAGAGATGTAAAGATTGCCAGCACGCAGAGGGAGGAGCACAGAGAATCTCCTATCAGAGCCTGACTCATACAGAAGATTAGGTTGGAGCAATACCTTCCCAGTATCCCTTATTCAAAACAGGAATGGTCAGCATATTTCAAGCTTTTATCGTGGGGAAAGTTCATGAAGTAGTTTAAAAATAAAAGCTGCTAAGGGCTGTATAATAAAGGAAGGTATTAGGGAAATACCAAACGTTTTCATTGGCAATTGCCGTAGGTGTTTTAAATGAATTGCTGTCTTATATTTGAGAATAAGTGGCAAGAGTTGCCTTGTAATGGAACTGGCCTATGGCAGTTCCTGAAAAATATTTCTGGTCTTGCTGTTACAGTAGTTCCACAGAAGGAATTGAACCAATAGACACGTTTCACGTAATGTCGAGAGTGCTACAGCTTGAAATAAAATGTGACCTTTAAGTTGTAAAGCAGAGACCCAGAGCCTTTTGCTCTGATCTTTTGCTTGCCCTGGGAGATTTTGGAGTCTTCTAATACATTTCTGCTTTCTGTCTTGATTAATTGAAGGTTTCCGCACAGGGGATTAGTGGGTGGCTCTCTTTTTGGAGGAATTTTTGTGGCCTGGAGTGCACTAATGCTGTGACAACTGTGACACAGCCTTGAGACAGCACGAAGGACCAAAGGGCACCTGTCACTGTATGTCTTTAGCAATATTTGCAGCTGCGTAAGTGAAGAGCTTTGGCAATAGTCAATATTGATCTAGGTTAACGTCTTTAGAAGTTCTGGAGTCCAAATAGGATTTTAAGAATCTGTGGATTAATTGGATCTCATTGAGAGATGGCAGATTTTAGGAATTCCCTGTTCTAACTTCATGCTGATGGGGGAGGTCTTGGGTTGTCATCTTGTGTTTGAGCTGCTCTGAAATGCCTGTTCTGAAAAACCCTAATATCCCAGAACATTTTGGGTTGGAAGGGACCTTAAAGATCATATATTTCCAGCCCCCTGCTGTTGACAGGGACACCTCCCACTAGACCAAGTGGCATATCTGCCTTGTGTCTCCTGGTGGATGCACCAAACTCATCACTTGGTAGTTCCTGAAAATGCATATCTGTAAAATGTGTGTGTTGGGCACAGGTCTGTTTGCAGTTTGCCAAGGGTGGCCTGTGACAACTGGAGGATTATTGTGTTGCTCTGCTCACCTATAAATCATTGTGAGCAGTGAATTTACACCTGTCTTAAGTGTTATGTTTGCTTTGCCTTGTGCCACAGTACTTAAGCTCTCTGTTGTGTGAGGGTAGTGGTGGAGAGCTCATTCCTCTGCAGGGTGGGTGTGCATTGTGCTGTGAGGAACTGCAGGTAGAACTGACCTGTGCTGGTTTCTCAGTGAAGAACACCTTGCTAGAATTGTTCTGGTGCATCCTTACAGAATGCAGACTGTGGCACTGATCAGGTTGACAGGAACAACCCCATTATCTGAGGAAATGGGACATGGAACCAAACTTCTCAGACCTCCTCTAACCCGATATTTAAACTGCAGTTCTGTTGTGGGGCAGTTCCTGTAAACTTGATATCTGTCAAGTTTACTTCATTCCAGGTTGAGAACATGATATGGCAGTTATCATTCTTATTAACAGTAAATTCCTGATATCCCAGGATTTTTTTATTGCTGTACCTGCAAGCAGGCATTCAGATATGTTTGAGGTTTGCAGTCAGTGACTGATGTAAGGTGGCAAAAGTTAAAAGTAGCTTTATGCAGGTAGTGGGAGAAGTTTGTCTAGTCTGTTCTTGTGAACCAGTGCACACAAATGAGGCCCATGTGCTTTTTAAAAACATTGTCTTAGTTTTGCAGGTCTTTGGGTTTTTTAGTCAGTAATATCTTTCGTGTGAGCCAAGTTAATTGTTTTTGTCAGGCATCTTTGATTCTGGATAGAAGAAGGTAGAAGTTTGATTAAACTGAGGGTGGAATGTGGAGCAATGGGTGATCATTCAACGGGAACCATATTTGTTGTTCTTAGGCTAGTGAAAGAGTTTACATGAAAATGTAGTCTCCTGAACTCAGCTGCAGTCTGTCCTGGCATTTACCATGGGTGGGTGGTCATTTCAGAGCATTCCCAATGTTAGACAGCAGCTGAAATGGGGCTTCTGCAGTTCCTCTGGATCCATTGGGTTTGCTGCCTCAGGGAAGGTTTGGGGACCTCTGGTTTGTAGACTGGGCAGGGGGGAGTTGGAGTAGACAAATTCAGTGCCAAAGGGGAGGGAGGCTCACAGGAACTCCTCTGCTGGAGGGAGCCCTGCCCTGTGAGCCAAGGTTCCCTGTGCCCTGGCACTGCCAGCTGGGCTGGCAGCACGTGTCCAACCGGGACTGACTGGGAGATAACGGGCCTGACTGGGAGGCAGGAGCAGGGGCTGGAGGGTGTGAGCTGGGAAGGAAGGTGTTTCAGGAATGCTTGTAGAAACCAGCTTCATTAAAGTCGCTCCTAAAGCTGCAGAAGCTGATAGTTCAAGTGATTTTTTTTTTTCTTTTCCCATCTCTCTAGTAGAAAATCGATGATTTACTACTTCTGACTGATAAAATACTTCCTGGCTGAGGGACATCTTTTATAAAACACAGCAGTGCCCAAGCTATGGGAGTCTTGTCTTTTATTTTCCATCCTTACAGCACTTACACAACCACATGTGTTTTTGCTTTTCATAAATATATCATTTCTGGCTTGACTGGAATTTGCAATAGGGCTGAGAATTATTTTGCTTGGTGCAAAGTAAATTTAACAAAGTGCCTATAGTTCAAACTCAGGCTTCATTTATGACAGCTTAATAGAAGAGATTATGTAGAAGGGATACAGTGCTGTTGGCTTGTAGCTTGAATGGCCTGTGCTTCTGTAAAGGCTGCTATAAAATAATTAACCACTGTCTGCTTGAGATTTTGCTGATCTAGACAGTGAGATTTTTAGAGACTCTTTCTGAAATAGAGCTGGAGGATATATAGAACAAAATCTCGTTTGTTTATGCTAAATACTGCTAATAGATTTAAACGTGAAATTAAGTGTATCAAAATTTTTGAGCAGTCCTGGCAAATTTACAAATGGGAATTTTTAATCTCCTTTCTTGTGGCTTCTAATTGAAGGCTTTTACTTAATTTATTAAAACTGTTAAGAGTGGCCTAAGCCACCTTGAAACCATGAATTAGGTCTAATCCAAAATCCTCTAGTGAAGCTGGAAAGAAGCTGCAACCAAAGTTTCTTAACATTGCTAAGCACTGACGTGCTCCAGATCCTTTGACCTTTGTCTGAGCTTTCACTGAAGGCAGTGTGTGAGCACAGGCCAGCTCTGCTCCCCTCTGAGAACTTCCATTCTGGACCATAACTTATCTCAGAAGTCCAGTGGTGCCTAAGGAAATGTGCACATCACTTGTCAAGTGTAGCCTTTTTGTAGGAAAATTATATTTATTGTTCCCTCAGGGTTACAAAGTGGTAAGTGTTGCTTGCTGTTGATAACAAAATCATGCTTATGGGATGGTTAATAATCCTGAAATGAGGGGCTTTAAGTAACCTGCTGCTGCTCAGGAAACAAAACTTGAGTTCTTTACTTACAGTTTTCTGAAAACAAAATCTGTTTTATTGTTTTCCCTTTTTATCGCAGCAAACCCAACAGCTGAGAGAGAGAAATGTGTGGGGAAAGCTGCTGCTGCACAAATGCAGAATGTCCTCAGATTTTGGGTCATATCCTATCATAGTCCCCTGAAGGATTTGAGCATTTGCAACTAGTCCTTGAGGAGACTGGAATGTAACCTGGGAAATACATGCTTGGTCAAGGCATCTGCTGCTGGCTGATGTCAGGGACATGATCTGAAGCCAGCTGGACCTGACCCCATCTAATATGGTTATCTTCATGTTCAAATGAATATACAGTGCTTAGTTCTCTTCTGGGCAGGACAACTAAGGATTGCCAGGTGAAAGCGAGGTGATGTGATTCTGGTCATCACCAGGGGTTGTTGTGGAGGTCAAAAGGAAGTGCTCAGAAAGGACCAGGAAGGTTTTTCAAGGTGGGCTGCTGAGGTGTTGGTGCAGGTGAAACCCCAGTTCAGAAGTTTGTTAAGCTAATTCTTAACTTCATGGTGATTGAGGAGAAGGAAAGCATCTTGAGGAATGATCTCTTCATCAAAAGTGTTAAAAACATCTCCTTCTGACACAGTGCTTGTCAGAACTGAGGTGCTTGGCTAGAAAAACCCTATAGCATTGCTTACAGAGTGGATGGGACAGTAATGTAACTCCTGGCTAAATAAATACTTCTTGTTTTGTTTGTTTGACTTGCTGTGCTTGGCAGGCTTGGAATTCTGCTGCTTTTTGAGCCAATACTGATAACTCTTACAGCTTTTACCTTGTTAAACATGAAGGTTGTTTACTTGTCCTCTAAAATGGGTCAGATACTAGTGTACTAAGTGTGGTTCTCATGGTTCCCTTTCTGCCAGTGGCATTTTCTCTGCTAAATTATGGTAAAGTGTTTAAAGTGCATCCCATAATATGCTGTTCTGGAACACAGGGGATGTTCATAATTGTGCAAAAGAGGTAATGATTGAAAAGTGTAAGACTTTCTTGGAGGTGTGTCACTTGTGGATCACAGTGACCTCAGTTCTAGTTTTCCTGTTAAGAAGTGGCAGATGAACACAAATACTGCTTTAAACTTGTAAAAATGCAACAGTGCTGAGCTTTAAATACCTCACACCAAAGGGGACACTGTTTAGAGGGTGAATAATAACTTTCAAGACCTAATGCACATTGGACTGGAAGTCACTGTAGTGTTCAATTTTAGATGTTGGGAAACTACATAGACAGTTCTCACCACTTTATCTTGGATTTCTTGAATCACTATTCAACTTTTTAAAGAGCATTCAGAGTTGTACATGCAGGTGGGGAGTGGAGCAGGCTGTGGTCTTGAACAGAGAGGGAAGCTGAATTACTTGAAACATGCACAAAGATGTGTTCATGGTTTATTTGAAATCTTCCTTGTAGTTAGTTCAGATGGCTTTTTATTTTTAATAGGAGTGAAACTCGGGCGTGGTGAAAGTGGGCTTGGCTCCTGTGTTTGTCACAGTGCTCTGAGTCACCCCGGGTCACTGCAGTTCTCACTCTGGAATTCTTGGCACTTCAAGGATGGGAGCCACAAGTCACGACCAGGAAAAAGTTGGTGATATTGGGCTGTGCTTTTATCCTGCTGTGCAAGCAACTCTGTCATTAGTGCAAGTTCATTTTAGTTAGTATTCTGTATCCAAAAAAATCGATACAAGTTAATAACAGTTATTCTAAGTTACGTTCTTTGTAAGAAAGGCAGGTTCTGTGAAGAACTTCTGATGTTTTATTTCTTGGAGCTTATCCTTTTATTTGGACTTTCTTCTTGTTATTTGTTCGCTGTATTTTTTTTAGACCTCTAAATTATTGTAGCTCAGGTGTGTTTTGCCTGATTTTGGTGCGAGAAGGAAGATTATCCTACTCAGTTTTTATCCTTCCTCCGATTGCTTGCTAAAGTTCTTGGTTCATTTTGCATTTTAGTGGGTTTTAGGACCTCCTCAATAAAATTAAGAGCTGATTTAGCCTCTTCAGTAGAGAAATTAGATTCAAATAAAAATATACAAAGTCTTAATACTTTTCAGTTTGATGCAGAAAACTTGCTCACGCTTCAAACCTTATAAGGCTGAGAAAAGGGCTTTATGTTAAACCACAGGCTGCTTAGCTGTCTTCAAGGGTGTGGAATAAAGATGTGAGATTAGAGCTGTACTCCATGGACTGAAATTTAATACTTCATGTCCTTAAAGCTGCTACAAGGCCAACAAGATACTTAATGAACTATTGCACATGGAAAAAGCGCTCCCCGCGCTCTGACCTTGCAGCTCTGAACAGCTCACGCCTGGTGCTGACTGTCGGGAAGGGCTGGAACTCCTTATCCTTCCACCAGCAACATTTTGTTCCCTTGCAGAATCACTGCAGGGTCAGGTTCTGTAGAAGAAAGTTTCTGATGTTTTTTTTTTTAAGCTTGAGTTTGCCTTCAAACACGACAGGATCTGATGAGCGTCAGAGGTGGGAGCGCACGGGGAGGGCAGGGGCGGGGAGGGATTGAGCATCACAGACTTGGCACACCCGGAGTTGTGCTGTGCAGTCTCTTGGTAAGGAAAGCCTGAGTGTGTTCAGACACAGTTTAATGTCACCCTACAAAGAAGTCTCACTTGGAGACTAGAATAATACATTTCACCTGTGGATAGTAAGCTGAAGTATCTATAAATGTAGTAATACAGAAAAATAAAAATCAACTACTAAATGCAAAAGTAGGATACCTTTAATATATTTGCCTGGCTCTTTAATACTGCCTTTGGCAGCTGGAGAACACGAGCCACTTGTTACATGTGCTGTGACATCTTAGCAAAGGAAGGCTAAAAAATAAACAGTTCTCACTTAAAATCCAGATAACATTCAACGTGTGGGAGAAAAATCTCGTCATAGCAGAGATTCCTTGGAATTGACAGTATTTCTTTATGTTTGCTGATCTGTTTTTCCATGGTGTTTGGCCTTTTTTTAAATCCCTCTCTGGGAAGTGTGGCTCCCTTTTCTGTGAGTGCTGCAATCACACCTCAGATCTTTGGGATCCATCCTCAGTGCTGCTTTGCCAAAAGTGGGACAGTGGGACTGTTTGCCTTCCTATGCAGCAGGGAGGAGGTGCAATCAGCCGTGTCCCCCACATTTTCCATAGCCCCAGAAGTGCCCTGGGATGAGTGCAGGGAGCCAGGCAATTCTGCACTGCTCCTCTCACAAATCCCTGTGTGTATGACCCCTGGCAGCCTCGGGAATGCTGAGCCACTGTCCCCTGGTAAAGCAGCGTTGGGTGAATTGGCACAAAAGTTTCACTTCACTCCTTTACAAGATTTGAGACCAAACTAGTTGAAAGTCTGGGTTTTTTACTTTTTATGCAGTAAATGTACTTTCTAGGAATTGGGACCCAATTTTCTGCTGGGTTTCTTGGGGAGAAGAGCACAAGACTTGCCTATAATAGTTAATTCAAATTTAGTAACTGTCTGCAATTAAAATTATTAATTTGAATATGTTTTGCAAATACTGCACAGATGGCTGTGAGACTGTGAAGTGTTTGGGAGATGGTATTAAACTGTACTTGCTGTGGTCCCTTTTTCTGTGAGGAAACTGCTTGTCATGTGTTGGTAGGCTGTCGCTGATCCCAGGTGTGTGGTGAGTTACATCAGCAATGTTCCTGCCCTGTGCAGAGAGCAGACCTGTGCTGTGTCTTGGTTTAGCAGGGCATTGCCTCTAGTACAAGAAATTATCTAGAAACTGCACTTTTCTTGGCATAAATGTAGCACACTGGCATTTTCTGCTGCAACAGGAATGAGGAATGGTGCTTTTTTACATAGTTCTGTGGCAGTTAACCTGAGAATGGGAACCAAGCCAAGTGTTAATGCTTGGCTTGATGCTCCAAAATCATGCTGGAAGATATCCTGATGTTCTCTTGTAAGTGAGTTAAGTTACCTGTTGGATAGCATTAACTTCATATTTTCAAGTGACACTAACAAATAAGGTCCTCACTTTGCTTTTACAAGTCGTGATCTGCCTTGGGGCATCAAATTCCTGGTTTCTAGCACAAATACATTTGGTAATTTCATCTTTTATCCTCATTGCAGCAGCAGTTTTGTAGGGCTTGTGCTGTCTTATCACTAGAAAGTTGAAAGTCACTTTGTGGGGAATTCAGTTGTTGGTTCAAAGTGTCACACTGTGCTCTGACAAACGAGGTCTGTGGATCTCGTTCTGGTGCCATCCCCAGCTTGTCTGCTTGGCAGATTGGGGTTCCTCCTGAGGTGAGAGACTGATCAGGAGCAGCTGAGGTGCAAACATATGTCCTGGTTTGCTTGCTCTGATGCCAGCAGAGCTGGGAACAAATCCTTACCCCTCCTTGTGCCATCATCCCTGTTTAGTGACCAAATGTCCAGCTTGCTGTGGTGGAGGGAGCTGCTGAAGCTGTTGGGTGCTTGACAAAACAGCTTCAAACAGAAGCAAACGTGGTGTTTGAAGTTGCAGCTGCGTGAACTGGTAGTTTCTGGTGTGTTGAATAACTTTATAACCCGCCAGGTGTGGGATAAAGCTGTACCTGTGGATAAAGTGCTCCCCCTGTTGCGAGCTGCTTGATTTTCCAGGATAACTCTGAACTTCCCATAGGACTCCAGTGGTCATGTCAGAATATATGTACCTCTTTTTTTCTTTTCCCAACAGAGGTGGACTGAAAACACTGATGTAAAAGCAATAGGTGCCCAAACAGGTGTTAATTAGTTTCACTGTTTTACAGATGGGGTCGAGGATTCGGTCTGTTGGGTTCCATCTTTGGAAAGGACAGTGCAATAAATCAGTCAAACAGTGTTTTTGGACTCGTGTTTTATATACTACAAATGCTACTTGGTAAGTATTAATTCTGCTTAAAGCCTAAAGCATGTAGCAGGTCTGTGGTGTTGAAGGAGGAGTGCAATACAGATTGTACAATCTGCAAGAAACCAGATAAATGCTTGTGGTTTTTATATCTTTTTTTTCTTAGCACCAGCCTAATGATACATCTGTCCAAAGGGCTTAAAAACCCAACTGATAATAAGAGTAATTGCATTTTCCTCTGCTATGCTATTAATAATATAGGGTGTCAAGACAGTTTCTGTGCTGGTATTTTCACTTCAGTATATTTAGCATGGGATTGCATGATAGAAAAGAGAGGAAATAAAAATGGAATTTGCAAGTTTGGCAGGAGTAGTAGGCAAAAAAGTGCATGAGATGTGTTGTATACGTGTTGGTAACTACGTGGTCTGCTATAAAGCTGTTAACTTTGATAGAAATAACTTGATCAGCCTGTAACTTTGCCGTAACTCAGGAGTACAGAGGATGGTTGATGTAAACATACTCCTTATCACAGGACTGTCAGACAGAACTTAGATGCTCCCTTCCAAAGAGTGGTTTGTCTTGATTTGTCATGGTGTTTTAACCAGACTTTTCTGTAAGACAGACTTGCTGAGGAGCCCTCAGTCTGAGTTAGTGCTTGGGCTTTGTGCTGTGCGTGGAGGGGGGCCCAGAGCAGCCCTAGTAACTCTCTCTCTCTTGTTGCAGGTATGACAGCAAGTGCAGTAGCAGCTCTAATCCTCATGACATCCTCCATAGTGTCTGTAGTAGGGTCATTGTACTTGGCATACATTCTGTACTTCGTGCTGAAGGAATTTTGCATTGTCTGCGTCATCACATATTTGCTGAACTTCATTCTCTTTATCATCAACTACAAACGACTAGTTTATTTGAACGAGGCCTGGAAACGGCAACTCCAACCCAAACAGGAATAACCCCTGTTTGAACTCTTGACTGACAGTCTGAAGACCCAACTTCCATTAAGTTTATTTTGCAGTAATTTTTTATTCTCCATATCAGACACTCTCCCCGAGAATCATAACTGAATTTTTAATTATAAATTTGAAGGGGCCCCTGATAATTTTTCTGTGCTAATCTTCAGTTTAAATGTGGTTGTGAAAGAAAGCTCTAATACAATCAAAGACAAGCTTTAACTTTACTTTGAAGGAGTTTTAGCCACAGCAAAACCTAGACTCTCTCTTCCCCCTCCACTTGTGAAGTGGGTAACACTTGCTATAAAATATCCTGTATATAAATTCAGGTATAACAAGATGTGATCATGACATTAAATATTCTAGACTAGCATCACCATATTTAATGTTGCCATGTTTACAGTATGTGTATTACTTTTTTGTTTTCGTTTTGGTTTTTTTTTTTTTTTTTTTTAGCTGATGGACTTAGATTTGACTAGGACTTACACTGTAAATAAAATTAGAGCTATTGGTTTCATCCCTGGAGAACTCACTGTACAATGGGTTTTGTTAGGAGCTGTCAGAGGGTTCAGCTCACAGTCGACTGACACGATGGAAGAAGTGACCTCTGAAGAGAACACGGAGTTGCTGCACTCACTGCTCGTGCTGTCCCAAGAATGATGCTTGGGGTTGGTTCCATTTTTTTTTTTTTTTTTCCTTCTGTCTTTCTTTTTGTCTCCAGTATCGAAAAATGGAATTAAAGCTGAAACCTGAAGTGTGTTCATTAAACCACAACCTCGTTAATTCTGTACCGAGTGAAAATAGCTTGGTGTGGTCGACGGAAAGCCTCCACCAGGATATTCTGTGCAGGTTGGGGGTTGGTGTATCAAAGTGTTCTTTGGAAGGACTCAGTTTCCATGCAGAGCTGTTTCATTTTTAAGCTGTGGTCAGCCAGCCAGTGTTACTAATGTTTGATGTTCTATGAATGCTGCAGTATAGGATTGCAATTGCAGTGGAAACCACTGACTGAGCGGGATAACCAAGTCGTGCACTGAAAAAGCAGTTACTTAATTGATCTTCGTCAGGATCCTTGGTTTGTGCTATATTGGGAAATGAACTTTAGGCCTGACACACACACACACAAGATCCCTTGGAAGGGCAAGCTGTTTAATGGGATAAGTGAGTAAATGTGCTCCTGAAAATGAAATGTGATGTAGTGCTATCATTGCTCTTTCTAATAACTAATTGGGAAAAAAAAACATTAAACTGCGGATTTAAAGGAACAAAATTGTACATGTTGTTTCTGCACTCAGTATTCTAAGGCTGAATGTTAAAAGTGCCTTCTGTCTTAAAATCTTAAACCAAATACTTTGCGTTGAACTTGGCAGGCAGAAGTGTCCTTGCTTTAAAAATGAACAAACAAACAAACAAAATTCCCAGCAAACTTGCCGGGGATAGAGGAGTATTAAGAGATATGTTTAGTTTTTAGACTGAGAAGTGGTAGCAATATTGTTTCAGTTTAATTAAAAAAGGTTGATGGCGATTTGGAAAAGTAAAATATTTGTGTTTCAGACTCTGTGACACGAAAACGTGTAGGTTCAGTTACTTTCTGTAATTGGTGCTGTGCTGCTTTTTGCCCTTGTCAGCTTCTAAATATGAAGAATTCCAACTGCATACCAGTTATTTAAAGAATTAATTTAACTACTTTTTGGATTTTTTTTCTCAAACATGAATGTCAGAGAGACACTTCTGTTGTATGGATAAGTGGATTATAAACACTAAGTTGCTGAGGATAAACTTGACTGTGAAACATGCAGTGTTTCCGTAGAGCAAATAGAATTTTTAGATTGAATCCACAAAATAGTATTTAAATTACTACTGAAGTCATTTTCTGGTTTGTTATCAAGGATGTAGGTGGAAACTGCTTTTATGTATAGAGTTCTGTGGTATGAGTAACATCTGTTGCATGTAACACTAAATTACTTGTCCCTCTTGTCTGACAGTTTTAGACAACAATTCATTAAATGCATTTTGTATTGACCAGAGTATAGTTAAAGCTTGTCTTGATGTTTAGTTCTGTCTCTCAAATGCCTTGAACTTTGATATGAGGGGAATGAATGATGTTAAACTGGTCCCTCAAGGCTTGCCTTTGTTCTCTCACAAGCCTTGAGGCGGTATCACTGTTTAATATGTGGTATAGATTTATTTTGATGCATTCCTGTGATCTACACTAAGGCATCTTTTTTTTCATCCAAGGAAGAGGTGAACACGTGCTGCCTGAAATGGTCAGTGGCAGTGCTCATATCTCAGAACAAGCAGCCATGGAGACAAGTATAATCAATGAGTACTTGGTCCAATTTCTGGGAAAAAAAAAGGAAAAAAAGCCCCATCAGCTGAAAGTATTGGTGTTGACTTAACTTCACTGTGTCTTGTGCTTGTTCGTGTGGGCATAGTCTGTTAATTCAGTTTGTTTAGTAAAAATGTTTAGGGCCGGATTTCCAGCAGTCGTGTCTGCAGTCCTTGTTTGTGTGCACATAGGGATCAAATGGAACTGGAGTTTGGTCTCTGGAAGAATTTGCAGCTACACTCTGTGCACAGACTTGCAAATCTGATCCTTAATTGTGAACTCTTTTGTCTTGTGTGCTTTTCTTGCAGTTACTTTTTACTGGAAGTGATTTGCTAGAAACGGCCCTGACTCTTCTATTTCTCCCTCGTGCTTCAGAAATGCAGTTGGCCTGAATAAAGGGCAAAATAATCTTAGCAGTAGAAATTTGGACCTCTTTGCTTCCAGTTCTTTGACTCTCCTTGTTGCTCCCAGTGATAGAAACAGCATCTTTCTTCCAGTAAAATGGCACAGGTTGTGATGTGATGGAACTCAGAGGAGTGCCCCCCTGCCTGCCCCAGCCAAAACAAACGTGGTGGGAAACGTGTGGTTGATTCTGATTTCACCCTTCCAAACCCAAAGGCAAATTCCGAGAAATCTTGAGGATACAGGAAAACACAGGTAAATAATACCTGGGCTGGCAGGGGACAGGGGGATGTTACACAGATCCTCGTTGTGGTTTCAACACTCATGAGAACAGAGGGAAAAAATTCACAATATCCAAACAGTGGTTCTGAATTTGGGTCCTTCCTCCCCCTCTGGCTCTCAGAGTCACCGAATATTCTCAGTTGGAAGTTCCTCGGCGAGGGGCGGATTGGAAAGGCAAAAGAACCTCATCCCAAAACCTGCTTAGGAATTAAACATTCCTGAAATCCTCTTACTGTAAGGTACTTGCTACTCTTAAAGGCCAACAAAGCATTCAAGTCTCGTTGAGGAAATGAGTGTTCTTGGAAGTTTCTCGGTGTAAGGTGTTTGCGATGCTGAGGCCAGTGAAACATTCCCGACCACCTTTGATGCCTGAAGTGGCAACAGATCTCTTGTGAGGAGGTTTCTGCATTCTGTAGTGTTTGTCTGCTGCTGTACAGAGTCTCTCAATTGTTCCAGGAGGTTGGTGAGGTGCTTCAGGCAGCACTTGATGCTCCTAATTTATGTGGGCTGAAGTCAGAGATTGAATGGCTTTGATTCTGCCAATGTTGTTTAAACGTGAACTAGACAAAACCGTTCCAGAAAAGATGAAGTATTCTGTTACCATAAAACTGTATTAAGCATGGCCTAAATATTAGGTGTTTGTTCTGTATAGTATGTTCCATCAACTATTTATTCCTAGTGCTTTAAACTCCAAATTAAACACCCACTGAAATGGAGTCATTGGGCAGATGTTCCTTTCATCGATACAGGCTGAGAGATTCTATATCAGAGGTTTAGGATACAATTTTGCTAACAGGTAAAACAATGTAAATATGTACGAATTCTATTTGTTGCACATAACTTTTTTGGTATAAAAAAAAAAAATAATAAATGTAGAAATTACCTGTGGACGTCTTGCTGCAATCATTCTTATGCTGCATTCATGCAGTCCAAACATAAGAGCTTGAATGAACCCAATCAGAGGCCTTTTTGGACTCAGTCTGAGCCTTAGAAACTGTTTTTAACGTCAGTACTGTAATTCTGTTTCTAGAAACGTACTAAGTTGTGGGGTTTTTTTTCAAAGACATTGTGTGTGTTAGCAGTAGTTTAAAGCACTTGATTCCCCACAGATCCCAGTTTATAGAATTCCTGCAGCTTCATCACGTTGTGTGCACTGGGTGTGTAGAGGCTGAGCAGCGTTGACTTGAGGCTTTAATTGTTTACAGTTCTTTAAGCAACGTGCAAAAAAAACAACTACCTAACATTCAGTGTGTGATCTTTATCACTTCCTGCTTTATTGGTTCTGTGGGTCTGCTTGAACCCACTCCCACAAGATCACAAAGGATCTGGAAAATGCTGTGTGTGTTCCTGGATCTGGGGGGCTGAGGGAGCTGCTGGGAAGGGTTGGGTAGGAGGGCTTGGGTTTATGATTGCGCTGAGCTGGTCAGAACAAGCAGGCACTGAGCTCAAATGTGTGCTTTTCATACATATGGGCATTAAACTCTGCATCTGTTGTGTTGGACTGAATGAAGTTAAAACTTCCTCTTCTGCAGCTGCCAGCCCCATGTTACCACAGGGATCTGAGCCCTGGTTTGTAATGGGTGAACAGTGTCAGATCCTTCTCTGTCTTTTGGTATGTCCTGTCTGGTGAAACGGGGAAGAAAATGATTTTCTTCTTTAAATAATGATGTCTGGAGATGAAGAAGTTGAGATGACTTTCAAACACTGGTAGTGGGCTTAAATATGGTCATTGCTTCTACCATGGTACGTTTGAACAAGTGTCTTTTTACTGTGCATAGACTTTTATATTCTGGGGCTTTAGTTATATAGAAGATCTAGACCTAACCTGGTGTGAGGAATGTCGATAGTGTGTTGTTTCTTTTCCCTTAAAAACTTCATAATTGTTTTGAAGTCTGCAGCAGACATCTGTGCCCTCATTCTGCGTGGGGCAGGGTGGAAGGTGGGGTTGATTCCTAATGTACCAGCTCTAAAGGAAAGAGAATTTGGCCACCACAAAACATAAGAGCAAATATTTTCTTTATATTGTCAGTCTGCCCTACCCCAGACTACTCCAGGCCACTACCAGAAAGGTTCAGAACAAACTTGCCCTCTTAGACTGCTGTTGCTGTAGTCCATGGTGACAGTTTAATATGAAGGAAGCCCTTCCGTGCTGGAAGGTAAAACTGCCTCGAATAGTGGCAGTTTTGGTACTGTGAGTAAAATAAATAGTTTTATTAAAGTTCAGTTGCTGTAGTACCTGCCTATCTAACATATTCCACCTTGCTGCTGTAGTATGAATTCCATACTGTGTTGGGAGTATGTTGGGTGTCCTCACAGTGATTCTTACCCTTCCTAAATGCTGTGAGTGCTCAGGAGTTCTCACACGCACATCCTGTCAGGCAGGAGAAGCTGCATAAACTCTGCTCCTCTGTGGACAATTTGCTGTGATCTGAGTAGTGTAACTGTTAGGGGAGTATAACTGGAAAACCTCATTTGCATTAGGGGGATGTGATGTTCGTTTACAGTAACTTAGATTTATTTTTTTTTTTTTTAAGTCTTCAGCATTAATTTGTGTCATGTAATATTTGTGTTGGGGTTTTTTGCCATAAACAGATACCTCAGTCAGGATCTCTAACTTCAGCTCCTTGAAACTCTGAATATTTGTTTTACTCTCTGGAAACAGGAAGCCTCCAGACATGGCTAAGCAGAGGAAACCAGCGTTTCTGATCTGCTTCACATCATAGTAACTCCTTCAGGTGGACTAGAAATCGTATTAGACTTGCAAGACTTGAGTCAGGCACAAAAGTTATTTAAACAGAAATTTAATAACAAGTTCAGCGTAATACCCTTTGATTTCATTTTAAAAAGAGGGCATGTGATGTTATTACAGGAGGAAGACAGCTTGATTCATTTGCAATCTTCCAGTATCTTTCTCTAAGAACAAAAGCAGCTGCTTTGGGCTGTCGCTGGCGGGTAAATATTCCTTTCTTGTTCCCCAAAACACGTGTGGTCCCTGTAGAGGTTATAAAATAAAGCAAGGATATATAACATGCTCTTGTATGCCCTACTTGAACTGTTACAGTGTATGTACTAAATCAGGTTAGGAGGAAGAGACCTATGCACTTTCTTCTCCACACAGTCAAGGTACAACGGGGAACTTGGCTGATGTAACTTGTGTCACCTTGGCACAATGATTTGATGTCTCAGAGCAATACAGCTGCAATTCAGTGTATTTACAGCTGGGAAATCGATGGCACTTAATTTGGGTGTGCCCATTAACTTGAGCAGTATTATATTTACAACAGATATTCCTGCCACTGGTTCCACCTTGAAATTTGATGGTTGGAAAATGTTGATGACTATTTGACTGTCCTGTCCTTTAGTGGTGTCTGTCCTTTTAGCCTATTTTAGTTCTCAAAGGAAAGTAGAAAAGAGGACTGCAGCACAGAGAGAGACTGGAACTGCATCTGTGTACGTGAACTTGTCTACATTTCCTCCTGTTTGAAGCTGATACTACTTTTCTGACCCTGCACTGCACTGACTGAGCTTTCTACTGCCTGTATTGGTGCTCTCTGGATTATTCTTAGTGGTTTTCTCTGCCTGCAGTCAACACTGACTGTTCACCCCTGAGCTCACTGCAGGTGGCACAAGCAGAAGTGGTTCCTTACCAGGTCCCTTGAGCTGTAATTGTTTAATTTCTCTGTGACTGCACTGTAGATTAAGGAATGCCCAGTACTTTGTGACTGCACTTCTCATTTATTAATGGTGGATGGAGTGTCATGATAGACAGTTGTCTGCCAGTGTGGCATCTGCTCCTCTGTTGCTAAATCTCTACCAAGTTAATGATCCATTATTTAGGGTGCTCTGTTGCTAAGGGCAGCTGTAGATTAAATACAAAGTGAGAGACATCCTGACAGCTGAATGAGCTCTGAATTGAGGGTGGCCAAGAAACAGGAGCAATCTGGGTCTGCTCACAAGCTTCCCTTGCTCTGCCCTAGCGCACTATCTCGTGTTCTGGGGATCATCTCTGCAGGAGCTCAGGCTGGAGAGAGGATGCATTAAGTACAGGCAGGACCTTCCCTCTTCCCTCTTGGCTCTGGTCATGCTGGATTTTGTCACAGGAACCAGCAGTGCTCTGTCTTGGTAAACAGAGGGCCTTTTGTCCTACCCTACAGCCCAATGTTGTTTGTGTGGCATAAACCAGGGGGGAGGGAGAGTTGTTTGGAGCACAAATAGAAGCTTACCTTGATTAGTCATGAAATCAGCAAAATTCCATATGAGCTCCCCAATCACATACTCCTTCCTCTTCTTGTCAAAAACAGCGTGGTACTCCTTTAGCATGGCCTTCTGGTACTCCTCACTGAACATGAGGGGTGGATCCTACAGCCAGGGGAAAGAGGTGGCCTTGAGTGCAGGTGACAGTTAATCCCAGCAAAGGCACTTCCCATTACTGGGGACCTGCTTCCTGAAGACAAACTTGGTGGTTGCTTGGTCTTTTCATTGCTGCTGTGTTAACAATGGCTGTGGAGTGACAGCTGGCAACTACTGACATTGCAAGGGGCCACACACATAACCTACAAACAGAATTCCAGGTATTCCTAGGGAGAGGCCGTGGTGGTCTTTGTCATGGCAGGGACAGCAGTGCCACCCCCTTCTGTGTGTGACAGCACCATGACATCACCATCCAGTGTTGCATCTTCCAATTCAGCATTTTCTACCACTGCCAAAGTACAGATTTCAGAGTGCTCAGTGCTCTCAGTCAAAGCTGAGAGCTCCTCTTTAGGTAGACTCTAACCTCTGCTGGTGGCAAAGCTCATTGATTTTGGTGGAGCAGGATTACAATCCTGGAGTCTTCCAGGCACTGACAGCTACTGCATCTCAAAACAAAGGCAGGCTCAGGGCCCATCTCTGCCAATTAAATTGTGCTGCCCTGTAAGAGCAGCAGAGCTGTTTCCACCTGGGACATCTCCCACACTTACACTGTGGAGTCCAGGAACCGAGTCTGCTCCGTATTCGCTCTGGATAATGGGCTTTTGGTAGGTTTTATACCAGTTCTCAAACTGTGCTGTGAGTTGTAGTGGAATCACTTCCAGGTGGCCTGGGTCGTGGTACCAGGAGAAGTAGCTATTTACACAAATCACATCCACGTAGGGAGCCTACAAAAAAAACAAGGTGAGAGTGTTTTGTCACAGAGCTCAACGTAGACAACCTTCTCTTGTAAAGCTAAATCCTCCTTCGGGTTCATTTAATGGAATCCAGGTTTATTACATGTAGAATGAAGTCTTTTTCCCCATCACTCAGGCCCTCCAAACATATCTTTCCCAGAAAAAAAAAAAAAAAAAAAGGCAGGATAAATTTAATAAGCTAATAGCATATTAATTTGGTATTTTTCTTACAGCCTTAGGAAGTCACAGCAAAGAGTTAGACAAGATCAGCCCATTTCATCTCAGGTTTGTTAGAAGCTTTTCTTTCCAAGATGTCTCTGGCTTGCAGGTACATTTAGGTGTACTTTTTGAGTATTGGAATGTGATAACCAAGTCAGTGGTCAAATATTTTGGCAAGCAGCTAAATTTGTGCATCGATGGTGCAATACTAAGACTGAGCATTCTGCAAGTTCTATGCCATTTCTACCACATGGACAGTATGAAAAAAGGGCACAAAAGCCCACTAAAGATAAAGTGATGTTGTATGTAACTTGTTCAATGTTCTCTTAACATGTTTTGTAATAAAAGAAAAAAAAGTTCTAATATCACATCAGTGTATGAGATCTGTTCTTTGGCTTTGTTTTCCTGTGCTCAGGGTGGTCAGAGCATCTCACAGGGACAGGATATTGGAGTTGGTGTGCGAGTGCCTGATTCAACAGCAATATCCAAGAGCAGATTCCTACTGGGCTCCTTCAAAACTGAGGCCATCAGGTGATTTTTTTTTCCTGGGGTGGGCAGGAACAGACCTTGGAGTTACACACTGGTAACTGTAGAACAGCTTAGAAGCAACACAAAGTGTAACCTGTAGCACAGACATGTGGTAGTACCAGGTACCTCCAGACTCACCTGCTCCAAGTGTTTGTGGTACAGCAGTGACAAGCATTATAAAGCCACCTTGAAAAATTAAAAATTACACAGGAACTACCCTGGAAACAAATGTATGTGTTTAAATTCCTTGGTTCATGCTATGGCCAAAGGCACAGACATCCAAGAAAAATACCCCTTGGCTATTTATCCAGCTCTAGGGCTTTAATTATGAAGCTGGAAGAGCTTTTTAGATTATTCAACACAAATAGACATCTGCCAAAGAAGATCTACAGCAGTTTAAAGCAGGAATTAAAGCAAAGCTTCCTTCCTTTAGACTTCCACAAGGGTTGTTAGTGTTTTAAAGAGGTTTAAGCTTTAGCTTAATTGCAAGTGAAAATCCTGAGCATTTGTAAACACAATCAATGGGAATAGCAAAGCATATTAATATATGACAATATTAATGGAATCCAGGGGTATAATCCTGCACACAAAGAACTGTTCTCTCTTACAGATACTTTTTCTTTCAGCAGGACTACAACTACAGGACAAGGTGCTTTGTACTAGAAACAAAACCATAAGTTTTCTTCTGCCTTTCCCTGTTAAATATCTCCAGTAAATCTGGGGAGGTGTGTGGGGGGAGGGCTTTTAAGGCAGGGGCCAGGGGGGGGAATTTTATTTTTTGATTTTTAAAAAATAAAAAAGGCTAGAAAATAAAGTAAACTTACACCACGGTCAAGGGCGTAATTAGCCTCTGTCACAAAGGTTACTGGTCTGGAGGGATCCAGAGCTTTAGTGTGAGCTATCACTGTCCTGTTTGCAAACAGTAAAACAGAGTTCAACAACAGCATGGAGAAGCACAACCCCATTTCCCCAGGCTCTCTGTCCTTCCACCCCCCCTCGAGCTGGTTTTTGATTTAGCTGCCAGTATTTTTAATTAAATAAAGAGATTATTTGTCACATATTGGTTGCTGTCCCACCTGAAGAAGAGCAGAGTGGAAGCACACCAAGCACAGGCACCTGAATTTGTCTGTTGGTGCCAGCAGCTTAGGAGTTGGAGAAGGGACAGCGAGTTTGAGGACAAAACTGTAAAAAGGGTAATGGGAAGTTTGTGAACAACTCTTGGGATGTGTTCCTGCAGAAGCACGAGGCCCTATCCCTGTGCCAGAGCAGGCAGAGGTTGGCTGCTTTTGAGGAAACCCTGAGTTGAGGGAGATGAGACAGAAGGGGAGGGTCAAGCCCTGCTGCAACCCCAGCGTGGCAGGAGGGTGGTGGATCATTCTGATGAATTTAACTTCACAGTTACCTCTTAAAGCACCTACAGCTACAAGGGACGGTCTGCTACCCCACTGCAGAGCTGCCTCTTGGCTATCCAAAGCTTAAATCTCTTTAAAAATAAAACCAAGGGGTCTGTAGGGACTTGAAGCAGTGGCTTTGAAGTGGGGTGTCACAGTCTCCTGCAGAACAAGTAACTGGCACTGACTGAAGAACTTTGTCTTCAGAATGAAAGGCCAATTATTTTACAGCTTTGCCGTAATTCTCAAAGAATTTAGCACTTCCAGTGGTAACAAGGAATATTCTGTTGCCATCAGGTCTGACTTTGCTTTATCCTTAGCTCAAGAAGAGGTGCTCAGACCACATGGATTCCTGGTAATTTTGCAGAACCTTACTGGTTCAAAGCCAACAAGTTGAGACAGTTGAGCATCAGTTCCACACATGCAGCAGTTACACTTTCAGTTTTCATCTGCACATGTGGCTTCAGGGTTCCCAAAAAACGCCTGCCCTCTCTTTAACCGCTTCTCTGTGCCATCCCAAAGGAAGAAGATGCATCATCTGCCAACATTCAGACCTCAGCTCTGTACAAGGAGGTGCACTTACTTAAAGTAGAAGCCTGCTGGGGGCAGCTCTGAGGCCGGCTCGTTGGCCACCGACCACATCACAACTGAGGGCCTGTTCTTATCCCTGCGGATCAGCTCCTCCATCACAGCCAGGTGGTGCTGCAAGGATTTGTTCCCAAAGCTCTCGCTTAAAGACAAGAGGTGAGACCCAGTGAGGTGAGGGTGTAAAATCCATCCCCCTTTGCCTTTCCCTGTGAAAACTCTGGGGTGTACGAGCCCAGCTGAGCCTTGACACTGAGTATGGCTCGTGCCCTACTTCCCCAAAGGTCTCTGCACAGTTCAGGGTCGTGGTTTGGGCTCATTAATTGAGCCATGTGGCAAAATGCCCCTGGGTTGCCCAACCCCTCCCGGCACACGTGGCGCAATGGGGCGATTTCTAAATAGAGCAAAGTACTCCCGTTATCGGGACAACGGGAGGGGACAGTTTCGAGGTGGCTCAGAGAGGCAGAGAGGAACAAGGGCAGGGTGTGCTGAGCGGTTCCTTACGGCAGTTTGATGCCCACCCCCGGGCACTCGTCGATGACCACGATGCCGTAGGCGTCGCACAGGTCCATGATCTCCTCGGCGTAGGGGTAGTGGCTGGTGCGGAACGAGTTTGCCCCCAGCCAGCGCAGCAGGTTGAAGTCCTTCATAATCAGGGCCCAGTCAAGGCCTTTGCCACGGATCTGGGGAGAGAGAGAGAGATCACTCCCTGTCCCACTGCTGGGCTGGGGCTTCTCCCCATGTGTTAGCCAAGCACCACGGCTTCCCTGCGGGATCCATCTCCAGCACTGCCGGGGGCCGGGAATCCGAGAGCAGCTATCACAGTCAGAGGGGTTTGGGGAGGAAGGAACCTTAAAGACCATCCTGTTCCACCCTCTGTCATGGGCAAGGACACCTTCCACTATCCCACGTTGCTCCAAGCCCCGTTCAACCCGGCCTTGAACACTTTCAGGGATGGGGCAGCCACAGCTTCTCTGGGCAACCTGTGCCAGGGCCTCACCACTCTCACAGTGACCTGCTCCAGTGCTCCACCACCCCCACTGCTGACTGACTGTATGTCAGCATGTCTGACTGGAAGCCATGGCTGGAGATGACTCAGCATCTCCACCAGCACACCCCAGGCCCACCCATGCACCCTGAGGGATGTTGGGACCGTGGCATGGTGTCCCCTTAGTGCCGGCAGAAGTTCACCCCTGGCAGCTCCCAGCCTGGGAGAAGGGTGTGAGGAAACAGCCCCTTGGAGGGGAGGGGAGGCAGGCAGGTGAGGTGAGGGGCCCGTGGGTGCCCACACTCACATCTGAATCCTCGTGCTTGTTGACGCCGTGGAAGTAGAAGGGCCTGCCGTTGATGAGGAACTGGGTGCTGGTGACGTGGACGGTGCGGATGCCGACCGGGAGCGTGTACACGTCCTCCAGCAACGCCCCCTCCACCTGCGCCTGCATTTTCACCTGGATTGCCAAGGAGGAAGGTAAGTGATGTGCTGGGGTTCACAGGGACGCCCTGTGCTCCCTCCCCTCTGTCTGGGAGAGCTATTTTGACCTCCCATCTGCTTCCCAGCCCTGCCTCAGCACAGAGCCTGCTCCTCACGGCTGCTTCATCCGTTGTCCTCAGGGTAGGAGCAAGGTCTGACCAAACAGAAAATAGAAATCCAAGCTGGGCAAGTTAAAGGATGAAGAATAAACTGCTGGATGACCCTTCTGGGGCTTGCTCACCCCAAGAGCTGCAGTGTCTTTCCACCATACTCGTCTGGCCCATTTCATCCCCTCCAAGCAAGACAGTAGGACCACTTCTCTGCCCTGCACCAGGCAGCGACTGACATGTCACAAGAGATACAGACCTGAGACCCTGGAGACTCACAGCAGCTCATCTGCCCTGATTTCTGCATCAAAACATCACTACTGATCCTTAACTCACAGAGAGTCCTCCAAGGCTCCACTATTAAAGCTGAACTCTTGCAGAGTAAAAGAAAGCTGACTGCATGGCAAAGCCTGTGGAAGAGGTTGGCAGCCTGCTCCTCAGAGACTCTGCTCTCAACTTGCAGGGCATCTCCTCCCCTGTATGGTCTCAAATGGGATGGACTGGTCCCTAAAGGTGAAGGACCTCAGAGCACACGTGTGCACTCCAGGCATGCCCTTCTCACTGCCAGACCTTGCAGTTCAGGACCCAGGGAGCTGCCAAAGTTTGATTTGATTACTGCCTAATTAGCAATGCTACGCTGGTCACATGAACAGGAGCTGTGAGAGAAGAGAAGATGGTCCATAGGGCAGTTCCTTAACCCAATTAGACAGAGAGAACACACAGAAAGGAAGAAATGCCACTTTACCTCTAAGGAGTAAAGGTATCCAGGGTTCTCGTGCATCAGGTAAGGCCACCAAAGATTTGGGTTCAGGACTTTGAGCTCTCCCTCTGGTCCATCTCCTGTAGCAACCACTTTCCCCTCCTGGTCACGTAAACTCAGGGACAAGGAATAGGCTGTGCTGCCAACAACTGACACCTGGTACTGCACCATTGCTGGTTCAAAGGAAACAAAAGACTATCAGAGACTGACACAGCAGGGGGAATACTTGTATCACATGCTGGGGGCTTTTCACATACAACAACATTAAAAATGAGGGAGATGTAGAACAACAACAGTGGCGCGAATCAGGTGTAAGAAGCAGGACCTGCCTGTCTTGTGGTCCAGAATTTTCCAACAAGGTTTGTGTATCACACAGCTCTCACTCAGAGATAATCCTGCTCTAAGTGGCAGGAAGACTGCTCCTACTGAGAAATTCTACTTTGAGAAACACCTGATCGTCCCCTGACTTTAACTTGCAACAACTTCTTGGTTTTGTTATTGTTTCTGAACGCAGCTGCTGAGCTGTGCAATAGGCCAGCTCAGGTTCAAGAGAAAGCCACTAGGAAACAAATTCAGTCAGACTTTTGCAGGATATTCTCTCTGCTGCCCTTGTCATCTCCATTTGGAGCCTGAGGTAGCTGCTGTAATTGTTCTGGACCTACCAACATGCTCTGATGAAGTAGTTGTCACAGTAATATCATCTATGTAGGCAGAAGGAGTGGTGTAAAGCACAACCGGGCGATGGATTCCAGCATAATTAAAGAAATCAAACCTGGTGTTCTGCACAAAATAGTTCTTGGGATACCTGAGTGAGCAAGACAAGGAGAAATGGCTACATTATGCTTCATTACACAAGAACTGAAGGCAGCATATGGATGCTGGCAATGCAAAATAGTCAAGTAATCACAACTGCTGGCTGGTAAAATAGTCTTTACAACAGGGTGGATCTGTCTTTCAGTGGTGCTACTGCTGCTACACTAAAGGATTCTGCCAGCTAACAAACATCTGGAGCCCAAAGAGTTTGATCCTTCAGGATAGCAGGTACTTGCAGTTTCCAGCTGAATTCAAGCTTCTCAAATCTGCCATTGATTCAGCTTGACAAATCACTTAATCTCAGCTCCCTGTGTATAAAAGAGATGCAATAACTCAGTGCTGATTTCTTGTAGCACCAAAGCTTAAAATCCTCCCTGCTCGACTGCTGAATTGCAGCATAAATACAATCCCGTGCTTTTGTGAGTTGCTTGGAGGGTTTCACACACCAGCAGCTGAATAAATTCCCACTCCTCCATCCCTGGAATTAGCCCAGCAGTGCAGCACCTTGGCAACTCACCTTGTTTTGTCAGTCATGTACTGGATGGACCCCGGGGGCAGAGTGTGGGGTGTCAGGGTGTTGTTGAGCGCGACAGTGACACGGCAGAGGGTCCCTGGGCTGCCCTGGACAATGCTGCTGATATCAGCTTCAAAAGGGAGGTGTCCCCCCTCATGCTCCACCACTTGCACCCCGTTGACCCACTGCAAGAGAAGACACCCAAAAAAATGGAGTTATTGGGGTTTTGTGGCAAGCAAAGCGCAGAGAAGGGAAGGAGCCCAGCAAAGGGCAGTCGGGATCCCCAGCAACACTGAACCTTTTTCTGGGCTCTTGATCCTCAAAGGATCAATCCAGAAGCCCTTCCTTTGCCAGGAGGTAGGTCTGGTTTACCTACAAATGTCACTGAGACACAGTTTAGCGAGGAAATATTTAGGAACTAGTCCTGATATTGGAGCAAAGAGAAACAGGAAATCATGGCCAAGTTCTTGGCTGGGGGAAAACAGGCAAGAGGGAAGAAAACAGCAAAGGGATACAAAATCTAGGCAGAGATGTCATGAGCCCAATTCCAGTGCAGCACAATTTTGGGAGCACACGGACAATCTCACGTACCACGATGGAGTAGTAGTGGGCACTCCCAAAACGCAGCACCACCCTGGTGCTGGGGGAGTCCTGCAGCCAGCGGGCAGGGAGCAGCACCTCCTTCTCATACCAGACCCAGCCGATGTAGTTCTCCAGGCTGGGGTCCTGGGTCATGTCGTTGAAGCTGGCGGGCACTGGCATGTCAATCACAGGGCCGGTCTGGCAGGAATTTCATGGAAAGGGAAGGAACAGATCATTTAAAAAGAGAAATTTTACTGCTGGAGGTGTCCCCTACCACGACAGCCTTACAATCCCTTTGTCAAGGGGGAAATAACTCGGGAAAACCTGTTTAGAAACTGGTGTGGTCTGTCACAGGTCCTACACAAGTCTTGATTAGCAGCAGGCACGGGAATGTGCCTGTTCCTGCAGGAAACAGCTGCTCATATCTTTTCCCCTCCTGATGTACAATGAGGTGCTTTCACTAATGGCTCTGGTGTCATGGAATCAGAGAGGTGTGTGTGTGGGGGAAATCCACCCAGGTTGTTGTTTTAACCCAGGGCTTCCCACAGCCTGTATTCTTTCCTGCACAGCCCCAGCTGCTGGGTGAGCAATGCAGGGGTTGTTGGGGTGCTGCTTGTCAGCTGTAGTAAAAGGGTGGCAAGACTAACGGATATTTTGGGACAGATTCCTCAGGGAAGGTTTGTGGAGACTGTTTGGAATGAGTTCAGCCTTTCTCAGCCCCTGAAAGCAACAGGGATTCAACGGAATCGCTTCACTTGCTTGTTTTAAGGTAAGGGTTACAGGGAGGCAGTGTCACAACACACTGAACATCGAGGTGCTGTTGCCAAACAGAGCCGCTCATTTTTAGCACCTGCTGAGCTCGTGATGTTGCACAAACAAGTGCTGCAGCAGCTTCCCCTTTCCTGAGGAAGCCTTTCCATGGAAAGGGGAACAAGGAAGGTGCGGTTGCCCAGGGTGAGCATCATGTGCAGGGCTGACTCAGCACCAGCACTGCAGAGAACTCGGTGCCTTTATCAGACACTAGAAAATCCCAGAGGGAAAATCCTTGGATGGTGAAGCGGATTTTCTAGTATTTGATGCAGGACATCCTTTGACTGGGATGGCCAGAACAAGTGTCTCCTTCTGGGAGATTCTCTGATGTTTAAAGCAGGTTAAGTGTACATGTCTAAGCCTCCCTTTGTGGGGGAATAGTTCAGGACTCCTCTCCCCTGGCTGGCACTTTTTGCAATAACTTCCAGCAGCACAGTGTCTTCCAGCTCTTCTCCCCTTTCACAATTTGACCAAAAATTTAGCCAAAGGACTAAAAATAATAATTATGAACGACTTATACACTTTATGCATAGAATACATAACTTCTTTCTTTTAGGTAATGGTCTTAATTTCCTAACAGATTTCAGTTACACTAAAACTTTGCTTATCAGCACTCTCCAACTTCGAAATAAATAATTCCAGTGCCCTTTCCAGGCACGTTTCTGTTCTGAGCTGCTGACAGGCAGGTCAATGCTGTGCAAGGCCAGCCTGGCTCCTGCAGCACAGGGCAGCTGAAGGTGGCTGGAGTTCATTCAAACTGCTCCTGGCCTCACAGCAGCTGCGGGATCATCAGAAGGATCACCAGAGGCTGCTGCTAATTAGGAACTGCCTTAAAAACCTCTGCCCAGCCCTAAGCGAGCGCAGAGCGGGGGGCGAAGGGCAGCGGCTCCGTAAGCCCGGCGGGGAAGGAAGGAAGGAAGGGAGGAAGGAAGGAAAGGGGAAAACGGTGCTGTCGGGGCGGGATGAAGCCTGGTTTGGAGGGCTCCCGCACCCCGAGCCCCGGGATGCCCCCCCGGCCCCGCCGCCCCCGCCGCCCCCGCTACCTGCCGGAGCGGCTGCCGGTACCAGCGCTGCGCGAACCCGGCGTCCCTGCCCGGAGACAAGTCGGCGCGGAAGCTCCAGAGGCCGCCGAGCTCCTTGCGCTCGCGGGAGGGGGTGTCCCGGGGCTGCAGCATCCCGGGCAGCGCCGCCGCCCGCCCCGGGAGCAGCGGCAGCAGCAGGAGCAGCGGGCACAGCCCGGCCACGCTCCCGCCCGGCGCCGCCGCCGCCATCTTGGGTGTGGGCAGTGCCCGGCCGGGGGCGGGGCCAAGGGGGCGGGGCCGACCCGGTCCCGATCCCGGTCCCGATCCCGATCCCGGTCCCGCCCCGACGGGATGGGACCGCGTCCTGCCCCACGCGTCACCTGCGGGCAAAGCCACCGCTATCCTGGCGTGAAGGAACTTGTAAGTGTGGGGCTGTGCTCGGGATTGGGGGATTTCCTCGAACGGCTTCCGTTTGTTTATTTAATTCTTTATCCATTTATTAATTTATTTATTTATTGTTTCGTTTCTTAAGGGGTTTTATGTATTACCTACTTTATTTGTTTATTTATTTATTTATTGTTTCGTTGCTTAGGGGTGTTAAGTTATTTAGTGCCTACTTTTATTTATTTATTGTTTAATTATTTGGGGGGTTATGTTATTCATTGCCTTTATTTATTGTTTCCTTAGGGATTTAAAGTTATTCATTGCCTTTATCTGATGGTTTATTTATTTATTTATTTATTGTTTCCTTACTTAGGGCCTTAAAGTTACTAATTACCTAATTTTATTTGTTTGTTTGTTTGTTTAGTTTATGGTCTTAAGCTGTGCCAGTGGTCTTAAGCTGTGCCAGGGAAGGTTTAGGTTAGATATTAGAAAGAATTTCTTTACAGAGAGGGTAATCAGATATTGGAATGGGCTGCCCAGGGAAGTAGGGGATTCTCTGTCCCTGGAGGTTTTTAGGATAAGACTGGATGTGGCATCAGTGCCATGGTCTGGGAACCACAGCGGTAGTGGATCAAGGGTTGGACTCGATGATCTTGGAGGTCCCTTCCAACCCAGCTGATTCTATGATTCTATGATTTATTTACTGTGTAATTGCTTAGGGGTTTTCATTTATTCATTGCCTGGGAGTGGGAGTGAGCAGCTGGGAACAACGAAGGTCTGATTGACTAAGATGTGTGAAGGCACCATGTGGACAAACACCAGCCTCCCCCAAAACACAGACACTGCTGCTCTGCACCCACCATCCCTCGGGAGCTTGCACACCCCATAACCAGCTCCTCTGCCAGATTCACACCCCAACCCTCGCCAGGGCTGGGGAACCCCAGCCCTGAAGAAAAAAGAAGCAAGATGAGTTTTGGCAAACTACAGACACCCCACCCAGTGTTTATTAACTCCAGATTAGTGGGATAGGCACAACGCTGCATCCACGGGATCTCTCCCCACACTCTAAGCTTGTTCCTTCAGCCTCTTGAGCAGCTCCCGCAGCTGCTCGATCTGGGCGGACACGCTGCTCTTGGCGGTGCCGCCCATGGCCGTGTACTGCTCCACGCTGCTGACCACGCTGAACACCTGGGACACGTCGCTGCCAAACAGGGGGCTGGGGGCAAAGGGAGGGCGGTCAGTGGACAGCACGGGGGGCTCTGGGCTGCTAGAGATGCTCATTGTTTGTAGAAGCGGTGAGAGAGTGAGGACGGAGCCTTTTTCCAAAGGGAAAGGCCTCCTGCAGGCCTTGTTTCTGCAGAGCCTGACAGAAGCTGCTGGTGGCAGATCAAGATTCAGCTCCAAGGGGAGACAGAGGAAGTTTGGAGCCAAACCCCTCAGGGGACTGGTGCCTTTAGGGCAGGGCATGAGTTTCTCCCAGTCCCTCCCAAGAGCTGCTGCCTGTGCCCTGCTGGAGTGGAATGGAAGTGACATTGTCCCCCTTCAGTGTTTTCAGCCCCAGCAGGAGCAGCCTTGATATTCAGGCCAGGAGGATTTTGGGGTGCTGCCTGGCTCAGGCACTTTGGGGAAGGGCACCATGCGGATGGCCATTCCCAGGGAGGTAGATCCGTGTCTGTGGAGGGAAGTCAAGGCAAGGTTACAGTGACACAAACCTGATGCTCTTCAGGTCCTCCAGGCTGAGGTTATTGATGGTGATGCCTTTGGTCTCAGCGAGGTGGACGGCCTTGCCAGAGGCAACGTGAGCTTGTCTGAACGGCATCTGCAGTGAGAAGGGGACAGGACACAGGGCCTCATCTCACTGAGCAATTCTCTGCATCCAAAGAAGTCACAGCTCCAGGTTTCCCTCTGATACTCACTCCTTTCCGAACCAAGTAGAGAGCCAGGTCAGTAGCCAGCATCTCGGGGCTCAGTGCCCTCTCCATGTTCTCCTTGTTGATCTGTAGAAGGACAGTCAGGTGGAGATGTTATCATCAGTTCCTCCTTGGGTGCACATTAGTGGTCAAAGTGAGGGAAATTCCTCTGGAAAGGTCCTGGCTCTAAAAGGATGCTCTGACCCCCTGAGCAGCTGACAGAGGGGACCAAAATGAGCAGTATGGGTGAGGCACTGAAGAGTTTTCATCTTGGGACTAGAGTTTTGTTCCCTGTGGTACTGACAGAATGTGCACCATGACCATGTTCAATAGCAAGAATCTGAAGAAGAAGCCTTACTTGGAGGGTCGAAATCACTCCTGTGGCAACCTGGAGCACAGCATTCAGGGTGTCCACAACATCAAAAACAGCCTCCTTGTCCTCCTGTGTTAGAACAGGGATGGAAATGGCTGTAAGTCAATGTGATGCAGCCCAAAAACCCAACAGCCAGCTCTTCTGACTCCTCAAGAGAGCAGAAGACAGTTGTATGTGCTCAGAGAGATGGTGTGAAAACTAACAAGTGCTTTACCTGCAGGTCCTTGTTGTAAGTGCTGGGGAGTCCTTTGAGGACCATGAGAATAGCAGCCAACTGCAGAGAGAAAGAGGCAGGGCAGTGAGTTACAGAGCCAGGCACATCCCCCAGCACAGGTTCAGAGCCCAGGCTGGGCACTGCTCTTTATGCAGAGGGAGAAGGAAGATGCTTCAGCCCTGGTAGGAGCAGTTTCCCCTCCCACTTGCTTCTTTCTCAGGCTCACCCGTCCGAACACTCGTCCAGCTTTGCTGCGGATCAGTTCCAGACTGTCAGGATTCTTCTTCTGAGGCATCAGGCTGCTGCCAG
>NW_016690383.1:1381827-1384589 GCF_001604755.1 Lepidothrix coronata | reverse complement strand
ACAGAGGAAGAGGAACAAGAGGACAGAGAAGCCAAACCTTTAGCCTGCGTTCGTTGGCAGTGTGGATATCCTCATCAGTTGGTTTCAGCACAAAGACTCCTTTGGACCATTCCTCAGAGATCTACAAACATCAGCAGGTGATGTTTATTATCATACCATATTTATACCACGATGATTATTAAATACAGGGAGGCTACTGTCAGGTAAGGAGCCATTCATTCCAGCACACATCACAGTTTGTGAAGGAAAGACATACCTTTTCCAGGCCACCCAGGATCTTCTCCAGCTCAGTTTTTGATAGGATTCCAGCCTTCTCCAAGGCTTTGGCATAAGCCATGCTCCCCTGAATATCAACTTCAGACAGTCTCTGATCATAGGAAATGGAAGCATTGAGCATCTCCATGATTGGATCTGTGCTTCCACTGAATCTTCCTCCCCAAAGTTTATCCCCCTGAGAGAGAAAGAAACAAGTTAAAGAGGCCTGATAACTTCATTTCAGCTTCTGTGTACTATGTAATATCTAATGATCTGTTTATCCAACACAGTGGCCATGCCACTGTCCTTTCTGACCAGAAACACCCCTGGACTTCAGGATCTTTGGAAGTAGTTGAAGACAAGGAGAACACATCACAGTCAGTATTATTTACCCCTGAGCTGTGATGTCTAGCTCAGGAACCATCCAAGATACTTTACCTCTGGAGGACTCTGCAGGGAGTCCTTGAAATTAATATCAGGGCACCTGGTGCCAGACCAGCATGGATTTCTCTTTTGAGGCAGCTGCAGGTCAACAACCCTTTGTCAGCCTTTTAAAGGGGGTAAAAAGTAAAGCAGTAAGGATTAGAGTGAAAGTTAGTATCCTCTAAGCCCTTTTTGTGCTGTTTAACAGATTGTTCTTTGATTGACAAAGAGCTGTGGGCCAGCACAAGCCACATTATGAAGTGTTTGAAGTTACCATTTGAAGCATCTCCAGACTTCATGATGTGCTTGCAGGCTTTGGTGTAAAATCAGCATGATAAGATGCACGTGGCAGAAAGGGAATCCCAGGTTCAGGAATGTTCGGAAAAATAAATCAACAAAAAGGTGTTGAAACACATGGAAACAAAAGGGGCTTTTTGCCACCCAAAGCAGGATTCACACAGTGACCTCACTCGAATGAGTCCCCTGCACAGCTCCTTCACTGGGTGACCAAAGGCAGGCACACAATCCCAGCAGGGTGTGTGTGACCCTCTGCCTCCAGTGATTCAGCACCTGGATGGACTCACTGGCTCAGCCCACGTGTGTCACTTGTTGAGAAGCTTTTTGCTTGCCCAGGTAAGACACCCCCCAAGCCCAAACTCTGCCAGACTTGCACTGAAGTGGGTAAGAATTTTACCTGGGCAGAGGCCTTACAGCTTATCAAAGACTTCAAAAGCAACTCTGTGGTGCTCTCAGGCACCAAAAAAAAGCAATTGAAGGACACTTGAAGTGGATAATAATTAATAATCTACTTGATTTTCTAAACACCCCTGCCAAGTCTCTTCTCCTGCTGTTCACTACAACTACCATGGACAGCAAGGAGCTGGCAGGACAGTTGTAAACTGATCTGTGCTGGGGCTTTACCAGTCACACAAAGCACTGTTGAGTAACCTCAGGAATTTTTTCCCTAGTGACTGTCTCCGTGTCTGTGCTGATCCCTGCTGAAACAACGGGCCTGAGAGGACAGCAGGAGAGAGCCTACAGAGGTAGGAGTGTGGGCAATGTGCTTTTGGGTATCTTTAAGGCAGCTTTGTCAGAAAGCTGAGGGAAGGCAGATGGGGGGATCAGAATTTAAAAAGAAATGTCAGAGGTCCTCAGCACTCATTTGGTATCCTCAGGAGCATGGCACAGGGGATGCTAAATGAAAGGCCATTCCAGAGGTTAAGCACTGGACTGGGGAACAGAAATTTCCAGGCATGACTTAAGTATTACAGGTTTCCATCAAAGTAAGAAGTGGGTCAGCAGAAACATTGCAACACATCCATTTGCAATCAGGAAATCTAAACTGAAAGATTAATTTTAGGCAGTTGCAGGGCTCTGGTTGGAGCAGTGGCTGTACAGCCTGACAGATGATGGGCTGTAACCTGGAGCAGAGGAGACCGGGGCTGTAGCAGCCATTTGGAAGCAGCAAGTGTGACTCGCCAAGCTGCCTGGTCACGTCTCACCAGGGAAGGAAGCCGAAAACGCAGCTTTTGTTCAGGGAGGTGTTTACCCAAGCTGCTGGAAAGTGCCTCCTGCCCAAACACAAGTCGTCAGGCACGAACTGCATCGCTTATTGGCCTTCCCCAGGCCCGGGGCAGAACCTGGAGGCTCTGGGACTTACAGTTTAACTCGGCTGAGCCCCCCGGAGAAGCAAAGTTCGCCCTCACCTCGGCTGCCATTCCGGACGGCGTTTGGCGACCCCGCAACTGCAGCGAGCTGCGGGACGGGGCGGGGCGGGCAGGCTCTGATCCGGGGCCCGATCCCAGTCCTTGTCCCGGTCCCGATCCCCGACGGGGTCCCGCCAGCCCCCGGCCCCGCTCCGCCCGCAGCCCCGGCCGCTCTCTCGCCGCTCCCCGCGTTCACAGCCCTCGGTGCGGGGCCGGCGGCTCGTCCCGCCCCGCCGGGGCGGAGTGTCCCCGGGCCAGCCCCGCTCCTGTGCCCCCTCCCTCGATGTCCCCGCTCCTGTGCCCCCTCCCTCGATGTCCCCGCTCCTGTGCCCCCTCCCTCGATGTCCCCGCTCCTCTCCCCCCTCCCTCGATGTCCCC
>NW_016690383.1:1367839-1379242 GCF_001604755.1 Lepidothrix coronata | reverse complement strand
ATGAGTTTCTCCCAGTCCCTCCCAAGAGCTGATGCACATGTCCAGCTGCAGCAGAATGGAAGCAATGTTGTCCCCCTTCAGTGTTTTCAGTCCCAGCAGGAACAGACTTGGTATTCAGGCCAGGAGGATTTTGGGGTGCTGCCTGGCCCAGGCACTCTGGGGAAGGGCTCATTCCCAGGGAGGTTGATTCCTGTCTGTGGAGGGAAGTCAAGGCAAGGTAACAGTGACACAAACCTGATGCTCTTCAGGTCCTCCAGGCTGAGGTTATTGATGGTGGTGCCTTTGGTCTCGGCGAGGTGGACGGCCTTGCCAGCGGCGATGTGGGCTTGTCTGAACGGCATCTGCAGTGAGAAGCAGAGGTTGCATTCAGTGACCAGGCAACTGGGGTGCTTTTCAGTGAAAAAAAAATTGGATGTGCTGTCATTTTTGGGTGGCCTGTTTTCCCTTAAGGCAATCCGAATCCAGGTTTTCTGGGGTGGAAGAGGGGAGGCTTTAGGAGGTAACACTCCACCTGTAAATTACTATCAAGCCCCACCCTGGCAGCAGTTCCACTGCTTGGGATACATGTAAGGAATGCATTTCCAGCTTTTGTGTTTGTTGAGCCAGACTGCTCATGACCTGGAGACAGAACAGAAGGCCTTATCTCAGGGCCTCAATACGCAGCACTCTGCATCCAGAGAAATCACAGCTCCAAGTCTCTGATACTTACTCCTTTATGAACCAAGTAGAGAGCCAGGTCAGATGACAGGATCTCGGGGCTCAGTGCCTTCTCCATGTTCTCCTTGTTGATCTGCAGAAGGGAGGTGAGAGGGAGGTGTTATCATCAGCTCCACTTTGGGGACACATTGGCTGACAGTGGGGGCCACAGTGAGCAATATGGGCAAGGCAGCCAAGAGCCTTCATCTCAGGACCAGTCTGGAGCTCTGTTTCCTGTGTCACTCACAGAATGTGCACCATGACCATGTTCAGTAGTATAGACTGAACTGACCTGGAGGGTCGAAATCACTCCTGTGGCAACCTGGAGCACAGCATTCAGGGTGTCTACAACATCAAAGACGGCCTCCTTGTCCTCCTGTGTTAGAACAGGGATGGAAATGGCTGTAAGTCAATCTGATGGAGCCCAAGAGGCTGAGCAGCCCAGCCAGCAGAGATGTGTCATCCCAGAGGCTCCTGCCATGGCCAGTGTCACCTGCAGCACTGCAGTGCCTCAGCCCCTTTCCCAGCACCCTGCACCCAGGCAGGGGCTGTGCAGGGAAATGGAGTGACAGGACAGCTCAACAGTAGTGGACAACTGTGTCTGCTCAGAGATGGTGTGAAAACTAACAAGTGCTTTACCTGCAGGTCCTTGTTGTAAGTGCTGGGGAGTCCTTTGAGGACCATGAGAATAGCAGCCAACTGCAGAGAGAAAGAGGCAGGGCAGTGAGTTACAGAGCCAGGCACATCCCCCAGCACAGGTTCAGAGCCCAGGCTGGGCACTGCTCTTTATGCAGAGGGAGAAGGAAGATGCTTCAGCCCTGGTAGGAGCAGTTTCCCCTCCCACTTGCTTCTTTCTCAGGCTCACCCGTCCGAACACTCGTCCAGCTTTGCTGCGGATCAGTTCCAGACTGTCAGGATTCTTCTTCTGAGGCATCAGGCTGCTGCCAGAGCTGCAAGGAAGGTGTTTGGAGTGCAATGGTGAGTCAGATCCCCATCCATACAGACACAGGCCATGCATTGCTACTGACCCAGCCTTCCAAAAGGAACATGTGGGCCACCTTTCCTTGTACAGCTCTTTATGGTGCAGGAAAGCAGTGAACTGAGTGTCGAGCTTCTCATGTTTCCCACAGCAAAGCCTTTGGTTTTGCAACTTGTCTGGAGCAGCCACACAGTCCCACCTTCCAAAGAGGAAGGAAAAAGGAGGCTCCACCTCCACGCCCCTGCAGAGGTGGTTTCAGCAGGCCAGCCTAAAGTGATCTCAGGGAGGGAGGGCTGTGGTTGTGCCACTCTGAGAGACAAGGAGTCTGTTGGGATTGCAAACCCTGCTAGTCAAGGAAGGGCTTTGGCAGCATTCCCAGCTGAGGAGGAAGTTCTCTCTGCCAGCAGTTGCCAGGGAGGACTCGCTGGGCTGAACTCAGACTTGGATGAGTTACCAGAATGAGAAATAAGTGACCATTGCTGAGGAATATTCCCCCTGAGGCTGTCTTTGTGCCAGCCTTTTAATGCTGTGTCAGCCTTGTGCACAGAGAGACCCCAACCACTGCCCCATGCTCTCAGGTGAGGACAGCTAAGGAGAATTACATCACAGAGACCAGAAACCTACCAGTAGGTATCAGAGAGGGTCAGAAAGCCAAACTCGCTGGTGCTGTAGATGATGAGATCCTCTGCCATCTTGCTAAGGTGGATCATCAGCAGGGTGGCAACAGACAGGAATTCCACTGCAGACAAGGCAGGAAGTTAGAAGGGGGAAAAGGTGCTGGTTTGCTTGACAACCCAGGGAGCCCTGACTAGAGCTTTATTTCCTGATAGTGGATTTCAGTGCCCTTATGAAAGGAGGTTAACTGGAAAGGCCTCAGAACATACATCTAAGAGTGCTGAGAAGAAGTGATGGAGTTGTGCTTACCCACAAAGTCTCTCTCACTAACAGCATCCATGCTGTTCAGGCTGATGGAAGCAAAGTCCAGCTCTGTAAGGAAGGTGATGGACACAGGAGGTCAGGCTTGGCATGACAGGAGCTTGAATGCCCCGGGGTGCCCCAGTGTGCAGGTGACTGTGAGCCCTGGAGTGGTCCCAGGAACACAAACATCCTTAGAGGGGTCTTTGCTTTTATCCCAGACAGCCAGGGGTGATTCTGCTTATGCTCCCACCTTACAGGCACCTCCTGTCTCAATGCACTAAAAAGCCTCCTGGCTTACCAAGTCTCCTGGTATCCCACATCCTGTTCCTGAGTATCAGAGCATCCTCTTTCTTATTTATTTATTACCCTCCACCCCCATACTAAGGTGCTGCAACACATGCAAAATAACATCAGGCCAATGTGCCAATGCTTCCCCAAGTCACAGATATTCTGAGTAGTTCTGTGCCTCTCAGTAACAATGAGATATTTACCACTACACAGAAGCTCTCTATCAATTCCCAGTGGGTTGCCAGCCAGAGCACCACTGCCAGGGGAGAAAGAAACAGGAGTCATGCATGATATTCTGCACATTCCAACCAAAACTGAGCTCTAGAGGCAGTCATGACACCTCTCTGAAGATTTCCCTCCCCCAGTTCATTTTGGTGTGCTCTGAAGCTCATCAAAGTCTGGAGTAAACCAGAATTTTTCTTCCAAAGAGGAAAAGCCTTTTGGTTCTTGATTTCAAGAAGGAATAAGAGCAGTGTTTTTATGGTTAAAGTCTTCTCTTTGGTGAGAGAAGCTGGGCTTGCCCCCTCACAGCTCTCCAGTCCCTATGGTATAGAGACCCCCGTGGTCCAGGGGGATGTAGAGATCTGCCTCTTGGTCATGTCTCAGAGCAAAGTGAGGGCTGAGGGTTACACAAGAAGTAAACTTTACCTTCCCAAAGGCAGGACATTGATCCTCTTTTTTATCTCTCCCAGGCGCTCAGAGTCACGGGTCAGAGCAACAGCATGGCTGGGAAAGGACAGGAGAGATGAAACACCTGAAGCTGGAAAATGTCACAACCCAGGAGGTAAGAATGGCCAAAGGATGGGGAGCGGGGACTTGGTCACCACTGCCCAACCCCTGCTGGGTTCCCAGTTGGTCAGAGCCACACAGGAACATGGGGAGGTCCTGTCCCAGTCTGCAGGTTTCCCTCTGGTTTGTCCCCACCCCCTCAGAGGGGGATGCACTCCTGGGCTCCAGCAGAGCAGGGCCCCGAGGCTGGAGAAGGCTCCTCCAGCCAGGGCTGAAAGGTGCTGACCTGAGCAAGAACTGGCTCCATCGGATGGGCTGAGCTTTCTGCAGGTGGGTGTAGCCAGGCAGGATGACATCGATTTCTCTGCGTGGCAGAGGAGAGAAGGAGGTGAGAGCAGCTGCCAGGATGGAGGGCAGGGGCAGGGCTGTAACTCCCCCCTGCTGCTGCCCCCCTGGTGTCAGTCAAAGAACAAGCCTAAGGTCTCCTGGCCCAGCAAGGCCCTGGATTTGGAGAAGGACTTACATGGCAGCGCGTTCCACCAGGGTCTTAATGAGCTGCAGGAGGTGTGTGGAGATGATGGAGAGGGAATTCTTCATGAACAGCTTCAAGTCAGTCACAACCTGGGTGAGATTGGCCACGGTCAGACAACACAGAATGTGACACGTGGTGACTGCCCACTTTTACTGCAAAGTAAACCCCTCCTTGTCTTGGGTGATGGGAAAGGGCATCTTCTTCTCATCATTTGATCATATTTATGTGGTGATGTCACTATTTCTTGCTCTCCAGGAAGAGTTCCAAAGGCCATGCTGGTCTGAGGTCTTCTGATATGAGGAGGGGGGGAGAATACAAAGGAAAAAAAGTGATTCTGTACATACCTGATCATTCCTGCTTCTTCCAGTGTGCAACTTTCCAGCTACATCTCCAATCAGCTCCTGAGGACAAGAGGAGGATTTCTGTCAGTATCTCTGTATTTTAAGCAAGAGGCTCCATGAGCAGATCTTCCCCCTGCCTGTGAGTAGCCATGGGATGTGTTCTGGGGAAGGGCAAGTTTGGGTTCTGTGTTTGTACAGTGACACTTCCAAGGAAGGGGGCTTGGAGACACTGGATTGTGCACTTGGGGTCCAGAGGAATTTCACAGAGGGACAGAGGCACATGCCCTTAACATCAGGCAGATCCAGCTACAGAGGAAGAGGAACAAGAGGACAGAGAACCCAAACCTTTAGCCTGCGTTCGTTGGCAGTGTGGATATCCTCATCAGTTTGGATCACACCAAAGACTCCTTTGGACCATTCCTCAGAGATCTACAAACACCAGCAGAAACACCAGTCAGCTACAACAGTTACCCTGCTGGGGGGGGGGGGCTGTAAGGATCCCCAGCAAATTCTTGCCATCCGCATGAAAATTTAATCCCAAAGAGTTAAGTCTCATGTGAGCTCTGGTTTTCAGGCCAAGGCTGGCTGCTTGCTGTATCCTGATATTTTGTACTACTGGGGTTCATCTCTCTACCCATGGCAATCCTGCAGTGTTATGGCTCTAGGAGGATTTAAGCATTGCAAGGAAGAAGTGAGCCAAAACGTCATAGATTGCTTTAGCATTGTCCACAAAGGTTTTCCTATAAAACATTGTACAGACTCACCGTTGTCCGTGGTGGGTGAGGAACAACAATGGATATTTTAAAAAAAGCGCTTTGCTGCTGACTCCTCTTCCCCCCTACCCATGCTATCCATTGCCTCCTACCAGAGGGCAGCCAGACCCTAAAGGAGCCCACGTGCCAGCAGGAAAAGAATGTTCTTACTTCATACTGAAAGGATTCCTAGTGAATGTTCAGTCTGAAGAGGATGGGACACGAGGACATTTAAGGACGCTCTTTAGAACAGCAGCTCAGATGCTGTCAGGTAAGGAGCCATTCATTCCAGCACACATCACAGTTTGTGAAGGAAAGACATACCTTTTCCAGGCCACTCAGGATCTTCTCCAGCTCAGTTTTAGACAGGATTCCAGCCTTCTCCAAGGCTTTGGCATAAGCCATGCTCCCCTGAATATCAACTTCAGACAGTCTCTGATCAACAGTAATGGAAGCGCTGAGCATCTCCATGATTGGATCTGTGCTTCCAACAAACCTTCCCGCCATCATTTTATCCCCCTGCAAGTAATGAAGTTGAGAGGCGTGTTCAAAAGACTTATGGATATATCTGCTAAAAATCAGTCAGTGTCCATTCCACTCCTTATCAAACTAAAACTGAGGACAATCTCAGGAATGGAATTTTTTCAGTCTATACCATTGACCTGAAACCCCCTGGACTTTAGTGCCTTTGGCCAGCAGTTGTAGAGGTGGAGCACATGTTGCTGTCCCTAGAATTTAACCCTTGAGGTTACAGGTCTGGCTCGGGAATCCTCCAAGACATTTTACCCCTGCAGGACTCTGCAGGGAGTATGTCCTGTCTGTGATAATAAGTATCAGGCAATGGGGTGCAAGACCAGCATGGAACTCTCTTTTAAGGCAGCTGCTGATCACTGACCCTTTGAGAGTCTCCTGACAGGGAAAAAAAGTCAGGGAGATATACTGAAAGCTGGTATCTACTACTATTTGAAATACTAAAAAAAATCCCACTCATTTATGGAGACTGTAAGAAAACATTGAGCTGACAAAGAGCTGTGGGCCAGCACAAGCCACAAGCTGTCAAACACTCCTGTAACTATCAAGTGTGTGAAGTTACCGTTTGAAGCATCTCGAGAGTCCACAACGTTCTTGCAAGTTTTGGCACAAAATTGAGATAAAACCAGCAAAGGTGCAGATTGCAGAAAGGGAGGTCTGGGTGCCGTTCAGTGTTACAAATGTTAGCGTAAAGCGAAAAAAGGAAGAGAAAAAAGCCCGAAGTACCCCCGGAAGGACTCGGAAGATGCGCGGCGCCGGGCGGGCGGCCGAGCTACCATGGACAGCGGGCGGCGGCGGGACCGGGCCGGGGACCGGAGCAGCCCTTTCCCCAAATTACTGTCGAGGGAAGAGCAGGAGGGAGCCTGCGGAGCCAGGGTGCAGGCTCGGGGTGCTGGAGCTCTGGGTGTGGAGCAGGTTTGTCAGCAGAAGCTGCTGGGAAAGGGGGGGGGAGGGAAATGGGAGTTGAAAAAGCCAAAGTTGTGCAGCTCCTCGCTGGGAATCCCATGCCCGGGGGTGATGGGAGAGGGGACCGGGAGGGAAAAGGGAGTGATGGGAGGTAAGGGCTGGGATGGGCAAGACGTGTCCAGGTACATCTTTGCTGCTGTGGGCTATGCCCAGCATCAGAGGTGGGGCGTTGGGCTATTGCAGCAAAGATATTTATTGTCCCCTTCTCCATTTAAAACCCGGGAAAACGAATCATAGAATCATTAAGGTTGTGAAAGATCTCCAAGATCACCGAGTCCAACCGTTAACCTAATACTGCCGGGTTCACCACTAACCCGTGTCCCTGAGGATCACAACTACACGTTTTTTGAACCCTCCCAGGGATGCTGCTTCCACCACACCCCCGGGAAGCCTTTTCCAAACGAAATAGGGAAAGACTCGAAGCTCACGAACGCCAGAGCACCCGGAGACCACCCCGCCGGGAAAGCAAAGGTCCCCCTCACCTCGGCTGCCATTTCGGACGACGTTTTGCTCGTTTGTGCGGCGATCCTGGCAACTGGTGCAACCTGCGGGACAGCGCGGGTGATGCTCAGCCCTGCCCCGGGCCGTGCCCCGAGCCCCGCCGCGGTCCCGCTGCCCTCCCGGCCCCTCCGGGCCCCGCTCACCTGCTCGTCCCGCAGCCCCGGCCACTCGCTCGCTGCTCCCCGGCCCCGCCGCCCCGCTTTTACACGCCTCGGTGCGGGGCAGGCGGCTCGTCCCGCCCCGCCGGGGCGGGGTGTCCCCGGGGCCGGCCCCGCTCCGGTCCCCCCCGCAGCCCCCTGCTCCCTTCACACCCCTCCGCTGCCTCCGGCCCCGGCTCGCCCAGCGCATGGTCGGGGAGAGAAGTTTCTTCTGGGGAGAGGTTTGCTGCGAGGAGGAGGGTTGAGAGGGATGCTCCCGTGTTGCTTCTTAGAGAAGTTCCCGGCGGTGCTCCCGCACTGCCTGAGGGTCTCGTGTGTGGACAGGGCAGCTCCTTCCCTGGGAAATATCCTTGTACTGAAGGAGCCACATCACTCGGTGTCACGCCCCTTAATGAGCAGTCTTTGATATGAACGTAATTGATAAAGTGCTCTGTCCCCATTGCCACCCCGGCGAACACACCGGAATAAAACAGATGGGAGCCGGTTCCCCTTTCCCATTCCTGCGGGGATGAGACTTTTCTCCCCACTCGTAGGGACGCTGCAGCCCCACCTTTGGGGCTTCCCTGCTGCCACCGGTTTCATGGGGTCACTTGTCAAGAGGCTCCTGTGAGCTGTGGCTGTGGGGTGCGAGGTTGTGCTTTTGGCAATAGCCCGCGTCTTAAACTCATCACACTCTAAACATCGTGGAAATAAACAACTGATTGAAAATACAAGAGAGCTTTGGGAGCAGCAAAGCTTCAGCTCAGCACCACTTTCTCATTAACTCCTCAGACAGAGAATTTTCTGCAGCCATTTCCCAGAAAGCTGAATATTTGCTGCTTTGTCTTACTGAGTGAGCCTCTGCAGTGTAATATTTTCCCACCTGCATTGTCCAAACCCTTCACAGCGCTCAGGAAACATATTCCAGCTTTCTCATCCACATTTTGTCGTGTTATTTTTTTCCCCCGTAGCTGATCCTCTTTTTCTTTTTTACTGTTCTCTCAGTTCTACAACATTATCTCTTTTTTCTTCTAGGACACTTACACCAGGAAGCAGTGCTTGATCCTTTTGCAGTCATGTTCTTTCCTACTGTGAAATCCCTAATTTTTACCACTTTTCTTGTCTTCTTCACCCTTTAGAAGCGTCCTTTTCCTTACTCTGGGCTTTGACAGGAGATTGCTGATGTGTTGGGGAACCAGCAATCAGTGAGTTTATAACCAGAGTGAATCTATGTCAGTAAGATCTTATTAATCTGTGTCTGATATTACATGTGGCAGGGACATGTGCTTCCACATGGGATCTGTCAGCAGTGTCACTGTGTGTTTAGCAAACTTCACAGGGATTAGTTGGCTTGTAGTATGCTGCTCAACTCCCGTCCCAGTTCGTATCTAGGAAATTATTAATTCTCTTTCCTATTTTTAGATGAAATAAACAATAACTACCTTTTCTGTATAATAATGTAGAATATAGTCTAATATTTTTGTAATAAAAATGGAAGTGAAACTGTAAATACAAAAATGAACATTGAAGAAATATGATTTCTTAAAGATGCTGGAGCTGGAGAGTTGGACTTTTTTTGAGGGGAAAATGGTAAAATAGCATTACAAAATAGGTTTTCTAATGCACACTGAAGTGCATTCTCATCTCTGTCTTCTCTGTTTGTTCTGGTTTGGATGGCTCTCCACTTCCCATCATCTTCTTTCAGTATTTTATTTGCTTTGTGAAATGGAAAGATTAACCCCCAAAATCTTCACACCACAATTAATATCACGGAAGGTCTGAGGGAAAGGTCTTCCACTTATTTTCCTTTCTGGCACAGTGGATGGCAAATCATTCATTAAGGTACAATGAGGTAGTGCTAGAGAGTAAATTGCCCATTTTGCAGCATGGAGAAGTTTAATTAAATATATTTTAGTGTACTCAAAGATCCGAACTTTATTTTTACTTACTTTTTTAATCTGTCACAGCCTTACTCTTTCCTTTTGTTTTGTTGGAAGAGTGCAATGCTCCAAAGGAGCTTTAGTGGTTCTAGAAATACACTTTTCACAATAGGACTGGTTTTCATAACTGAGTCCAGCGAAGAAAAAGGACGGCTTCTTTAAAACCATCCTTTTTTAACCGTCATTTTGGTTTAGAAAAAGAAAATAGCTCCATGGGCTGAAAGTGCTGGTCAAACGCACTGTCAGCTCGGCTGATGTGAAGCCGTGCTGACATTTTTTGTTAAAAAACCCCCCAACTTTGTTTAATGAATTTTGAATGTAAAAGGAAAAAAAAAAGACACTATAGGGTGATCAGCGAAATGCTGAATACAGTAAACATCTTTCATGACAAAGAATACAAATACCCTGCAGATCTGCTTTCAATAGCAAGTCCTAGGCCCCCTGCTTTCAATAGTTAATACCGAGGCCCCTCTCTCCCCAAGCCTTAGTGGTAACAATCACAAGCCAATGCTTAAAATGTTGACATGCTAAGCACATTTAGAAAAACCTATGTCTGCATTCCCTATGGATGGTGTAGCATAACTGTCTAACACCTAAAGAGCAGCAATTAAAACCAGTGAACTGGCCTAATCACCTCACCTCCTGAACAGTTGTGAGGGTAATGAGCTCTCTTAGATATTCCCCTTCTCATGATGTCAGTGGACCTGTAGCTGACCTGCACATGCATTTACACCCTAACAGGCTATATGTGTCCATTGGAAAATATTTAGGAATAATATCTCTATTAGAAAAAGAATTGAGAGCTGTTGAGAGAGGCATTTGTATTATGCCCATTCATTCCCAGCTGCATCATCATCACGGATTGTAAAAAGCATCATAGCTTGAAAAAGTGTATCAGCAAAGGTCTTGGGGGAAACTTTTGGATAAACAGTGGAAATAAAGATGATAAGTTGGTGCTGGGGGAGAGATATAAAGAGTTGCAAAGGAGAAATGAAATCAATATGCTGAAGATTCTGAACCCTTATCTGAAGAGAGTGATGAGAGGCAGGCAAGGATTAGTAGATTTGTGGAACAAAACTCTGAAATACCATGTTTGCACTGTAAGCTGACATGCTTTCTCTTCTTTCCTTCCCCCTAGCCTGGTTGGGAGCTGGTGTACAGGCAGTTTCATGTGCAGGGTTGGAAACATGGCAGAGAAGTTACAGAGCATTCCCTGTGCCAGTTTTGGCCAACTTACAAGGCCAGTTAATCCTGACATGAAAAAGGGCAGCATCCATTGCATCCTGTGCACTGAGTCAGACCAACAGCTCTCAGTCTGCTTTTGGAGACCTTTCTCCTGGCTTTTTTTTCCACAGGACTCCACAATAAGTGATTCTGGAGGATAAATGAATTTCTATCTGTACTACAATCCGTGTGTGATGGGCTTTACTTGTCCATTGAAACTTTTTGGCAGGGGTTTCAGCTGAAAAGAGCTGAAAAACCTTTGCAGGTGGCTTTTAAACTTTGCCCAGCACTTCTATAGCTGATGATGAAGGTTCCTGGAGAGCTGGGAGCTGCCAGGGCTGTCCTGGCACTGAGGACTGTTCCTGAAGCACTGCAGTTTGCCCATATTATTCAGAATTGATTTAGGATTTACAAAACCCCAAGGAGAAGAAAAGTCCTAAAAGTGGGAGTGGTTTGATTCTGGAGAGAAAAGCAGCTGGTGGATTTTGTGCTGGCATTGCAAGACAGACGTTGGGAGCACAGGTCAAACCCATTTGGTTCCCTAAATGGCTCTTAAATCCCTGCTGCAAAAAAACCACGTGTATCTGTATGTGACTCCTTAGGGAGTTAGTGGTGTATCTGGATATAAACTTTTGCCTGAGAGATAATGTCAGAATTAAGGAATTAATGTTTTGCAGACTCTCAGTCTCTGAGCCAGACAATTTTCCCGGCTGTTGCCTATGGGATTTTGAGCTATTTGCACTCAGTGAAGTGTCTTCAGGTTTACTGAGAGTGAAAAGGGTTCTTGCAACATTTAATAGCACATAGATCAAATGGGAAAGCATCACGGTGACGGCTGGAAAAGACACCCAGCACGGCTGGAAAAGACA
>NW_016690383.1:1366970-1367353 GCF_001604755.1 Lepidothrix coronata | reverse complement strand
TCGCCTGCCACGCGGGAGGCCCGGGTTCGATTCCCGGCCAATGCAGTCGGTCTTTTTTTCTCTCTCTTTTTTTTTTTTTTTTTCCTTCCTCCTTATTTCTCCTTCCCTTTCCGCTTCCGTCGCGGCCGCCAAACCTTCCTTCGGCTCAGCCTCCCCCTTTGCCCCGCTCTTCCCCCTCCGTCTCCCGCCGGGCCGCGGGTGCCCGAGCGGAGCGGGAGGAGCCTCAGGGAGGCCGCGGCGGGGCGGACAAGATGGAGGTGTAAGGAACGGGGAGGAACCGGGGACACGGGCTGCTGTGGGGACAGCGGGGGCTGCGGGGCCGGGGCTACATCTGTGTGGGTGTGGGGGTACATCCGTGCGGGCCTGTGAGGTGTCTGTGTGTG
>NW_016690383.1:1340162-1365714 GCF_001604755.1 Lepidothrix coronata | reverse complement strand
AGAGGTGTAGTGGGCCTTCAGCCCCCCCAGCAGCGGGTTCGGGCGTTCTAAGAAACGGAGGGGTTTTATTTGCTTTAACAGTCTTGCTTGGAGCAGCTGTTTGGGCCAATCTCGCTCTGGTCCCATCTCCCCGCCCGCCTGTTCCCTCTGTGCCCCGGGAGAGGTGGAACGGGAATCCTCTGGCGGCTTCTGGGAGTTATTCCCGGCAGCATCGGGAGGGTGACTCTGTGTAGGAGCTGGACATGCCGGAGAAGGAGCAAGCCTGGAGTCTGTGCCAACAATTGCAAACGCAAGAGAATTGTGGCCGATATTTCAGGGCACTTACACCAGGCAGCGTGTTCTGCCTTCCTGCGCTGACAGCGCTGCGTGTTTGCGTTTTTGGAGTGTAACCTGGGCACAAAACAATAGGATTTGACTAATTTTGAAGCTTAGAAACTGCCGAGTTCTGTGGACCTCCTTTAATTTCATGTTTATTTATATATACATGGTGCTGGTCTCTTTAAGAATGGGGGCATGGAGGATGCAAGTCCCATGGGGGGTATCAGCATCCCCCAAAATCAGGTGAACTACTCTGGTCATGTAATCCATGGATGCTTTATTATTATTAAATCTTCTATATTATAATTATTAGATCTTCTAGACATAAAATTCAAAAGCAGATAAGAAACATCTGTTGAAAGAGGGGTTTGCATGACACAAGTCTCAACACGAGTGGCAGCCTGCAGGGAAATGAGCTGATCCTGCTGTTGTGCGCTGAGAAAGGTGCTTTTGATACCAGTAATAGTAAATCTGTGATACTTCTTATACATCCACTTGGTTTTATTACCTTGAGTAGCCCAGTATATTTTAGTGATGCTGCCTCTTTTAGTACCAAAAAGGAGGTGCTTCAGAGGCAGAAGATGTGGGAACTGAAATCCGGAGCTGTTGGTGAACGTTCCTTTAATTGGAGTGGAACAATTTAGTCCATTTTGCACTTAAATTACTGTAGGAATTTAATCTTCCTCATCTTTTACCTCCTGCTTGATGGCATTCGTAGAGGGAAGTTTTGCAACTAGGAAAACTGCTCCAGGATTTACCCTGCCAGAACTATCTGTTATTAGAGAAAAGAACCCTGCAGAAAATATTGCTTTTTAAATATGCACCATATTTGAAGCAGTAGACTTAAAAAGGTGAAGTGTCAGTGATATTTGTAGAGTTGTGATGCCATATACTAAGGTATTTTTTTATATATGCAGCAGGCCTCAAGAATATCTTGGTTTGGACTAAAATTTGGGCAAATATTACCTATTTAAAGATTCTGTAAAGTGTTTATGCTTCTGGCATTACTATGAAAATTCTTTTCCTTTCTGCTTAAGTCTTAATCTCATAAAAATTAAGCACACTGTTCAGTCAACTGCTTAAAATATATGTTAGAATTCATTATTTAGAGTTCATTATGTAGAATTTCTTGTTTCCTGAATGTAAAATTGATAGTTGCTTCATGAGAGCGAGGGCTGAAGAAAATTTTGTTTCTACTTTATAAGTTTTGCAAAAGTTCATCAGTTCATAATTTTGGTATTTCGGCACAACAGAAATTGTGCTGAAACACTACGAAAATATTCATTGTATTTTCCTTCTCCGTGCTCTTGACTTATAAAAAGGTGTGTAATGTGAATTATTTTTTCCCGTCGGTCTTTATCCAAATAAAACTGGAGGCCTGTTTTGTTGAGGGTTTGAGCCTGACTCACTGGCTGTCTGTAGGAAAAAAAATAAGTATTTTTCTGAATGACAGAGTGGGTTTGAATGAAAAAAAAGGAAGCAGTTGTCTTAAATAATTTAGCCTCAGATTGATTCCACGGGCTCATTTGCATAGCAGTGTTATCGACTCCATATGACCCTTTCACTTACTCAACTGAACAATTCCATACGTAATTCTCCTATAGCATTGTTATCTCTGACAAAGAATGTCTTTGATCCGTGGGGATTTCTGCAGCCATGGCCTGAATGCAAACGTTCTGAAGAATTGCATTTACCTAACAACCAAAGCTATATGGTTTGTAAAACATGAATGAAAACTAATGCGTGCCTGAGCTCACTTGCTGAAGTTTCACTCCAGTCAGCAAATGGAAGTTGAAGTTCATCTCAGCGTATTTTAGGAGGTCCTTTTCATTTAAAAACAATGATAGAACCTGTGGAAGTTTGTGGACTCATTTAACTCGTTTGAAAGTGATGAACGTGACAGTTCTATTCAGACAGTCGACGGTGCTTAACAACACATTGTACCTTTTTTGTTCTTTTTTTTTTTTTTTTTTCCCCCATAAGCTGCTGCACAGACCTGAGAAAGGCCTTTTTTTCCTTTTGTATGGAAACTTTCTGTTGTTGTGGCTACTGACTGCTCAGCAGAACGTGTTGTTCAGGGAATATAGGATGTCCCCTGTCAGTTTTTCCTCCCTTTTTCAGTTTAAAAATATAAAATTGCAATATCCAGTAGTAATAGAGGCCTGATTAGTCTAAATATGTCACCTTGCCAGTGGTGGATAAGGATTCTTGCTTAATTGGGACTGAATTAGTGGGGAGGTGTTTGGTTGCTGGAAAATGGGAAACTTGCCCTCCTGTTAAAGAATTAGGCCCATAAAAATGCAAAAAATAAAGAGGAAATGCAGTAAGTTTTTTTACTCAGGTAAAAAGTCAGTCAATTTTTTTATCAATCAAAAAAATTGACTGATAAATTAATTTACCCATGTAAATTAGTGCCCTATCTATGTCTATACACACACTTATGTACAATGTACTAAAATACTCATTGTATTTTCTTTCTCTGTGCTCTTGACTTATAAAGAAATAGTGTGTGTAATCTGAATTATTTTTCCCATCAGTCCTTATTGAAATAAAACTAGAGGCCTGTTTCATAAGGAAGAGGCAAAGCAATTTGATTTTAGTGTATGAAATTGGGTGACTGAATAAAATGGGGTGGCTGAGTAGGAGGAGTGTGTTGTACAAGTGTATTGTGATTTTGGGGGCAAATTGTGCAAGATATATTCTATATTTATGTCATAATTCTAGTAACAATGTGGAAAAATAAGGTGGCAACAACTTGGTAATGTAGAATCACCAAAAATAGATTTCTTGGGGTTTTCTTTTCTTAAAAAAAACTTAATCAAAATAGTGTCTGTTCTTTAAGAGTCTGCAGGACTCAGCAAAGAAAAACTTTAAGCAGTTTCATTTGCAACCTAATTAATTGGTTTTCATCTTTCCTTTTAGAAAAGATGCAAATGCTGCCTTGCTGAGTAACTTTGAGGTAAGTTTATCTGCATCCTGGTTTTAAACCAGCAGTTTAAAGCTGTCATCAGTCCCTTGTGTAACCTTTGGAAGCTGAAAATTGGCAGTGGCAATCAGCAGGACCTGTAGGTGATTTACACCCCCCTGCATTTGATTTGTTTTTAAGAAAACAAGCTTTTTAAAGAAGATTTGGAGATGGTTTTGCCAGTAATGGATACTGCATTATTATCTGTTTGGTCCCGGAATTCTTCCAGAAAGTTTAAACATTTTTCAGCTGCTGGAGTCAGTGTTTCCTATTTAACTTAATTGTTGTGATGTGCAGTCTCATCTAAGAACCTGTAACTTATCAATGCAGAATTGTATTAAAACCAGAGCTACTGGAAATGTGGTTTTACACCCTTGAATGGTTGACAGAAATTTTTTTTAAAGCTGGTCTGAGATCTGTTACTCAGGATAAACACTCCTAGAAGCCAGTGATGTACCTTAGCCTGGAGTCACAAGGAGGCTGCAGTGCCCTGTCACAGCAAACAGTGAATACTGGCATTCATATAACAAAAAATAATCTTACTCAGAACTTATCTACAGCAGAAAATAATTCTCCTCTCTCCTCAGTAAAGGTTTTTTTAGTGAGGTGGAAAAAAATGTCGTGGCCTTGTTGGTTTAACTTCAGGCAGGTAATGCAAAGATTTCAGTGCTTTGTTTATTAAAGTAATTTCTGGAACAGTTTTAATAACCCAAGTGCTTTGTTTATATTATTTTATTGCTGAAGCTGTTCTTTATTGCACAGCTGTTTCATTCTGTTCTGAAATAAATCTTGAAGTGTTTTATCCTGAGCTGCATCTGCCTGTGAACAGCAGAGCAACCATCTGGTGACTTAGAAGGGCTTTAATGAGGTACTTGGAAAGAACTCTCTTGCCTAAGAAATAGATGGTACTATGTCAGCCACACTAATATTAAGTGTCTGTCTGTTAAAAACATACTATTGCAGTAAAGAAAATAGCAAGTATGGCTTTTCAGTGCTCTTCAAAGTATTGATTCCCTTAAAACTACCAACACCTTTCCATTGGCCCCTCCTTCCAGTTGCAATTTGACTGGCACAGCCAGCATTCTCCAAACTGAGGTGATACTTTTCACAGAAAGTGGTGTTTGACAGGAGCATTCAGGACTGACAGGTATTTTCCATGCCTACAGTTCTTCTGCGAGTTTGGAGTTGTCATTTTGTGTTTTGTTGCCACTTGGCTGCATTTTCTTCAGGTACTTACTGGGTAAAACTTCACAGCTCGAGTTTTGGATTTCAGGTCAGGATTGACAGGGGTTCCTTTTTCGTAGAAGATGCAGTGTAAAGTAATTGCTGGATTTATAGCTGATCATGTTCATATTTCTCACTGTCCAGAAATGCTTTTTTCTTATTTCTGTGGCCCTGTCAGTTTGGAATGCCATTGGATCTGCATCTTGAATTAAGCTGGTTAAAAATGAGGGGATAAACAGTAAGACATGGTACTTTGCTGTGGGTGTTGACTCTGGGTATACTGTAAAACCAGAAGCAAAACATCTGAAGAAATCTCATTCTGGTGTGGTTTAATACAGGAATAAAACAGTAATGGTGATGCTGTCTGCATGTTTTGCTGCGTGTCTAGGAGTGCTGAATCTCACCCCTACACTGATATTCATTGCATCATAGATGTGAAGACAACTTCATTACATGCTTTTCAAGAATGTCTGCTTGTATTACCTCGTGATGAAAGCTGATTTAATCCTTGTGGTTTAACATACCACAACACCGTGCTGGTCACTGTAACATCTGTGAATAACTCCGCTGGAATTTATGATGGGATCGTTAATCTCAGGAGCATCTGTAGGTCAAGCCTTGAGTTAGTGGGTTCCTGGCACTGTGACAGGTGTAGAGTTTACTTTTATTTTGCAGACAATGGAAAAATGCCTCTCTGGGAGGCAGGATATGTATCCAGTTTAATGTTGTAGGTACATCTGTCATAACAAATCCAGTAGAGCCCTAAACTGCTGCGAGATGTTGCTTCAAGCATCACTCGTGTAAATGGGAGCTCGGTGCCAGCACAGCAGGGCATGACCCAGCTCTGCTCAGGACAGGAGATAAACAAGTCACATTCCTCCTGGCAGCTTCTCCTTTGGGGCTCTTGGGTGACATTGAACAAGTGTTGAAAGTCTGTTTAAAATAGCCACAGTTATTAAAAACCAATTTACATACCTATTCATCGCTCTGGGGCCAGAACATTTGCCATTTCAATCGCTGGTGCATCCACCAAAACAGCCAGGTTTTTTTTTGCTGTTTGGTTGATAGGATTTTTTGTTGATCACTTACGTTTTCCTGTTATAATATTTTTAGGTAAAATACTCTCAAGTGGTCTAAAACACTTTATTTTTTCCCCCTCAGGTGTTCCAGTTACTCACTGATCTTAAGCAGCAGCGCAAAGAGAGTGGGAAAAACAAGCAGAGCTCTGGCCAGCAGAATCTGAACACAATCATGTATGAGGTGAGCAGCACTGTCAAAGTCCTTTGAAAATCAGCCCAAGCTGGAGAAATTCGCATCCTTAGGTCTGCATATTAATAATTCAGTATCAAATCTCCCCTATTAAGAAGCACAGTAGAATATTTGATTTGCCACTGGTCTGTGGTCAGTTTATTCAGGTTGCAGGGTAACTGTGCTCTCAGGGCAGAGGCATGCAGCTCTTGTTATTAAAATCTATCACAAAAAGAATTTTAAACCCCCCTGGTTTTGAACTCTTTAGTTTTATGTGGTGTTTTTTTTTTTAATTCCAAATATTCTATCTTTTTAATACACAGGGCAGAACTTGCAGTCGTCTAAGGAATTGATGTCATATGATCAATGATTTCAAAACTGATCAGACAGATCACATGTGGCATTTTTTTATTAGCAGAATGAAACTAATCATTTCCTACTAAAATAGATTATTTAAAATTCTATTTTTTTTGGTCAAAAGAAAAGCAAAATCACGTGTACAGATAACATCAGCTGGACGCCAGATTGATAATAAACGTTTCACCTCCTGCTAGGAAGAGCTCCTCAAATCACATAATGCAAATATTAACATTTTAAATATCTCAAATTAGCAACTTGGTCCGGACTTGCAGTGTGACCCTTTGTGTCTGTGCTGGAGAATTGCATGAGCAGCACCCTGATGGACAGTGAGCTGAAAGCACTTTGCCCTGCTTGCATGAGTGATTCCGTTGAGCACTGAAACTGCTCATGTGAATAAGATTTGGCCTAGGCTCTGGTTTTGTTTTAGTTCTGGCTTTGTTTGAAAAGGTATAGAGTTTGTAATTCCCAAGCCTCGTGTTCAACAAAATAGTGGCTTAGAAAAAAATCTAAATTAAACCTTCATGGAGACTGACAGTCTCTCCCTGTACCTCTCTGAAACAGCTGAGAAAGATCCTGTAAGTAAATTTTATCAGGATGCACCTTAAAGCTTTAATTGCCTTGTTATATTTCTGTATGTTAAATACCCATAGGATGCTTGTTTTTGTGCATGGTGTAAACTCTATGTCTATTTTCTTTATATTTGCCTGAAAGGAAACCAGAATTTGATCTTACAAGATTGTCTTTATTCTTGCTGAGTGTGTCTTCACGAGCTCTGTGCAGTCTTGTGTCCATTGGTACTGAAATAACCAGGTGAAGGGAACTTTGTTTTGCTGTATATTTATCATTTTCATGATTTGAAATTACCAAGAAACAACTGAATTACTCCTATTAAATAATTCTGTTACATGACAATGTGATGATTTCATCCCAGTTGTCACTGGTGAATAACAACTTCATTTCATCTGAAAAGGTCAGACTGGGCTCACATGAAGGAGGTTTATCCAGCAACTTATTATGCTTTGAAATGTATTTCTCAGCAGTCCAGGGAGACTGGTCCTGAAATTTATGTTTCATCAACTCTCTCTCTGTTAAACAGGATGAATTATCATGTGCTGTTGAAGCCTGTTTTCCTTACCAAGCATTTTTAAAGGAGAGCCGATTTTAATGGAAATACATTGAACATACATTTACATATTTTCTTGTAGCTCATTTTCTCCAGTATCTGTTGTTTTCTGCTCTGTGAACACAGTTCAGCTTTTTTGGCTTCTGACTTTGCAAATATAAATATTCAGCTTAAAGATTTTCTGACAAAGAAACTCAGAGTATTATGGGAGTATTATTATTATTATTATTGCTAATCTGTGCATGGGATATCCTACCACACATATGTCTGCATTTGCAGTGCATTAAATGCATCATGAGTCAGTTGTGTTGATATTTTAAGCTTTAAGTGCTGTGCAGTATCAGCAGGTGAAGATTTTCTTCCTAAATTCCAAGCAAGCATTGACAGTGCTCTTTGAAACCCTTCAGCTGCTGATTCACACAGTGCAGGAAGGATTTCCTTGACTTTTCTATTGATGCTTATTATTTCCAACTCTTCATTTTGGGGTCTAATTCAAGCAACAATAAATACTAAAGAAAACTCTAAGCTACTTCCAGTGAAAAGTCAGCTGTGAACTGGAATTTGTGTGGGTTTTTTTTATCTACAAATTGTTTTTTTTTTTTACTCAGGTCGAATTACATTGTGTCTTGTCCATCTGTTAGAGATTGTGTTGTTTTAAATAAAGCAAACTAATGTAACATCTGCAAAAGTTAGCTAAGGTTAGTGGGTGTTACATGCAAAAAAATGGAGCAAAGATAAAGTGTTTCAAGTCAGATGAACATTTCTAATAGTACAGTGTCCTTTCAGATTTGTGGCAACCCACCTGATCTGCTTCTGTGAACTTCAAGAAAGCACTGCCAAATGTGCAGATAAAGGATGAAAACAACCATAGATTAGAGGGTTTAAAGAGTGATTTATGGGTTGGCAGTGAGAGTATCCCTGGCACTGAGCACAGGAAAACTTGGCAGAAGGTAATGGGGGTTTAAGGATGAATAGGAATTCAACTTTCCTAAGTGCTTTTAAAAAACAAAACCAAAACAATAAAAAAAAAAAACCACCACAGTAAACCCCCAACCCTCCTATCTTGGTTCTTTTTAAAATAGCTGTGGATCTGTAAATATTTATTGGTTTGAAAAGGAAGAGTAAATGAGTGATACTATCCAGCACAGCTGTGTGTCTTGATCACAGTGTTACCATCACCTGAGATTATTTCAGACCAAGAGAGCAAATGTCTCCTCACAAAACAGCAGGTGGGTTTTTAGTAGAGAGAGCTAAAACTCCCTCCTTTGCTGTGCCCTTCAATGTGCAACTTTGGGCTCTGGACAGGTCAGATAATGTTGGTCCAGAGCCACAGAGGGAATAGTCACGGCTGTATTTCTCACCTGGGTGTGTGGGGAGCTGGCTGGGTTGGGGCTTTGTGGAAGGAATTCACTGGGGCTTTGTGGATAAGTATTAATGTGGCTTTCAAGTACATGGAGTTGTAGTTAGATAAGATTTCTTACTCCCTCAGAAAATTTCAGTATATTCTTATTGGAGACACAACAGTATGAGTGACCTGTCTCATCTATGACACCACTTCCATATGTTAAAAAAGAATAGAAAGCCAAACCCCAAAAGCTGAGTTGACTTTCCCAGTTTTTCTGAGTGGTACTGAGGAGGCTCTTGGAGATCTGCTTGTTTCATACACAACTGGTAAAGCAAATAGTAACTGTGTAAAGCAAATAGTAAATATTCTTTCCTTCTGTCCTTTGCAGACACTGAAGTACATTTCAAAAACACCCTGTAGGTACCAGAGCCCCGAGACTGTGAGAGAATTCCTCATTGCAATGAAAGGCCATAAGCTGACCAAGTAAGTACAGATGTGCCTTTGAACAGAAGTATAAACTCATGGCAGTGTAGAAAAACTGATCCCCATGTGCAGTGTGTGATAATCTGTCTGGTTTTAATGCATGTGTTTTCTACCATTGTTTAAATACTCAGCCAAACATCTTTTCCTTCAGTCATTAATGCCTACATGAACGAGGATTTCCTTCAGTGGGCTTGTGTTTATCAATGTATTTCTCAAACAGATTCTTGTCAGTATATTGATTTCAGAATGGTTTCACATGGTCCAAGCACAAAAAGTTTATAGAGTGTTTTCTGTGGAAGAAGTTGGAAGTTGTAAAAGGGTTTTGAACACAGTAAGAGAACTGCAAAAAAAACCCACCCCCAACTCATCCTTTATTTGTTATTATCTTATTTTTATGAATGTCCTTAGGCAAAAATATATTCATTTCTAAAAGGCAAAAAAAAAGCAATAAGCAAATAAATTCCTGAGAAGGAATAAGTAAACAAAAGTATACAAGTATGGAAAAGAACATTACTCTTAATTTTTATATGAATCTGTGAACCCCAACTGCTGCAGATCATCTCTCAGGGTTGGGCTCTCTCCTTGAGTTTAGGAAAGTAAGATGTTTGTCTTTTCTTTATGTGCTGTTGGTCCACTCATATTTATATAACATTTATATTTATGTACATTTCAGTTACCAAAATATTATGTCAGTCAGCCTTCCACCCTCCCTCTGCAGTTTCTAATGAGGCTGAATATACAGTTCATTCATATTTGGGGAATTTCTGCATAGAAAATAAAAGATTTCCTTCCCAGTTACAAGGAGACTCAAAGGGCATTTTCCCTCTTTGGCAGTGGTGTGAGTGGCTGTTCACAGTGCTTGAAACACATAATCCTCTTGAACCTCTGTGCAGAGTGGGAGTGAAGCCTGTTGTAAACAGCCAGACCCAAAGGAATGGAACCACTTGGCCACTTGCTTGGAGAGCTCCAGTCTGATTTTTAAAGCAGAAAGAACTCATATTTAGCTGCTTCTAAATGACTTCTCCTTCACTTCAAAGGGGTGGTTTGTGGTTTATTTTGTGTAGACACTGACAACATTTTTCTTCCCTGCTGGAAGGACTCCCAAGGAGTTTATCCCCTGGGAAGAGGCTTTTATTAATTTGGTTGTATCACAAAAACAAATGTACAGTGAGAGCATCTGGAGGGTGCAGTGCTACAGGGCAAGTTTTTTACCCTGTCCAAAGCAGAGGGAGTTGAGTAGAAAGCAGATTGTCAGCTATTTTGTTGACTTTCAGTGCCCCCTCTCTACAAACAATCACTCACATCCAGGATATCAGCAGCTCTGGGGCTGCTGGAATTGCAGACATAGGAGTGCTGGTACTTGGAAGCTTTGTCATGGATATTGGAACTGGGCTTGTAGATCTTGCTTTGGTAGAACTAAAGTTGCCAGGTCAGTATGTCAGTGTTTAGTCCTCATTTTATATAGCAGGATACTGATTTATGTAGTGGGGAAGGTGTCCTAATTGTTTTCTGACACAGAGGTATTGAAGCATGGAGAAAATGCTCTATTATAAAAATACTGCTTGTTGTAAAGACCTGGTGGTATGGCAGTGAAAGTGTCTTAAAACTGGGAACAAACTATTCCTTGAGTAAATAGTGAGCATCCTTCATTTCTGGTAATGTGAAGCAGTCCTGTTTGAAGTGAAATAGGCTGTTCTGTCTGTACAGGGCAGCAGCTCAGGAAGGCACCAGCAGAACAATCTATCACAGCAAAAAGGCAACAGGAGTCAGAAAGGCAGGGTAGGATTTTTCAGAGAAAAAGTAACTGAATGATGCAGGTATAAAAGTCCCACTAGAAGTCAAAGGGTTTATTTTTATTTAAAGCTCATTGTTAAACTTCTTTCAGGTAGAATTTGACCAGAACCTTGGGGTTAACTCTTACAAAAAGTCAGGAGAGCTCTGTTACCACATTAGATACCTTGACTGCAGCTGCTCCCCTGCATGGGATCTGCAAGACTGGAGTACTGAATTATTTGAGTCATAACACAGAAACTTCTAACTACAAAATCTGTGTCCCATGGTGCTGAGATATTTTGTAGAAGATCTACCCAAATATTCACCTTCCCACTCCTGCTCATTCAGTGAGCTGGAATACCTTTGCACTGCTGCAAAGGTTGAAATAGTTACAAGCTTTAAATGAGCTTCTTGACTATTTAATTTTGTTATGGATGCTAGGAGGTGCCTTTGTGTTGAGGTATCATCCTCTTTGTCCTTTTCCTCTGAATCAGTCTGTAAGCTAGGCAAGAGGATTATTCCCAAGTCATTTCCTTGTGCATCATGGCAGAAGGATGAGAGTGAAGAGCCAACCACTATTTTATGTGGCAAATTTATTCTGTTTATGGCTTATCAGAGCTCACATTGGGTGGTGATACCTTAGCTTTGTGAGCATCCTGTACAACTTCTGCTTTGTTAATATCTTTGTCATCTGGTCAAGAACTTGCCAACTCTGCATTTGCCATACACTTTACAAAATAAGGAACAGAATTGTTTAGTGTGATCCTGACACTTTCTTCCATCTTCTAATCTTTTCCATTCAGACACTTCAGTTTAGAAGTGTCAGAGCCCATCTGGCAGCCTCTTCACACCAAAACACAGAAAGCATATGGTGTGCAATTACTATATAATGCACTTTGTGTTCAAACCACTTAAAATAGTAATGCCTCCAAGGAAATTTTGAACTACCCTTTGGTTCATAAGCAAGGTCATTTCAACACTGCTCTCTTGTTGAATAGATGAAAAACTGAAGGCTTTGATCATTTCCATTCCGGGGGATGGAGGTGGTGTTTGTATAAAAGGCTTCACTAGAGATTTCATTCCAGCTATCTGGTGGAGAGCTTTCTTCCCTCTGAGAGGAAGGAACCTGCAGTGTTTGCTCTCCAGGACCTTCCTTGTATGATCTCTGTGATGACCTTTCCTCCCACGAAGAGTAATGAATTCCAGAGTCTGCCTTTGCTGCTTCCTTCCTGGGTAAGGCACTCCAAGATGGGCTCTCCCTTAATCTCTTAGCTGGTCAAACACTGTCTGTGCTGGTAACAGCTCTCTGAAGGTACCTGATTTGATTTAAGATGTAGATATATATGTTAGTTGGTGTCTCTCCTCAGACAAATCAATCTGGTTAAAGGGCATGACTGGCTAGAAACACCCCATCCTCTCAGGCTGCTTCCTCTGCTTTAAATTCCTCTGCCTCTAATCAAGGAGGAAACAATTAAACGGTGTCTTCGAGCTCATAATTAGGCTCAGAAACTTCTTTTCCAATACAAGGACTTTGAAGGTAAGAGAGGGATTTGCAGCCCTACCTAAAACCCCGCTGGAGGCAGGCGGTGGGACGAGCTGCTTCCCCTGCTCAGCGTGTGATTGCAGCCCTCGGCACTAGGCTGTGCTCGTGCATGGGAGAATTCCCAGGGAGGGAAGGGACGCCAGGCACCATCCGGAGAAACGGCAGCGACTGAGGCACAACAGAGCTTTTAATCAAGGGAATTCTTATTTTTCCAGCCCTCCTTCCCCAAGCCTGCAGGACTGACCGTGCAGGATGCGTGCCAGGCTGCACAGGAGGGAGCTGATAGCACTGTGCTGGCAAATGTGCAGCTCCTGTAAAATCACCTCCAGTCATCAGTCATTGCTGGTATTTGCTACTCAAAATACCAGGTTAACAGACCAGCATCCGTTTTCTGATGGATTTTTCTCGTTAGTGTTACAGGCAGGGAAAAAAAAAAACCCACAACACCTAAAAGGCGAATTTTAAATGTAAATACTAACGTGTGCAAACAAACCTTTCAGAGTCATTTCAGAGAGCTGCCTTGCCACATGGAGCAAATTCAAAGACATCTAAACATATATTTCACTCATATAGTAAGGTTTGGTAAAGCACAGTTTTCTCCACAGTTTTTTACCTGTTTCATCAGTTATTTTGGTAAAATTGAAACTGTAGAACTGAGATTTTTTTTTTTTTTTAATGAAAAACCTCTGAACTGACAGTGAATTTTATTATTACCTTGTTGAGGCCTCAAGCTTTGGCTAACACTGCAGTACAGTAAGCCATGTTGTACTTGGAAATACAGTATGCCACTAGCAGCTAATTTTCCAGTTTTTCTCCCTGGAATGGCTTCATATTTTGTAAGGTAGGGGGAGTGGAGTTGCATGAAAAGAACATTTATTAAACTTGAGCTCTGTAATTATGGTTAAATGAAATCTGGCTCTACTTGTGCTTCTTCCTGTTACTGATAGCCTATCTTGGATCTAATTTTGGAATAACCAAATTTCCAATCACTGCATATTACTATAATTTTAAAAAAACTGGACAGAAACATTGCCCTTTTTGTCTTTAAATCAACACAGTCAGGGAAGTGTTGAGCTGAAAATCGGTGATACTTTTAGAAAGTATTTTCCCTCATTCCTGCCAAAAACTACAACCTCTACAATATTAAAAGCTGAACGATTTACTTTGTAATTTTTGTCTCCTCCAAAGCTTCCCAAATGAATATTCAACAGCAAGTCAGGATGATGCTTCGTTAACAATGGCATCATTTAATAGACTTTACAAAGACTATTGTGTTTCCCTCTGGATTGATTGGAAATTAACCCTCTGATCTGGAGCAGCGTGGCTCCATATTTTTTTTTTTTTTTTTGCATTCAGATAACCACTGTCAGCCCTCAGATTTCGTCCTGGAGAAATGTCCTGGCTTGGAATTGCAGAGAACACTGTGATTTCACATTTTGGGACTCCTGTGATCTGGGTTCAGATGTTACACACGAGCTGCCGTGGTCGGCTCAAGGCCCCGGGATTTGACTCTGAAGTATTTTCAGCAGTAATAAAATCCGTGGTTATGTATACAGCTGTTACTTTATGGTTTTCCTAGCAACTATAAAACATACGTTCCTGGGGATAAATTTGCCTCTGCACAGTCACAGATGTTTTAAGGGGGTTTCTTTGTAGCTCTGTGTGCTGTATCTTGGCACTGATACTATAGGTCTCTTACTAGAAAAGCAGCACATGCTTGCTTATATATTTATGTACTGTCTGGGAGCTCAGTAGATAAAAGATGAGCAATACCAAGATACCTAATAGGAGATTTTGGTTAAAATATAAATGCTGCGAGAGTTTGCTCACTGCTGATGCCATGTGATACATTTTGCCTTTAATTTCCACAACAGAATGTAACTATTTTTATTATTTTTTAGAATTGATGTACTGTAACAGCGTGCTGTCTGTGCTGTGAGGGATGTTAGACACATGGCAGTGGGGTTGTTATTTTGTCTTTTAGGAGAACTGTTTTTTAGGATTATACTCTTGTAACCCTCCATCCTCAGCTCCTACAGCAGACACTCTCCCCTCAAACACAGACCTCAGACCCGTTTTCTTGCCCATAACTCCACACATTTTTGTCTCCTGCAGCCTGAGCTTTGTGTGTCCCCCAAGCCCACTCCACAGCATTTTGCCCTCAGCTGGAAATGCTGATCTTGGCTCCAGCTGAGTCCCAGAGCTGCTGGATGTGGCCTGGAAGCAGGAGGCTCTGCTCAGCCCCACAGCAGTAATTGCCATTTTGAGATTTCTCACCAGGCAGGTCCTGTGCAAGTCTGTAACATGGCCCATTAACTCTGATTAGTGGAATCTTGCTTTTATGTGAGAAAATTACTTTCAGCTGTCACTCATCTTTTGTACGTATTCTTCTCTTGAAAGAGCAGCTTTCATGTTCCAAACTGTTACTAAAATCCAGGCAGTCCAGAGAAAATACAAATATGTATGTTAGGGGGCAATTAAGCTGAAAATATCCTTCACCTTCTGTTTGGATGAATGGAACAGTTACCCTTTTTATTTAATGAGTGTCAGTGTAACAGGCATTCCATAGAAAGTGTGAAGATGAATTCATAGGAGTTGAAAAAAGTTAATTTTATTTTTTAGATTTAAGGGAACACAAACAAAATTCAGGCTTATGTCTGTGCCCATGGCAAATACTGCAGTCAGGACTGATCCTGATGCATGTTCAGGTTTGCAGTTTGCCTTCCTTAAAGCTTGTTTTTGATGGAACTGGGGTTATTCAGGTTCGAATTTGTCAAGAAATTCCAGGTACACAGAGACCCTGATCCTGGCAGTCAGTTTTTGGTGTCAGTGTTAAAAAGATCAGTGTGGTGGGTTCTGAGCTCCAGCTCATACCACATACACTGCTTTGAGGTGCTGAGGGCTCAGTAACCCAGTTTTCTATCACACCAATGAAATTTAGAGACATTTTTTGAGTGTTTGTTTCCAGGGGATACCAAGATTCGTGGCCTCCTGGTCACTCCCTTTGTGATGAGCTGGAAGGTCAGAAATTGCACAGGAGGAGAAGAGCTGGGACCAAACCATCCAGAGGGTCCCCTGGGCTGGTCTTGGATCTCACACTTGGAGTCCATGTCTGTGTTCTGGGCAAACAGCAGGAAGTGCTGCTCACATGGAACTCCTGAATAAGCAGAGATAACCCCTCGTGTACTGCACACACAGGCTTGGTGTTTCTTAAATAATCCTGGGAGCTGGATATTTACTGAGCAGAGGAGGAGAGATAAATGCTACAGTTCTCTGTTGCAGGAGGAGCAGATCTCCCCAAACATGTGGTGTACCCACGTGTGTGTCAACATGTTTGTCCACATCTTCAACTACAATCAGTCCTCCCTTTGCAATCTTGCAGTATTTTTCCAAAATAAAACAACTTTATATCTTCATTATCAGAACAGTGTTTAGGCAGAGCAGCAAGTAACTGGCCTGGTACCAACTTTCAGATGGCAGGTACTGAATAGTTGGTTATTTCTCTGTGCCTTTGGATTCAATCTCGATGGAAATGAAACAAATACATTGCTTACATCGTAATTATGTGTGAACATGGCTAAAGGTTGTTATGTTTTAGTGTTAATTAGTGTTCATGCTACACGAGCACCTTCATTTATGTAGCTTTTGGGGTTTTTGCGCCCTGCTGTGAATTCCTTTGTGTGATGTTCTGCGTCAGTTTTTTCCAGTAGGGAGCTTTGCTGATGAAAAACAGGCATGAAATTCTTCAGATAACATATTTTAATGACTTGCAGGTTCTCTCTCATTCTTCTGTACATATTTTTAAAACTGCAAATCCCCTGAATGGTGCCACCTTTGCTGAAATGATGTGTTTGAGATCCCTTTGGCCCTACTGTAAAACTTACATCAATTCACTGAGTTAGAGTGATGTTAATGCTTATAAGCAAAAGGTCTTTGAGAAGTGACCTTTTTTATTGTGTTCTGTATTTCTTGTCTTCGGGAAACATGAACAATTTCACTAATTGATTGTTTTAGTCACGATGTGTAATTGGTTTTAATTTATTTCTGTTTCCTGCTCTGCCAGTGATCTTCCTGTGATAAACATGATGGAGCTCTACCTGCTTTAAAATTCCTCTGGATAAGTCAAGTTTGCATTCTTTAGCTCAGGCATGAAATGGCTTTGGCTATTTGATTCAGTTTATTTGGCTTTGAAGTTTTGTTGGCGAGAAATTTCAGAGGTGCTGCTTTGGAAAACAAGATGAGAAAATTTATTTTGTGTGTTCTTTTGTAAGATTCAAATAATATGCTTTGTCTGCAGCTGTGGTGGAGTTGTAGGATTGAACTGGGATATGTTTTGCTGCAAAAGAGAAGAAAGACTTGTTTGAAAAGGCTCTGATCTCAGAAGTGGCATGTGAGTGCAGTGCAGTGAGAAACTTGTATAAAGTATGAATTCATTACACAGCCTGTCTTTGTAAGTAGGGCTCTGGGAGGAGGGGGAAGTCTTTTACAAATAGGTGTCCTCAGAGAAACTTGTCTCTGTTTCAGAAGTCTGGAAACTGAGGCACAAACTCAGACCTGGCCAGGGACTAAAAAGCAAATAACACTGAAAGCCAGGACTGGAGCAGCAGCTTCTGCACCTCCATCGAGTGCTCCAGGCACTGAACCAGGCAGTTCCCAGCTCTTGAGGAAAAAGCACTAAATCTTTCATGCATTCAGCTGAATTGGCCAGACTTTTGTACAGTGAAGATGGTATTTAATATCTTTACCCAGCTCTGTTCACTTCTACGTGGGTGGGTTTTTTCTCACTGACTCCCTAAATGACCTGCTTTCAATTTTAAAGGATTTCAGTGCTCGTCTTCTGTCATTGCTGAGGTTTTATATCTGTCCTTTCATTAGTTATGACAGTAGTAGATGGCAGCAGTTATAAATACCTCATCTCTTTGACAGTAAAGCAGCCACGAGTGGTGCTCTCAGCTCAGAGTTAAACTGTGCCATGCTCTCCACAGTCTCGTGTTGTAAACATCAAGCTGCCAAATAGATCCAAGTGATTAGCATGGGAAAAAAAAGGAGGTGTATTCACTGCTTCCCACCAGTGGAAACACATTTGGTTTTCACCCTCGATTATCCAAAAGCAAAGCAATCCAGTAATAAGTAAATAGGAGGGTTTCTTTGAGCTTTCTGTTGTGAATTGTTCATTTAAAAATCGCGAGCTCTTCTTCTGAAGCTGAAAGTCATAATTAAAACGATTAAAACGATTTTCCAGCATTTATAAAAAGGATGGCAGGATTACTCAGGGACTAGGTGGGTCAATTAAAAACTGCCTTTTTTTTTTTTTTTTTTTTTTTTTTAGGATTTTGGTTTTATTGCCAGCAGGTTGGATCTAAAACCGACAGTCAGCGTGTCATCTCTTTGGAGCTGTTTTCTGTTCTTAAGGGCTGTGATTACACATCACAAAACCCTCTGGTGTAACAAAGTTTGGTGTCAGCAGAGCAGTTGACTTTGCTGAGCCACAGTCCCCTCTCTTCTCCTGTTCCCATCACTGAGTCACTTGGAGTTATGGGCATTTTAGCTGAAGAGGGTCTGTTGGATCATCCAGTCTGTGGCAATACAGGATTTCTCCTTCAGGACACGTCAGCCAGGAAAATGTGATGCCAGTGCTGCTCATTCTGTGTGTTCAGTGGGTAAATGCAGGGCCTTATTCTCTGGGGGCCAGCTGTGTGCTGCTGAAGTGCTGAATTCAGTCTCTGGACACGTCCACGTGTGTGAACGTACGACCAGAGCAAGGCATTGCTCCTCAAAGGCTTCTCCTGAGCCCCTCGGGCTTTGGCCGTGCACCAGTGCCTGTCCCTGACTGATGGAGGGCTGGAGTGCCTGGTGAGGGGGTTGGATTTCAGGGGCAGACGCTGTCAGAGGCCATTTGAGATGAGATGGTGTCTCTGAGGTGTCTCCAGACACACAGACATCGACCCGTTGGTTGTAAACGCCTGCGTGGAGTGATCTGTGCGCTCTCCTGAAAGCCAGGAGGTTTCCTTTCTAAGCAACCCACAGGTGCAATAAACTGAGGGAAAACCCTTCAGAACTGGCTTCAACATGCATCAGAGATGCCCTTTAAATAGTAATAAATTCCAATATTTAGTTCTTCACAATTGTAGTTTACTAATAGTGATCTGTTTGTATTTCCTCTGTGTTTGCGACGGGCTAAAAGAATAAGCGAGTTATTGCCATTTGGCTGATGGATTGTAACTTCTTAGGTATGATAATTGTTCTTGTGGTTGTGTGTTCATAACAGAAGAGTCTCTGATTTCTGATGAGTTGTTTAGCATTTCTGCACAGCCTTGACAAAGTAACAGTGCATGTTAATTAATGCTTGTACAGTAATGGTCTAAATGTCTCTGCTTGCCACCTTGGACTAGAGGTGGCAACAGCAGCCTGTCTAAACACACAAGAAAATACTGTGTTTAAAACACCCAAATTATGTCGATTAAACCACACTGCAAACCCAGTCAAAATTATTCCTGGCAGTGGCATTTCATGCCTAAGTTATCAGGAATGTATTTGCATCACACCAGTCAGTTGAGGGGATCCTCAAATTACATAGTAATGTGGATTGTCTTACACTTTGCTTTTAACCAGGGCAGAAAAGCTCCAGCTGCTGAACCACAGGCCTGTGACGGCAGTTGAAATCCAGCTGGTGAGTAACAATGCCTCTGACTGTTCAAAGCTTAAATGGAAGCAGCTTTAACCTTGAAGATCAATTGAATAATTACTTTCTCATGGCCAGTGATTGAATATATCCCTTTATGCACATCTTTACATCCACTGTTTCAAATCCACTCAGCTTCCTGTCTGAGACCTCCTTAGAGACTTGCCCATCTTTCTCTCAGACAGATTCTCCACCTCTTTTTTGCTCCAGTGTCACATGTTTAAAATGCTTGATGCAGTCATTAAAGGTTAGTAACTAGAGTATTGCAACCAAGATTATATTTAACCTGGGTCTTTTTGCTGCTGCAGCTCTGCAATCCTGTACTTCACTTTTTGACAGCTGCCATGACACGGTTGTTTTGGTGGCAGAGTTCTGTGTTGCACTGAAACCAAACGTGCTAAAAAGAAATTAATGACTGATAGCGAATTGTGAGCAGTGATGCAGAATGAGATATGGATATAAGCAGGCTTCCTCATGGAAAGTAGCCATTGCCAACCTGTTAAGCATAATTCTGGTGTAAAGAGGGATTGTCACTAAATAGAAAGAGATGATTATATTCCCGGAAGGATCTCCTTAGGAATCCAAACCCCCGTGGTAATAAAGAGCTTGTTATAATCAGGATATTATTTCAATGAAGATCTCTTGCATTAAGAACATCTGTTTGCCATCTCAACCTGAAACCAAAGCGAGGAGTAACAGGATCGTATTTTGCTGCAAAAAGGGGAAGGATTAAAGAGGCACCAGTAGGACTATTTTTCTTCTGTAGCCACAGAATAGGGATTATAACGCTGAAGGCGTCTCTTGGAAGAATGTTCCCAGCTGAGGAATTAATGCTGTGTTTTGTGATTGAGGAGATCAGTGTCAATCATCAACCCAACCAAGAGCATTAAGGCTTCATGAGCTCTGCTTAGGCACTTAGTCATAAGCCATGATGTGGAGCCTGTCTCGTGCCTTTGTTAGCCTCATGTGCTTAGACACAGATTTATTTTATTGCCATAGACAGTTTCTTTTTCCCTTCTTTAAATGCAATAATCTTTTGCTGCTTTCAGGTGACTGTATGGTTTTGTTTGTGTCTTCCCTCCTCTCCTTGTTAATCCTCCTTAGTTCCTTATTATCTTACCTACCCATAAAATATTGGAAATAGTTTGCTTCTGTGTCATGTTTGAAGTCCAGGAGGTAAATATAAGAAATTTGGGCCTTTATATTAGAAGTCAGGTTTCTGTAGAGTGTCGTACTTTGGATATTTCAAGGTTTGTAGTGTCAAAGTTAGATAAAACTCATTGCTAAAACTTGCAGAAACACAGACACGAGATTTGAGTTCAGTGGCAGTTCATTATTTATCCAGAACCTGTCCCTAATGGTCCGTGGTGAAAAATGTGATATTCGTACATTTGGGGATTAGCCTGAATTTCAGTTGTCATGGAGGTGTCGGGGATGTACTTACTCCTGTTCCATTGCAATTCCCCTGTAATTCCCAGGGCTGGTTTCTCCAAAACTAGCATTCCAGGGATCTGAGTTGGCTGGGTTGTTAACGCTGTGTTAGATGAAGCCTCCCCGAAATTGCAGTACATTTACTCTCTCATCAACGTGCATCAAAGTCTTCTGAGCTCAATAACTGCTGGGAAACTGCAGAGTGGTTCATTTAAGTGAAATCCAGAGCCTGGGAGCCTCAGCAAGGAAATGATTTTGCTGTTCAGTTGCTGTCTTGAACCATTTGGGGGTTTGGTGAGGACAGGGGAAGGAGATTGTAGCAGTCACTGAACACACAAACCCTCTGTCTCCTGTGAGTGTGAAATAACGCAGAGCAGGGGAGGCTGCTCTGTTTTCCTTTGATGTCCGTGGGGAGAAGATTATCCACACACAGATTTCATGCAGGCAAGTCAATTCACTGCAGCTGATGGATGGGAGACAACCTACTGAGAAGTGAATATTAGGGTCTAAAATTGCCTTGATTCTCTTTCCATTGAACTTCCCCCTGCCTCTTAAAAGCTGTGAGTTGCTCCTGGAGTTGAATCAGAAATAAATGATGATGAAAGCTTCTGACCAGTTCATTTAATGCAGGCACATCAGTCTTCTTTTTAAAAAAGCTTTAAACAAAATACTAAACAAGCCATATCTATCTCTCACTTCCTCAAAGAGTTTTGATGTCTCAAACTCTTATTCAGTGTTGCCCGTCCATAGAATGAAGACAAATTTACCTGACAGGCTTTTAATTGCTCATGTGACAGGATAGGTATATTTATTGTTGATTTTTGCCTTAACTGCTTTTTAGTTTTTTACTCTCCCTCTACGAAATTCCCTGGTTTTAGTTGTATGCAGATAATAAATCAATTTTGATAAAAATATATTTAAGCCAAAAAACCAAATTTATGTTGTGATCTTTCGATCCCAGGGTCTTCTGTAAGTCCTTATGCATAAATTGGTGCCATTGTCCGTATTTGTCTTTTCCAGACCGTGTGCCAGGGTTTATTTTCAAACAACAATAGCAACAAAAGGAGCATGAAATTCTAATTCATACCCCACAGGGTAAAACACTGTACACACTGCAGCTATCTTGACCTCCTGTTTTAATCTTTAACATATGTTGTTCCTGGCTCAGTAATTCACAAAGGAGGAAGAAAAAAAAGACACTGATGTTCATCTAACCATGACAGTGGTTCAGCTTTGCTTAGTGCTGGACTGTGGTGGGGTTGAAGATTAGACATCTTCTTTTCTAATGAACAAATTGCTCCACGTTCTTCTCTCAGAGTGGAAAAGTAGATTTTAATTCTGTGCTTTTTAAAACTGGATTTCCATCGGTCAAACCAGACAACCTTGTACCTGTGTGCTCTGCATAACCAGGCTGGCAGATTCTCTTTTATTCTTGACTAGAAAGTAATAATGTAAAGTATTCTTCTGGAAAATGGAAGATCTTAGAGGATTTAAACATTTTATTTTCTCAACAATATGTTCTGCTTCCCACTTGGTTAATTAGCTCTGAGGGACATTAATCCAATCATTCAGTCTTTCACTTTACTTCTTTTTTTATGTGTTTTTTTCCTATTAGTGTGTTAGTGCTGAACAATTTCAAATTACTGCTCAAAGGAGGAAATAACAGTCATTTTCTCATCAAACATCTACCTCCTACACTGGAGTTAAATTATGTGCTTGATTGCTTTGGAAGTGATCAGAACCCCTATTTCCTTTATTACTGTATTTACTGTTTATTTTTTAAATAGAACTCTTGGCTTATTATTCAAATAAACAGTAGCTTTTGGCCCACAGGTTGTTCTGCTCTGTGATGCTGAGGTTTGCTCCCCACCAAATATTACTTGTCCTTCAGACAGTTCCTGACTTCTTTCATTACTTTTTGGGGTTCTTCAGTGTGGCTTTATTTATTCTTCAGCATTTGCACTGTATTTGTCCTGTCTCAGGAGACTAAACGAAATAAACATTAGCACTGAAAGCTTGAAAGAAGCACAGCAAGGACGATGAAGTTTCTTATACTTGGCTTTTATTTGGGCAAGCAGAAAAGGTGTGGTTTTAATTAGGAAAAGCCTGTTCCAAAGTGTTTGTCCTTGTTTCACCAACTAAAAAAACCAAACCTACACAGTTATGTGTGTGTATGTCTGTGTTCATATTTTGTGCTTGCGTTCGTACGTGGCACCGTGAAGGTACAGATTTGCACATTTAATTTATGAACAAACGCTTTAATCTTTGAAATGATCTTAATAGACTGGCTGTTACTTTCTGATTTACCACCTCCACAAATCAAATCTTTAAAAGCCTCTGAAAATGACTTTCTGCCATGAGAATTCACCAGCAGGTCTTGACGTGACTCAGCGCTTAATGTCATTCTGTTGATTACGTTCTGATTTGGTAATTATGGTTGTTTTGTTCCTCTGAGAAGTTCAGGCGTAGTGCTCCAGTTAAAAAAGCTCCTGTTAAAATGTGCAGCTGGGAAGGGCTGCGTGGAGGCAGTAAAATATCCCACATCCACATTTGTTTAATGAGCACAGCTCTGGTTCCCAGCAGTGGTTCCGTTATGGAACGAGGCATCTGCCAGGGCTTCGTGCTGCACTTGGAGAGGGATTTGTCTTTGCATTCTCTTACAGCAAGATTCAGGGATGGGGATCAGATGCCTGTTTCATTTTCCAGGGTTAGAAAGCCCATGCACAGATGTATCTAGAGAGGAAAAGGAAAACTGGCATCATTTTCTTGAGCTATTCTCCATTTAGTAAACATTTGCCTCATTTTAAGCTTCAAGTCCAGTTAAGTTAGTTGGAGCTCTTAGATACTTGAAATTAAGTCCAAACATAAGCTCTGGCTTAACAGTTGTATGCACAAGGTGCTTAAACAAGTGAAAAATTGGTTATTAGACTTCTAAATAAAAGTAGCATTGCTGTCAAAGGTGAGCAGAATTGTGGCTTCAGCTGCCCTCTGAATACTTGTATATATTGCACAGTTCTGAAAACCTGGCTGTTTTTATCAATACATTATCAATAAAGTAAGAAGCAACTCTGGGTACCCAGGCTTGAAAAGTAAATACGAGCTGCAGAGGGAACGTGCCCCTTTTATTTTTAACTGTAGGAATTTTATGTCAATTAAGTTCCCAAGTAAGGTTTTCTTGATTCCTTCTTTGGTTGTCTTGTAGATTGTATTGTGTAGAGCATTAGCTCTATATTGTTCAGAGGATTGGGGAACTGAAATGTGAAAATTGCTTCCTGTATGAGTATATTGCAGTGGGAATTTAATAACTAACTGTTACGAGTTTGGGTGAAATAGAAGTTATTAGTGAGGCCTGACTTGACTGAATTATCTCGACCACATAGTTGCATTTCACAGATAATTCATCCTGTGTGTATGAATGAATGACACTGATGTGCTGTAGCATTTGCTACTAAAACCCTGGAGTTATTTTGGGATAGTTTAGACTTGAATGTAGTGACTTGGGAATTATTTATTACGGAAGCCACAGAGCTGCCACAGCTCCCTGCCCTTCCCTGTGTTCACTTCCAAAACCCCTCGCTCAGCCCTGGGAAAGGGACATGCTTGTCCTGCTGCACATCAGGGTGCTTTTTATCTATAAATTGTATTTCTGTAACACTGCCCAGTTCTGCTACTTACCCAAATCCCTGAATATTGAAAATAGGTGGGTCAGCAGCGCGTGGGTTGACGAGACCCTAAACTTTGCACGTGGCACAGTCTGTGAGGGTGAGCTGTTTCCATTTGGGGCGTGTGGCACTGCCAACATCAACATCTTAGGTCATACACTTATTTCAAACATTTGCATTTTTGTTTTCCTTAGTATAAACTTTGCATTCCTGGCTGCTTATGGTTTGAGTCTGTTGCTTGAGCAGTTTCAGCCAAGTGCAAGTTAGAGGCTAGCAAGGCTTTTTGTTAGATATTTTTTCGTAGGTTGGTAAAATGCTTGCTAGAAAAGTAGGTGCTTGAATACAGTCGTTTCATTTTGCCTCTTAGGCTTTTTCTTACACATAATTTCTCAGCACCATATTTTCTAGTACTATGGGTAGCATTTTGTCTTATAGTTGTAAATCAGAAGGCTGTGAGAACATCTGTTGAATGCAGGAAAAGCCTCTGGGTGACCTTCTGTTCCCCTTGAGATCTGTTTTCCTTTAGGACAGTTTCATTTGTCTCTTTATCTACATGCTGTCTGTGCTTAATTTTTGAATTCTGCCTTTTGGCCTGCTGCTTTGCTGCTTCCTCACTGCTTATGTTTTCATAAGTCAGGCTCAGGCTGTTTTTTTCACTTCCCTAAAGACTGAAAAAAATTGATTTTTATAGTTTATGCTTTTGATCCTTTGAACTCTTGAATGGTATCACAGCAAAATAGCACTGGAACATCAACCTGAATAGTCAGCTGTCTGTCCCTCCTGCCAAATTTGTGTCTTTTGGTGGTTCCTGATGTGAGAGCTGGTGGAGAGGCACCAAGAGGGATGAGCACTTGGTGAGGCTGATGCAGCAGTTTAAGGAATTACCACTTCCCTCTGGCAGAGGTTAGGGATCTGTCAGCAGAAGGGAATCTGGAGCTACATCCCCCCTTCTCAGAGCAGTGTCTGGCATCTTGCTTTAAAGATGCTTTTCTCAGTTACGGCACCGGAGCGTCTGAAACACGAGAGACTATTTTCGTTCATCAACTCTGTGCTAAAGTGTGATTCCTTGAGCTGCCAGGGCAGCCACCAGAGCTCATCTGTCACTGCCCAAGTCGTGTCTGCAGTTTGTCAGCCGGGCAGGGCTCGTGCTCAGCCAGTACAAATGACATCAACGGGGTTGTTCGTCCTGGGAGTTGGGGCATTACTCATTTGGAGTGATGTGCTCACTGAGGAACATGCAAGAAAACAGTGATTAGATTCTCACATAAGTATATTCTGTCTTAAATAAGACTCGGTGCTGATCTAGAACTCAGTTTTCCTGAAGCAAGCACCTGAAGGAGAAAGTGTTCAGAGAAAAAGAAGGGAGAGGGGAGATATAAATAGGGAAGGATAAAA
>NW_016690383.1:1313176-1339544 GCF_001604755.1 Lepidothrix coronata | reverse complement strand
ATTTTAGTGTGTTTTTAGTGTATTTTAGTGTGTTTTAGCACATGGAGTACAGTGGAGCAGGTGGCTGGAACAAGAGCCAGGACTGTTGTTCAAGCCAGTGTCCTACAGTAGTTCTGGAGCTAACAGTACTTGGAAAGCCACTCCACAGGGAATTTCATCCTTTGATCGGGGATAGTCCCCAGAAACAGTCATTTGCAAATGGATATTCAGTGTCTGCCTTTTGCTACATGAGTGGATTTGAGCTGTGTGCACTTCCACTCATCCAGGATCTGTGGATAATGCTGATGATCAGACTGTGCAAAGAGGGCTTGTAGGACTCTGAAGAAAAAAAACAAGTTAATTGAATATACCACTCAGCTTTTCAGAAGGCACGATGCATCTGAGTAGCTGACAGTTTATAGCTGGAGCTGATTAAACCTGCATTGACTTGGAACCATAATTAATATAAATCACCGCTCTTCAAAGGACATTTTAAAGGACTTTGTAAAAAAAAGAAAACTCAAACCCCACAATCCTAATTGGTTTCATTTGCGTTTGAAGAGTTCTTCTGACTTGCTTTTCCAGTCCTCTGACAAGCTTTTTTCCCTTTTAACAACTGCCTATAAATTAGGGCAGTTGTTTTACTGGTGGCAGTGATATAAGAGTTCCCACAGCTCCACAGTGGGAGTAGGTCCCCAATTAATCTCATGGAATCATATAGTTGATTTTGTGACAGCGTATTTTGTGTTGCTCAGAGCTTTTTAAATGCCTTTATACCCAGGAATCTCCAGTCTAAGCAAATTCCAGTAAAGTGTAGCTGCTGGAGGATTAGGTGGTTTCTTTTATGGCCTGGTTACTTACAGTCCAGGTGCCAAGGTTCAGGGAACCACTCTCAGGATATCTCATTTCAGTGCTCACATGAAAGCACAGGAACTTGGGAAAACAGGTCTGGAAGGTAGGTCTGAACGAGACCTCAATGAAAAGCCTGGCTCAAGACATGGATGTGTAGGTTGAGAGAGACTTGAGGAGAAACCAGGGAGGAAAGGCTGTTCTGAGCATGGTGTGTTCCTTGTTGGAAGGAAAACAGGGTCTCATTCCAGAGTGCCAATTGTAGTGGTTAACAATGGAGCTCTCCTTTCTTTTTTTTTTTTTAAATACTGCAAGAGTTCTGCTTTGTAAAATGCTTTTGTAATGAGCTCAGACTGTATCTTGCCTCCATTGACAAAGTATTTCCCAATGAGTTGAGCTCTACTCTTTGGAGCTGAGGAAGGAAGTGTGGATTTAATGATGACAGTGGATTGTTTTTTGACCTGCAGATGGTAGAAGAAAGCGAGGAAAGGCTCACAGAGGAGCAGATCGAGTCACTTCTCCAGACAGTCACGAGTATTCTTCCAGGGGATCCAGAAGAACAACAGGGAGTCTCGGCAATGGCAGTGGAAGACAAAGGTGACCAAGCATAGGAGTCTTCTAGACCAAAGCTGGCAGCAGTTTCAGAAGAGAATCAGCTAATATTTTTCTGTTTTTAACTTGATACCGGTTTAATCCTGTACTGGACATAATTGTAAAATATATTACCATTTTTATTACTTGGAGGTGGTGAGGGACCCAATTGTTTACAAGAAAGCACAGAAAAGGACACTATTGTTTTGGTGTTTTGTCATCAACAGGGATGGCAGTAACTGAGCCTGTAATGGAGCAGCCTGAGAAAGCATGGGGCACAGGGTCTGAAGCTTTTGTAATTTTTCATTACCCATGTAACAGCTGTACATTTGAATAGGCCCATGTACAGCTGGCAATGTTTGAATTGTCACAGCAGTGCTATAATGATAATTGCTTTCATAAGCTTTGGAATTGCCCAACTGCCTTTCAGAACAGGGGCTGCAATGCAAAGCCAACTTCTGGGGCTGTTTGGTGAGCAAAACAGGAGAGAGGTACAAGAGCTGCCTGGGGTCTGGCCAGACACTTCCAAGGAGGCTTTTGGCATCACAGAAGTGAAAGGATCTGTCCTCAAGGGTGTCTGGCAGTCCCTCCTCAATAACAGAGAGATCCAGATCACCAGCTAACTCAGCAAATTGCCTCTGAAACCAGGGAGTTGGGCCAGTTTACAGCAGAGAGGCTCAAATCTTAAAGCTCTGACTAACAAACAGCAGAATATTGAGGGGTGAGGTGTGTATTTGCCCTTTGAACATTAATTCCAATATTTATACATAGACCAGTCAGTCCTGTGGATGTGCTGTTGGTGGTGGAATAAATGAGTCAACACCGAGGCCCTAATCTGGTTTAGGAGAATGAGAGTCTGTCCTGGATGAGGCAGAATTTTCTGTGTGCTGAGCTTTTGTCTGCTTAAGGATTTCAGGATCAAGTGTTTAATGTTGAAAGCCTTGATGATTATAATAAATCATTTGTGTGTGTGTATATATACACACATAAAGTCAGGAGCTACCATGGCACTGCTTCATGTTATGGCTGCAGACCATTCTTTTGTAATTATTATAAGGTACTGGAAATAGAAGTAAAATTTTAAGTACATCCTGGGAATTTTGTGAATTGCAGACAAGATATTAAGACCTCAAATCAGATATCTGACTTTTTTCCCTCCTCAGGTCTGTCATGGCTTTATTTTGTGTTTTTATGCAAAGAATTTACGCTTTCTGAGCTTTAGTTGTGCTGTATATGAAAGGGACTGATAAAGTCCCGTGCCTGGGGGATTTGTGATGTGTGTTTCCATGGTATTTAAGCTTCTTTGATGTTTGGAGAGGAAAGAAAATTATTGGAAAATGTATTTGTTGCCTCTTAAAGATAATTTATCTTATATTAAATGCTTTCCAAGGCTGGAGACTAAAGGTACATTTTGTGTAGTACAAGAGGGGGAAAGTCCTCAGTGGTTTTGTGAATACATCAATATGTATTTTTCTCTCTAAATGTGCAAGAAAACAAGACAGATAAGTGGATTGTATCACAGAATGACATGCAATTAATTTTAAAATTAGCATTTTTATTCACAGCAGTCACTGATGTTGTTTGACATGCTGTGGCCTTGGGCTGCGAGTGTTTACATTTTTATCTGTCCTTTTCTAAAATTAGGTTATTGAAGTATGTTCTAAACTTATAAAAAGCAGATGGAACCAGATCACAAGTATCCTTAGCCAGCAGGAATGTTTTAACAGATCCCCGAAGGTGGATGCTCCATCCTGGGAATTGGTGGTTGGTTATCATCATGGGTGTTTGCCAGCATCCCTGTTCTCTTGTTGTGTGGGTATTGTACAAGGTGCAGGAACTCATTCATTTGCTGTTGTATTTAACCTTTTCATCAGTATCAGTTCCAGATGGATACATCTGTTGAATTCGTGGATCATTTGTTGAGACTCAAAGATGCATAAACGATGCATAAATTTCCCTAAAAAATGCTATACTAAATGACATTTGAAAGGATCTGGGATTTTGGCATCTGCATTACATCAAGAAATGATTTTTAGCTCTCCAGTCCGTGCTCTCTGTCGCTGTAAGTCCAGGGGGGGAGTTACTCGGGCTCCGAGGGCAGGTTTGTGTTGTGTTTCTCACTCTGGTCCATGTTGGAAACCCAAGGTCAGAAATGGTTTATGGAAAGCAAATGTCACTTTGCTGCTGTGACACCATTTTTCCAGTGTCTTGCATGTTGCACAAAAGCCCTGCCCCTCTCCCAAAGCTGCTTTTTGTTTCCTTAACTAACCAGTTAGACCACAATAGATGGACCCTGTGACAGTTCTGGTGGAGGAGAGGAGGCAGCACCAAGAGTGGCTGATGCTCTGGGGGTGCAAGAAAGGAACGTGTGTGTCGGGCACTGAAAAGCTCAGTCCCTACTTTTTGTGAAGAAACACAGTCCTCAGCACCTTCTGCATGTTTAAGAAATTTATATTATTTTTACTTTTCTCATTTTTTCTCTCCTCACTTTTATTCTCTGTTGTGTGTTTGGTTTTTGGCAGATGAATGGCTTTGCCCAGGGCAGCTCTTGTGCTCTCAGTGGGAGAAAGGGGGAATGAGCTGCCAGAATTCCTTTGCTGTTGAGATACTTTAAAACACCTGGGGTTTCTCTTTTCATAAATTCAAGCCTGAGAAGCCCAGATTTCTTTGGCTGGAGAAGTTTTATTAGAAGAAGCTTTATTTTATGGGAGGAGGAGGAGCTGCTTCTCCTACCTGGCTGTGCTCTGCTGCTGGGCAAGGAAAATAGAGATACTGGAAACAGATGTCCACAGGGAATTTTGTGGAAGATACAGGAAATCCCTCCTGATATGCTGAGCAGCTTGGGTGGAGGTCAGGCTGTGGCAGGGCTGTGTGTGAGGCTGTGCCCACCACTGAAATGCAGAATTTGACAAGCAGGGAGCAAACTGCATTTGGTTTGTGTTTGTATGGCATGTTCATTAGCTGAAGGTGTGCAGTCCTAGTTAGAAAAAGCAAACCCACAAAATTTGGAGTCTTGGTTTTCTTTGGAAGCAGGTTTTCTCCTGCAGCAGGTCTTCAAAGAGCACTGAAGTTGTGCATGGAAATGGTGTCCACACGTGTGTAATTCATACTTTGCTCTTCATCCCATTGGAAATACATGTTTTTTCCAGCTGGTGGTTGAAGGGGGAGGACTTGGTTGACCCTGTCTGAGGTGGGAGGTTGGACTAGGTGATCTCCAGAGCTCCCATCCAACCTCAACATTCCTGTCAGTCTGTTTTTCCTTCCTCCCACTATGAACTCTATCTCTCATTAAGGACTGGGGTGCAGCAGACTGGGAGTTCCTCCCTTGTCCCCCTTCCCATCCATGCCTTTGCAGATGGGAGTTTGAGGCTCTGACAAAATGCAAATACTTTACTTCTGGGATATCAGCAAAGAGAACGGGACAGACTTGAAGGATTGCAGCGGGATTTCGTGTCGTGGCTCTGGGTTTATCAGTTGCTTGAGGCCTTGAAATGGGGGTTTATGGAGTTGCTCCATGTGAGCAGCTGAGTCTGCTCCAAAAGAGGCTCCTCTGGTGTGAAGGATGTGTCCCAGGATGCTGCTGAGATAAGGTGGTGTTGCAGTTTTCTCTTGAATTTTGCTTGGTTGAAGCAAAATTTTCTCTTGAAATTTGCTCCATGGGCCAAATTAATCAGTAGTGCCTCTCCCCTGCCTTAAATTTGGCCCAAAACTCCTGCACTCTGGCTGTGCTGGGCCCCTCTGCATCGAGCCATGGGTGAATTATCCCAGCCCAAACTGGGATCATTCTGGATCCTGGTTTTCAAACACACACATTTTTATTCTGTATTGCATTTTCTATGATGAAACCTTTTATTGCCTCTGCCTCCCTGGGGTGGCAGCTCTGCCACATTTGGCAATGTGCAAACAGCACGTTCTGAATCCCAGAAATTGCCTCGCTTCCTTTGGCATGACATCCACTTCCCTTGCCTTTGGACACAGGCTTTGGAAGCATCAGTCTCAACTGGGAGCTACTGTTGTTTGAGTGACTTATGAAACACTTCAGGCTTTGGCAGAGGGGAGTCAGGAGAGCCTGTGTGCACCTCAGCCTGGCCAATATCAGGCTTTTCCTTCTTTTCTTTTTAATTTCTATCCATAACCAGCCTTTTCCAGCCTGTTCTTGTCCCAGCTTCCGGAGCAAAGGGGATGCCAGGCTGTTCCAAACACAAGGAACAGGAAGATCTTCTGTGCCTAAAAACTTGTCAGGTTTTTTTTTTTGTTTTTTTTTGCAATATTACCAGTTGGTTTCAATAACAGCATCTGGTCCCAGTATCTCTCACTGATAAGGACATTCTGTGGTTATGAAATGTTCCTGGTAATTCAGAGGGACTCAGAGAAGTGTCTCAGTTGAATCCTCCAGTGCAGGCAGGCGATGCTCACACGTTCACCACACAGCAGCTGCCTCTTCATCCCATAAAACAAAGCCTTACATCTGAATCTGAGTGACAACTATTGTCCTTTCTGGATGACACAGTGGCCAGACAGGCATTAACCCTCGGCTCCTGCTGTTCCCAGAGCTCAGTTCTTCACCCTTGGAGATTTATTCCCTTCCTGTGGATGAGCAGTGCTGGCTGGAGGATGCAGCGTGTGAGGAGCCAGCGTGGCAGGACAGGTGATGGGAGATACCCATGGATGGCTGAATGGAGCAGCACCTGGGGAATGAGGTGCATGTGGAGAGGGGACTGGCTTGCAGGGTCGGTGTTTGCCACCTTGAGAGCTTTCCATGGGGTCCAGCAGAAGGAGAGTTACACAGTGCCTTTGGAGCTGGACTTGATCAGCCAGCTCTGCCACCAGCCTGTGGCCTCAGGGAAGTTGTTTCTCTTCTCCCTGCCTTGGTTTCTTCTTTGGCCAAAGCCCTCGGGGGTGACAGGGGTGATCCATGGGCTGGGCACTGCAGGGCTGGGGGTTCACAGCTCCCCAAAGCCCTCAGGGTGATCTGTGGGCTGGGCATGGACAGGGCTGTGGGTTCCCAGCAAAGCTGACCCCTGGAGTGCTGCCCAAGGGCCTGTTTAACATTTCTGTGCATCCCCAAGGATAAAAGAGCCTTTTGTGCTGACAGCTGGGAGCTGAGGAGGAGGCTGCAGCCCTCGGCTTCCCTGTGCTTTGGGAGCAGTGTGTGGGTGTCCATGACTGCTGTGACCGTGATCCCGTCCTGGACACGTGAGTGTCCGTCATGCTTGGGGCTCTGCTCCCAGCTGGGCCAGCCCTTCCACAGCAGCCCTGACATGACCATGTCCTTGCATCTCTGCAGTGGATGCTTGGAGGTTGTTCATTACAGGGACAAGAGTGTGGAATTCCACAGGGCACGGAGCTGCCAGACATCCCAGGAATTACCCCAACACGAAGACACGTCCTGCGTGTGCTGCACGTCCCCATCGCTCGCGGCAGAGGTAACGGGGAGCTGACCTGTGGGGTGGAATGACTTCCTAAGGAAAACATCTGTGCTCTTGAGTTGGGCACAGGATCAAGTCTGAGGGTGGGGCTGAGCCATGGAGCCAAAGGAAAGCATTCCCTTGCACCCAAGCACTGGCATCACAGGGCTGATGGCCATGTCCCCTTCAGGGGACAGCCACGATCCCCAGAGCAGCAGTGCAGTTAGTTTATTTAATGGTGGACAGAGGGTCGTGTTTCTTCAGGAAACATAAATTGTACAGGTTTCTCTTGTGTGTAAACTGCAATTGTAGGAGCAGACCCTGAGCTGGGGCACATGGATGTTGCTCTCTGGACCTCAGTGACATGACTGTCATGTGTGCCAGAGCATTCTATAACTCAAGGAAAACAGGGAGGGAGCAGCACTCGGTGTTATCCCAGGGAGAGTTTGCAAAGGGCAAGCTGGGAACACCAAAACTGGCCTTTTTGCATCAGCAGGGGGCTGGTGTTGGTAGGGAAGACCCAATTTGTGTCCCAGAGTGAATGCCACAGTAGAGCTGCTGATGCTGGGGATGTGGGCAGGGACATGGGAAGAGCAGGGCAGGGAGCAGGCAGCTGGAAAGCCACCAGGAGATAAAAGAGTGGTGAGTACCAAAATGAGCAAAGAAACTCTTCACTGCCTGAGAGAGCAGCACCTTCACCTGGGCAGCAAAAACCTGCCCTGGGGATGCTGGTCCTTCACCACCAGCTTGATAACCCAACACTCCTGATGCTCCTCTGTGAGCTCAGGGAATGGGATCCCTGTTCCCAGGTGAGATCCTGTAAAAGGGGAGGTGCTTTGGATCAAGAAAGGCAGAGAACTGATTGTCCTTGGGGTGTTAAAGCTCTTTAAAACATTTTAACAGCAGCTTGGATGCATCCAACTCCCACACACCCCCCAGAGGAGCCCAGGGACTTCTCTAAAGAAGCCCAAAGTACCTTTAAAACCACGAGTGATATTTTATAACCATCCCAGAGCGAGGAAGCTCAGGTTAGCCCCCTTTCCAAAGGGCTGCTCTGGAGACATGGATTGGGATCCAGCCAGCTTCCCTGGGGGGAGTCGATGGCAGGGTTGTTTAGGTTGGAGCTGCCGGAGACGTTGACAGAGAAAATATTTTCTGTTCCCACAGAAAGAAATCCCACTACAGAGTTTTTACTGAGCAAAAAGCAATGCTTGTGCTGAAAAAAAAATGGGAGCTGTGGCCAAAGCACAACTGAAATGCAGAGAGCACTTGGGAAAGATTTGTTAAGCCCCAGAACTTTTGCTTGCCACGAGCAAGAGTCTCCCTGCACACGTTGCTTAAATTAATTTACCTCTGCATTAAGGAGCTTTATTTTATTAACTTTAATGTTTATAAAAACAACCATCTGAGATGCTGTTAAACTTTAAAGATACGTAAAATAAAGCCAGCCTGGAACCAGCCAAATGGGGTGAGAGAACATCTGAAAAGAGAGGGGAAAGCCAAAAAATCATCGGGGAGGGCTCGGTGCAAACAGTGCTGCTGGGAAGGGACCTGCAGGGGGGGTCAGGGCCCTTGCAAATATTCCCAGCAGGGCTGAGTGCCTGGTGCTGCTGGTACCTGGGGGATTAGAGCATCCTCTGAAGGGCTCTCCCAGCACCTCTGACATCCAGCCTGGGGAGGCAGGTGGGTGAGGCTTCCTGGGAGCACCAGACAGTGCTGGAGACACTGCACTGGGCACAGGAGGGTGGTGGTGGCACTGGGGCCTTTGGTCACCTTGACAAGCTTCAGCACTGAGCACAAGGGCCTGTTGAGTGCTGTGTTTGGAAGCCTTGGTGAGTGAATCCCACCCCTTGTGGGGATGAGTCCTCCTCCTAAGGAGCAGCTTCACTGCCCGACCCTCTGTGGGCAATCGGTGCCTGGTCCAGCTGAGCTCCTGCTCCAGCTGTGAGAGGAGAGCTGGCAGGATCCCCCAGCCTTTGCTTTATGGGGCCTCATTGTTCATTTAAAAAAAGAGGGGAAAAAAAACAAAAACAAAAAACCCCAACAAAACCAAAAAAACCCCAAGAACCCAGCTCTTTTCTTGAAAATCCCTCCACCTCTCACCCCAAAACCCCACAGCTGCCCCACCACTTCCCAGCCCGGATGGTGAAGTCTGCCATGAGCTGGGGCATGGAGCAGGGCTTTAACCTGGCACCTCAGTGCAGGAGGAATGGGGATGAGCTCAAACCATCAGTCCCAGTTGAAAACAAGTAACCAGATGCCTTCCCCACTGATCCCATCAGCACTGGGATGCTGCAGCAGGACGAGAACCTGGTATGTTTGTGTCTCTTCAGAGGACCATTCCTCTGGCTGGGTTTGCTCCTTATGCACTGGCTGCTTTTTTTCCTCTTAAAAACCAGAGATTTAAATAACTCATCAATTGCTGCTCTTGGATTTTAGGGCATTTGCAGCTTTTCCCTGCCCTCACGTCTCACCCCACGTCGCTCCCTGGGGCTCCCCTGTCATGGGATGTCAGGTATGGGGAGCAAATCCCTTTTATTACAGACCAGACACTGTCAAGAAATAGTCATCCCAAAATAGAAAGTCTGAGTTGTTGAAATTATCCAGCTCAGCAGTGAGCAGGGGTGGGTGGAGGGGCTCTCCCAGCTCTTCCCACACTTTATTTATGCATATGCTTTTATATGTAGTGAAATTTAACCCCTGGAGATGTGTTAAAGGCTTTAAACTTGTGTTCTGTTGGATCAGAGGTGTTTTTGCCAGATCTAAAAGGATATTCAAGATTTTTCCTCCCTGTGCTGCCTGTCAAGGCGGGGAGGGCATCAGCAGAGAGAAACCCAGGGGCTTTTTTTGGCAGCTGTGGGTCAAGTGTCTGCTCTTGTTCTGGGCTGGGAGGGCTCTAAAAAAATGCAATTTTTTTGTTGATTCATTGAGTTCAGTTCTCTGAGTGCCCCAGGACACGATGCACAGCAACATGTGGTGAGCTCCAAAATGTCGTGGGTGGACAGAAGGCAGGTGGGGGCTGGGGGAAATGTGCAGAACAAGCACTTTGATGCCCCTGCAGAGCATCATCCCAGTCCCCATCTTGATGCATTGGGCACCTGGTGTCCCTTGTCCCGTGTGGAAAGTGTTTGGTGCCACCTGGGACTCACCTTCCCAGGGCTTGGCCGGGCCCTGTTCCCCATCCCAGGGGGCTCTGGAGCAGCCCCTTCCCAGCCTCACCAGCTGCAGTGTTACATTTCAGTCCTCTCTGAATCGTTTCAAGACACAGTTGCTTTTTTTTTTATACTCTTCAAGTTCATCTGCAAAGGTCTTTTTTTTTTTTTTCCCCTTTTGTGTTGTCCATGGATTTCCTTGCTGTCGTGGCACAGCAGCCCTTCCTTGGGGTGCAGCAGCTGGAGGGAGGGAAAAGGATGCTCCAAGAACGCCCACACAAAACCTGATGGGATCCAACTGCTTCCTCCCAGCAGGTTTGCTCCTTCATCACCCAGCAAAGCCCAGAACCCCCCCCCAAATGCTGCTGCTCCCCCTGCCCACACCCAACATCCGTGAATGGGCTGGGGGATGGAAACGCTGTGTCAGGCCAATGTAAACATTTTCCCTTTTCCTGTGCAGCATCCTGCCCCCAGGCATGGGATCAGCAGGAAGTTGCCTCTTTCCCAGCCCCATGGGGCTGCTCTGAGCAGGACAGGTCCCTCTGCCTGTGTGTCACCACCCCAGGTGAGACCCCAGCAGTCGAAGCCACTGAAGAAGGTGGCTCAGACACTGTGTGTGTTGCACTGGAAATGGCCCTAAAATGTTCCTCGTTCTCCAAGAAGCTGATGGAGGGCAGGCAATTCATCCCTGGTGCTGGAGTTGTCCCATCCATGCCAGGTGCCTGCAGCAGGATCATTGCTGCCCCATCTTGGAAACCACCAGGTTGGTGAGATGAGATGGGATGTGCAGCATCTGAATGTTCACCCCAAAACCTGTGAGTGACTCTTCAAATGCTGCTTCTTTCATGATTCAGCCTCCAAATGCTGTTTCTTCCTCTTTGGACTCTGCATTTTGAGCTTTTCCCAGTCTTTTCCCCTGCCTTTCCACAGCTTCAGCACTGGAGCCTTCCCTCCAATGCCAACTGAGCTGGTTGTATCAGGACAGGAGCGGAGGCTCCAAGGAAAACCATAAATATTGTGGGACCAGTGCTGAAGCAGGGAGCTGGCAGGAGGGGGGTGAGGCTGAGGATTCGGCCTTTCCTGCTGGAGCCTCAGCAAAGCCCAATAGTTAATCATTAAAATATGCTTATGTGTAACTAATCTCTGCAGGACAATGAACTGAGAAATTATTTAATGCAATTGAAATGGGTCATAGTAGTTGCTATAATAAGTGTGTCCCGAGCCAATGGGAGCCATCAGGCTCCTATAAAAGCGGGTGGGGAAGAAATAGCAGCTGGTGGGAAGAGATCACCAAAGACCCGATGCGTGTCCTGAGCTGCCTCTGGCCGTGCTGAGATCCTCCCAGTCCGCCCCACATCAGGCTCCAGCTCCAGGCTGAGCCCTTCTTCAGGCATTGGTGATCCCTGCCAGTGGATGCAGCGGGAAGGACGGGATCTGCCTGGAGCAGGCACTGGCTGTCCCTCAGCGCTGCCCGGGGGGCCGGGATCGCCTGTTTGAGACTAAAAGGATGAAATGCAGCAGTGCCGTGAGTCGGGGGCTGCACTGCTCTGCTCGGGGCTGAGGGGATGCTCTTCCTGAGGTGGGTTGGATCCATGGCAGGGGCTGGTGTTGGTGGAATCCCATTTGGAGCTGTGCTGGTGTTCTCACAGTGTTATCCCATAGCACACCGAGCGGATGCTGCTGCTGGAGCTTTGCAGTGGGAACAGAGGCGTGGGGAATGAATGGGAATGGATTTTAGGGGGCTTTAATCTGCCTGTGAGAGGGATTATATCAACTGGGCTGACCCCGACACCCGTCTCAGGTCCCATCCTCCTGCACACTCATCCCTTGGCTCCCAGCCTTCCCGCCGGCAGGTTTTGGCTTTGTCCCTGATAATGTTTGCAGCCCCATGGGATTGATGTGCCAGGTGCCACTGGTGAGCAGAGCTGAGACCCTCCAGCACAGCACTGACCATGGCTGGGAAGAGAATATATTTGCTGGAGGGAGAAGTGACACCGGAGATTTCTGCCAGCCTCTTGCCTGCCTTAAAAATACCCCAACGAGGTGTTAAGTGCAGCTGTTTCCAGTTCCAGGGTACAGACATTTCTTCTCCCAGCAATGCCAGTCCTTAAATAAGCAGTAAATCCTAACATCTCTAGGCATCATATTCATCCTGCTACTTGCTCTTTCTCCAGGCTTTTAGTTTACCAGTGTTTTATCTGTCTATTTTTGTGACTTTTCTGCCTTTTGTCTGATTTTAAGGCATAGGCAGATGATTTATACCAAACCCCACACGAAATCAGCTTTCAGCCCCCTTTTTTCCTGCTTGCAAAATGGGTGCAAGGAGTTTTGGATGTAATTGTTGCTGTGCTGGCCAGCTGCTCTCTGATCCAGAAAATAAAAGAGCACAGCCTGTTTCCTGTTAAATTTTGCTGGTTGCATGGGTTTACATTGTTTGTCTCATGTTTTATGGCTTTCAAGCTGATGTTGCATTAAGCTGGCCCGAGTTTAGGCAAGAAATCAAATGCAGGCACTGGCAGGGTTCCCCAAACACATTCATGAGGGTTGATCCCATTTTCTTACTCACTGCAGGAGCCCTCCCAGCGCAGCCTCGCTGTGTCCTGGCCCTTTGCTTCGGTGCTGTGCTGGGAAAAGGTGCCTCTTGGACAATGTGGGAGATGGGTTTGCTGGCTGTGAGGTGTCTCCTGCCTTTCTCTTGACCCAAGAGCTTGTTTTTCATCCTACATTCTTCCCTGTCCTGTTGAGGAGGTGAGTGAGAGCAGCTGGGTGGGTGCCAAGGCCACCCCACAAAAATCACAGACTGGGGCAGAAATTCATATATATATATATATATATACATATTTATGTGTGTGTTTATAGAATAGGATATAGAATCATAGAATAGATCAAGTTGAAAGGGACCCCCTAAGGATCTTTGAGTCCAATTCCCTGCCTCTCACCTCTACCTAAAACTAAACCCTGTGTTCTAAGAGCATCATCCCAGTGCTCCTTGAACTCTGATGGGCTTGGTGCCATCACCCTTTCCCTGGGGAGCCTCTTTCAGTGTGTGCATGTGCATTATATAAATGGATATTATATATATATATATGTATATTATATATATATATATGTATATTATATACAAAAAAAAGTATTTTAGGCAAAGCAGGGTGAGTTTCTCACATCCCTGCACAGGACATGCCATGGGGGCTTGGTGCAGATAAACAGGGCAGGGCTGATTTGAGGTGACACGTTGCAGACCTGGACACTTGATGGTTTGGTGTTGTCATCCTTGCTGGCTCTCAGCAAGCCTGTGCCATGAGCTGTGATTACATCCACCAAAAAAACCCCACCAAAACACTAAAAACTGCTTTCCCTCCATCCCAGGTTAGTCAGAGGCCGCCTGAAGGGATTTCTGCCCAAAGGAACCAGGAATACTTGGAACCAGAAGCCTTGATCTAAGGGCTAAAGCTTCTTGCTGGCCACATGAGCGAAGAAAGTTTCTTGCTTGGTTTTACAAGCATCCAGCAGTGTGTTGGCCGAGGAGTTCTGCCCTTTCTGTGCCAGCTCTGGCAGAGAAAGCCTCATTTTTTTCCTTAGGAAAACAAGAAATAGAGAATTGCTATAGGACTGAATGGGAGAGGATGTGCAGAAGTTAATAATGGGAAAGACACTGACCAAATTTGACAGGTTCCCATGGCAATAGGTGGAGGGGCATTGAGCATTAACTGTAAATATCTGTTTGTGTGTGTATTTAGAAATGATGGAAAAGCTGTGCAGGGGGTCTTGGAACCAGGATGGGCCGAGTCACTCCTGATTTTGCCATTTCTGTGCCCTCTCTCTCCATCAGAGCTGGAAAATTGCTGTACTGATGGCTGCTCTCTCTTATTGATTTAAAAGTGCTATTGCAGGGGGATAAGTTCATTATTTGCCTCTGCTGGGGCAATTTTGGGTTTCTTAAGGGAAAAAAAAAATGGAATTGTCTTTTTTGTGCCCCACATTTTTCACATAAGGGGGCAGAGCTTCAATAGATTATTTCTTTGCTGCATTTTATTCTTCTCTGTCCTGCTTTTTTAATTTCACATCTGTTTTATGGTTGAGGGGGATGTTATCCGGTGATTAGAGCAGGGGGAGGGGAGAAAGGAGGTCTGGATTTCATAGCTTATCTACAATGAGTTTATAGTTGTTTTTTGGTGGGTGAAGATTTCAGCTGTCCTCACACCCTCAGGTTGCCCAGCTGGATTTCACCACTCCCATGACTCTAACAAGTCTGATGAGTCCATGGCAGCCCCTGTGGAGGGAGAATTCAGGTTTAATTCAGTTTCTTTTAGCTGATAAAATCAAGCTGAGCCATGCAGGAGGCAGGGGACGATAAAAACGATGCACATCTGGAACAAGGAGCCGTGGTGGGGATGGGATTTTAATTCTGCCTCGTCTCACCTTTAACAGTGTGAATTTTAACATCGCCTGTAGGAAACTCAGAGAAAAGGGCTGCACTGCTTTATTAGCAGCATTGGTGGTGTTCCTGCAGAGCTTTATGTCATTTTAAGATTGTTTTCACTTCTGTAGCTGCTTGTTCCTGCCCGTGGAATGCAGGGATGTGTGACAGACCCGCTGGGCACTCGCACGGTCGCTGCTTCCAAACGCCCGTGCCTGGCACGTGATAGAGGTGCCGGCGGATTTAGGGGACAGGATATTTTTGTTTTCAGAACTGCTGTGGTTGCAAGAGCCAAGTCCTGAAAGACCAGCCAAGCTGGCCAGCTTCTTCCAGAAAAACTCTGCATGGACTGAGCCAACTGCCCGGGCAGGAGGCGATGGCACTGATGGCACTGATGTCTCACTGCCACCATCCCAACCAGAGGGTTTGAAAGCCTTTGATTCCCTGCAGGCAGAGCTCTGTGTCTTTGGCAGCTGGATTTATTTGGTTTTTTAGATGGTGGGGTTTGTGAGCTGCTCCTTCACCTCCTTGTGCTGTTTTCCAGACACAGATGAGATAATTTCTTGTATCCCCGGCGTTATAAATAAGCTGATGGATATTTAGCTCACTAAGTGGCCACCACACGTGGTAAAGCTTTACTAACTCAGGACTTGATCCTGCAAACCCCTGGGGATTTCCAGCTATTTAATCTTCATGGGACAAGCCCCACAAAAAATATCTTATCCCTCTTCTCTCAAGGGTCAGCTGAGAGCATCACACATCACTCAAAGCAAAATGCCTTCAGCAGTGTGGTTGTGAGACTTTATAGCAGCTCCAGCTTAGCCAGTCTCTGTGATATTGCCTTTTTAAAATATATATGTGTGTGTGTTTTTAGGGAAACTTAAAGAAGGGGAGGGAATTAGGCAGTGGCTTGTTCTCAGAGGTCCCCGTGCTCCGCCTGCACGCACCCGTCGTGCCACATCAGCAGCTGTGTGCGAGCCAAGGACATGGGGAGATAACTGTAAAAGAGGAGAGCATTCCCCCCTGCACTGTGACTGGAAAAACAGCTACTTCTGTGTTTATTGGATGGCTGGGACTGCCTACCAGCTGGAAAAACCTGAGGACTCTGCACCTCCGGGGGCTCCGACAGCTGGGGGAAAAAAGTCTCTCCCCGTGAAATAAATCCATCTGATGCCTAAAACACCTCTCCTGCAATAAGAGGGATGAGAACTGCATGGAGATATTCCTGTGCCTGTAATTATTTCTCCAGACTTGTGGCAAAATCAATTTTCAGCTGTCACGTCTAGAAAGCAGCGGACACGAGATCAGAGATGGGGGAATGTGGAGCCATTTGTCACAAAATGCTGCTTTATGGGGTGGGAGCAGAAACAACTTCAATCCTCTCTGAGCCACAAGCGGGTTGAGGTTGGATTGTAGTGACCTAAAAAGAAAGTCCACGTTCTCCTGACTTCAATAACCTCAGTTTAAATCCTCCCAAAATGGTGCTTGCAGCAGAAAAGGCAGCCCTGCTTGGTGATGGAGCCGGCCCGGCTGGGATTTGGGCTCTAAGGGGTCGCAGCCGGGGCTGGGGCTGATGGGGAGGTGGGTTTCTTGGGGCTGCAGCACCCAGGTGGTTTGAGCTGGGAGGGTCTGACTCACAGATGTGCCCAGACATGTGGCCTGTCCCTAGAGCAGTGGGCTGACCTGCTGCAAAGTGTGTCCGATGTGTGAGCACGTCCATGTCAGGCTTTGCCCTGCCAGGGCAGTGGGGAGTGAGCTGAGCTGTTCGTTTTTCAGGCTGATGCCCTTCCTGGCAGGTAGATGCAGCTGCAGCTTGGGGTGGGTGAAGAGCAGGACAAGTCCAAACCCTGCATGACCCAGGGATCACTGCCTGGGAGCCCAGGGCAAAGCTGGAGGTGGAGGAGCGATGCTTTCAGGTTTGCACAAGGGTGCTGCTGTGCCTGCAGTTCAGGTGGATCCCTGAGCTGGCAGCTGAGGCCTTTTGCAGGCAAACACACCACGAATGGCACCTTTCTGGTCCCACAGTGATTCCCATGGCTTGGTTTGGGTGGCTTTGGCTGTGGAACACAGACTGTGTGGCTCTCAAATATGCCCAGCAGGGCCCCAGCCATGGGTGCAGGCACCAAGTCTGCTCCAGCATCCCCTGGAGAAAACCTTGCTCTGCCAAGGACAAACTTTGCATGGCCACTGTCATCAGTACACGAGGCAGCCAGGCCAGAAAAATACCAGTAGCAGAGAAAAGCAATAAAAAAGAGTGTTCCTCTGGGAGTCACTGAGACAGACTTCAGCATCCTTCTGAATTAACCAGTGTCCTCACTGGGTTCAGGGCTGACAGGTTTAGTCTGCTCCCGAGATGGACTGTGGGAGGTGCAAGGTGTGATTCTGGGTGCAGAATTATCTTATTTCTCCTGCTGTGAGGGGATGCAGAAAATGTCATCAGCTTTATGTCTCGTGGTGCCTGTTTTCCCTAAACTCAGAGGCTTGTGAACACAGTTCTTGGATTTTTCTCCTCCTCTGGGAATTGTAATTCTTCCCTGAATGTCCAGGCTGGGGTTTTTGACTCAAGCTGCATTTACAGACACCGTTGTGGTGCTGGGTGCCAGCTGCCCCCATTGCTCCCCATCCTGCTGTGATGTGCAGCCAGGAGTGGGTTGTTCCCATTCCCTACCCCTCCTTCAGGGGTCTGGAATCACCCTCAGCCCAAGATCAATTTAGGGCATCTCAGAGGCCCAGATGTGGAGAGGGACACCCCAGGCACCTGCCCTGGGCTTGAAATCCGTGCTGATTTAATGGTTGGCAGTTGACTTTGTCAGTAAGGTGCTAAGTCCATCCTTTTTCCCGTGGTCAGAGGGCTGTTTGTTCATACCCATAAAGGCACAGATAACAGGATTGACTTAAGCACATCTTTGACACAGAGCCAACTAAGCACTTAGCAGGGTTGCTGGGGGAGGGAAGGATGCCCAGCCAGTGCTCTGAGCTGTGAGACAGCACAGGGAACACACAGGACTGGAATTTCTGAATTGCTTCTACCCAAAGGCCAAATGAATTTCCCAGACACACAGGACAAGCTGAAATCCAACCCCCTTGCTTTGTGCTTTATCCTTTCAGTATCCTCCAAATCCCTCTGTCCCCTCAGTTCCTTCTGTAAAGGCTCCATCTGTAGACAACCTTCTACAACAGAGGTAACGGGGAGATTTTTTGAGGCTGAAGTGGCAGCTGAGCCCCTCACCCCTTCCTGGCTTTCAAAACCACCTTTACTGAGTTTAGGGGATGAAAACCACAAGCACCAACCCTTCTCCAGCTGCCTCTCAGTGAAGGAGAGATCCTCCTCGTGTGAGACAGCCAGGGAAAACTGGGTTCTGCAACTGCTGCTGAGGTATTCGAGGAAAAAGGATAATATTTAACAGTTCCAACATGAACTGGCCAGCAAGCTCAGCTCTCCTTGCTCCTGGCTAGAGGAATAAGCTGGACAGAGCCAGAGGGAAATTCTTTGCATTCTTGGGATTGGGAAGGTGGAATTAAGGTAAAATACTCCTGGATGAGGGCCAGAGTATCTGGAGTAGCAAGGTTTCTCTTGCTTTTAAATATCACACTGGAATTGAAGAATATACTTTTGGAGTGGAGTTGGTGTCAGGAAAAGCATTGGATTGGAAGTCCAGGGAGGGAGAAAAGGACTCATTTTTGCCTCTGAGTGTGCCAGACCTCCAGCTAGCAGAGGTCAGGGCAGCAGTGCTGGGGACTGTGCTTGCTCACATGCTGGCCCAGCAAATTGTGTGACGTGGCAGGAAAGATGCTGCTCACCAGGCAGGCCTTGGGATGGGTGCAAGGAGGCAAAATCTGTCACTGCTGCTGGAGCTGTGGCAGGCTGGGCTGCCTGGGGCTGTGCAAGATGTGCCTGCCTGGCTCCTCCAGCCTGCCCTGGACCCAGAGCCTGGAGGGAGCACGGATACAGGCACTGGGCAACAGTGTCCAGCTGGTCTCTGCCACAGCAGTGATGTGGAGAAAAACTTTGGTTTATGTTGTGGCTCATGTTTGGAAATAACATGGGAAAAAGGGCTTGATGTAGGCTTCTAAATAGCACCAGCTTTCTGGACTCAGGGATGCTCTTCCCTCCTCCTCCTCCCACGAGCAGTCCCAGACGTGCCATGTGGAGTTCCACGCATAGCTGGAACGTAAAGCATGGGAACAACAGTAAGCCATGTCTCTGCTGAGGGAAAACCAGGCAAAAAGCAGGCACAGCCACCAGGACCTTCTTCTGCTTCTCTTGGAGCTCTGCAGACCCCGAGCTGTGCCCCTGCAGCCCCTGCTCTGCTCCCCCCGAGCTGTGCCTTTGGTGGGGGGCTCATCCTGAGCCGCGGTGAGGAGGAATTACTTCCAAGGAACAAAACAGGAACAGGCCAGCAAGGAAGAGCCAAGGCAAATGTCAAAGATGAGCAATTGAGTGCTATCACTTCTCGTGGTGTTTATCCACCAGCAGCAGCCAGGAGCTGAGCTCTGTCTGTACTGAGAGCTGTGTGATGCAATATTTGATGGGTTATTTGATCTGTGGCTCCCGGGTGAGCATTGATTAAAGAAGGGCCCAGCGTGGGGCACCCACTACACACAGTAGCTCTGTCTGCTTCATACAGCAGCATCCTGCTTTCCCCCTTCCCCCTGGAGAACAGCATTTTCTCCCCCCGGAGGTACTGTTTGATTGCCACAGATTGGAAGGCTTTAAAAGGGACTATCTCTGTGAGTCACAGTCAAAGCCATAAAAGAAAAACCAATAAAGCCATCTGAAAAGTGCTGTTTAATGGATTGAGGCAAACTTACTGGAAACAGGATACAGATTGTTTCATCTTTAAATCGTTAGTTCAAATCCAGCTGCATTTGGGAGCAAAGGACATTTATTCCTCATCAACAGCTGTCAGGGAAGAGAAATGGGGGAGGGATTTTACCACCTGAAAGGAGTTGTTGGTTTTTCTGTGCTCCCAGCAGCTCCCTGAGCTGAAAAGCCTTAGGGGTGTTGAGTACTCTGGAAACTCAGTCCTTACAGGGCAGAGCTTTCCATGTAATGAAAATACTCGTCACTGTGGTGAACACAGGTATCTGCTCACATGGAAAATATTTGTTTGCTAAGAAAATACTTATTTTCTTAGCAAATAAAACACCTATGAGCTACACTGTGTTCACCCCTTTTGACAGTGATGCTTTTTCACCACCTCAGTGGAGCAGGAGCAGCACAAGAGCTCCTCCGTGTCAGCTCTCCAGGCAGTTCAGTGTCGGTGGAAACCATGTCCTGACAGGCTCGTAAAAGTTTTATAACAGGCACTTTGCAAGGGCCCTGAGACACGAGGTAATGGGCTGTGATTAATTCCCCCATCCTGATGGTATCACTGTCAGCTCAGGCCCCATCCCATGAGTCGGATGATGGCAAAGCCCAGCTGGTTGTCGCCCCAGCCATGAGGGATTTGTACCATCCCTCTGGGAGACAGGACAGAGAGTCAGATCTGATTTGAGGGATTTCAGGATTAAAAGGGGATGTTTTCCCACATGGTGGTTTCCATCCTTTTTATACCAAGATCTTGCTGCTGGTGCCATCTCCCAGCCCCGAGCCCTCGAGTCTTGTGGCTCTGGTCAGCTGCCAGCCCTGCTGCAGTGATGGCAGAGGGGATGTCCCAGCCATAGGAGGATTTGGGACACAGAGGGCAAAGGGCACAAACATCTGTTGTGGATGAGCAGGGATGAGTGTCCCTTACACTGCTCATTGCAGAGGCGGCTTTTCCCAGGCTGAATTTTGGGATGTTAAATCCCTTGGGCTGATTTTTTTTTCCCCCCACTTGGCAAGCAACACAAATTTGGGGAATATCCCGTGGGATTGTTCCCCTTGATATGACCCTGCAGCAGCACTGGCATTTCCACAGGGTGTTTGTCTGCAAACAGTGACAGCTGCTGGGCCAGAGCTTCTGTATGTAAAGAAGAAATATGTTTTCAGTTTGATTTAGCTTTTACATATCACTATGTTAATGTTAACGAGTCCAACTCAACCTGTTTTCCTGCTCTTGAGGAACAAAAGTTGGCTCTTTGCATGGAGCACCGAGAGAGAAGGAAGTGGTTAGAATGGCCTAGGGCCACTCTTTGTCAGAGATGAGCTAATCTATAGAGGTGAGACTCCTCCTAGAGCTGCACTTCCAGGGGCAAAAGAGCTGCTGCAGGTCATCCTCACTGCTTGCCTGGCCAACTCACCCGGCTGTGGGTCAGAGCAGTTGGGAGATGTGCCAGCAGCTGGCGCAGGCTCAGGCTTGTGCTCCAGCCTGACGCTATTCCAGATGTTTTCACAGTCGCACACGTGGTGGGCACGTGGCTTGTGCTTCCCCACTGCTGCAAACCAGGTGTGTGACCCCAGGGGACACCTGAGCCCTGAGCGGGGCTGTCAGCGCCTCGTGCCTGTTGCGATGCTTGGCTGTGACTTTCCTCAACTTAACAGGGCTGCAGTTGGAGCACTGCACTCAGACATTTGCCCGGGACAGCGGGACTGTGTGTTTGGGATGGTTTCACCCGCAAGATCCACCTGCAAAAGCCAAACCGAGCGGCAGCACTCGCCAAAATATCCTTGTGTGAGAACCAGCCTTTACCTTTACAACGCGGGGGGGGCGGGGGGTGTGTGTTTTCGTGGTGTGAGCGGTGACCGGGCTCCCTCTCCCAACGTCCGCCTGGCACAGCTGGCCAGATGTGCGTGCACGTGGGCCCCTCCAGACGCTCACGTGGCGGCGGCGCCGCCCAGATGTGCCCGCGCGCGCCGCCCGGCCCAGCTGTGCGCGCCAGATGTTCCCGAGGCCCCGCCCGCGGGGGGAGAGGCATCGGCCACGCCCCCTCGGCTGCCAATCATCCGCTCCGGCCCAACCGCGGCCCGCGACACATCGAGGCCCGCGACCAATCAGGGCGTGGTTGTGATTTCCATGGCAGCCGCAGCCGCGCGGCTCCAGGGCAGGCGGCGGCGGCGGCGCGGTCGGTCCCGGTCCCTGTCGCGACCCCGGTGCCTGTCGCGATCGCGGTGCCTGTCGCGACCCCGGTCCCTGTCGCGACCCCGCTCGCTGCCCACTGCGATGGTGCCCGAGCGGAGCCGCGGCGGAGGAGGGGCGGCGGCGCCGCTGCCGCGCGGCTCCAGCCCGGCGCGGGGGCGGCGGCAGCAGCAGCGCAGGTGAGGGCGCGGCCGCACCTGGGGCGGGCGGGGCGGCCCCGGCAGCCGCCACTCCCCGTGCCCGCCCTGCCCCGCCCGTGCCGGTGCCGTTTCAGTCCCGGCCGGGCTGCGGGGGCCGCGGCCTGAGGCGGTGGCGGGAGTGGGTCGGTGCCCGCGGGGCTCGGGCCGGGCCGTGCTCCCGCAGGATGCGCCGCGGGGCCGGGGCGCTGCTCCCCGCGGATCCCTGCAGGGTAAATCCCAAAGTTTCCGTGCGGGGCGGGAGAACTCGCTCGGAGGAGCGCCCGGCGCTTTGTTCGGCGGCGGAGCGGCGTCGGGGCGGCTCGGAGCGCCCGCGGGGGGCGGCGGGGATGGTACCTGCGGCTGCGGCGGTCGCGGGCAGGGGCTCGGGGAATGGCTGGGTCGGGAGGGACAGGGAAGCTCATCTCGTTCCAGCCCCTGCCGCGGGCAGGGACACCTTCCACTAGCCCGGGTTGCTCCACGCCCCGTTAGATTTACAGCTTTGCAGCCGTGGACTCTTATGTGCCGCTCAGCTGGAAGCGGGTTCGCTGCTGGCGTCGCTGGAATGAGCCCGTTTGCGTTTGCTCCTGGGACCGTGTTGTGCAGATTTCTGTAGGTCCGTGTCTTTCCAGCGTTGTGAAGCAGTTCGGTTCTCTGCAGTGCCTTACCCAGGGAACGGGGTGCTGAAATCCCTCTGCGGAGCCACAGCCCATATAAAAGTGCACAGAGCGGTAGCTCATCTGCTCTTAGGGTGCCACTGACTCTTTTTCATCTTTTTTCCCTTTCTTTTTCCTTTATGCGTAACTTGAAAGAGCTTGAAGCCTCTGTGTGTTGCCAATAAAATTCCTCTCGTTGAATTGTTCTCAAGCAGTAACTGTAGAACTTAACAAATGCTGTTTATTCTTGCATAACCGGGAGCATGTTGGTAACTCTTTTTTGACCATCTTATGTGCAAATACAGATTTCTCTATATGTCATATAGGTAAGTAGAGCAGAACGTATGGAGTTATTTTCTTTAATTTGAAGCAGAGCTTTTTAATTAGCTGAATTTCAATTAGTTGAATTTTAAGTGCTTTGATAACCTTATTGGCTGTTTTGGTATGTTTTTTTCTAATGGTTGTTAAGGAAACCTGTAAGTGTTGCTAAATTCAGAGGAAGGACAAACACTTCTGAGTTTCTCTGTACACACATATGTATTTATTCATGTGTGTATCTAATTATCTGACTAATGGAGGATTATGAAGAAAGCTAGATTTAGGGGTGTCTTTTTGAGGGAGATAACTGGTAAAAGGAAAGTATACAGCTTTCTTTATCTCTTACTGATTATAGGATGGAAATGCATAATAATGCATAAAAAGCATATTTTTTTTTACTCTTTGTAACATGACTGTGCTAGAAATTGTGGAATTATCACACAGTTGCATGTGTTATTCACCTATTATGGAAATTTAAGATTCAGCAATAGAGTATGACCATGAAGGTTAATCTGGCCTTTTAAATTTCTCAGAGCTTTAGAGTTTTAAAAAAAAAAAAGGCAACCTTGAACCTTGTAGGTTCAAGGGAATGCAAATGTGTGAACAATATTTCTAAAGTTCCTACAGTTTGCACTATAAGGGAAAGTTGTTCACACATCTGCATTCCCTTATCTTGTCCATCTTTGTCATTCTAAGTGTGAAACTGCTTTTCAGGAAGACTGGCTTCACTAGGTCAAGTTTGCTGTCTTTCATCCCAGATGCTTTCTGCCACTGGTTAGTTCTTTGTGGGCTCCTTATTTCTTTGTGGAGGTGAATAAAAATTGCTCATTCAATTTTATCATCTTTTTTTTTTCCTATATGACTAATGGGAGGAGAAATCTGGGGGAAACAGCTGCAGGGCTTGAGAGCCATGAGGACTTAAACAGCTAAAGATGGACTTGCTACTCAAGGCTTCTTGATTTTTATTTTTAACTTTGAGCATTTTGCTTGGGATTTGCTTCCTGGTGCTGTTCCGTGACTGGTGGTAACACACATCCAGCCTTTGGGGGAATCATTAAGGTGATTGTACCAACGCTGCTTTGAAGGGATAAAAATGCTTCCTGAATACTCAAATTATTTTTGGAGCAGTCTTCTAAATGAGCCTGTGATGGTTTGGGTGGCTCCTTGAAGTGGCTTTCTGAGAATATTTCAGCTGTGTTCCCTGGTGTTGTGCTATACCATTATCATGTAACTGTTGGCTTTCCTGTGCAATCTCCTTTGTGGTGAACACGCACAACCAACCAGAAACAAACCAGTTCATTGAAGGAAAGGTGTTAGGGAATTCCTTTCTTTAGCTTTCATTAAGGAATGCTGACAGACTTAACACTGTGTGCAACTTGGGCTATTTGATCAGCTTAATCTAGAACTTCCTCTAAAAAATATATTGTCTCCAGTTTTCTAAATGGACTATTTCAAAGGTGATTCTTGAGAATTCTCAGTAGTTGCTGCCTTTCCAGTATTTATTTTTACATTGTGAGCTATAAAGGAAAGTTGTTCAGTGCACTTGGGCAGCTGCAGGAACAAGACACACTCCACAAAAATCTAAGCTGTGCCACCATGCTTGCCCTTCCTAGAAGATGATCCTGTTATCAGAATCTGAGCCAAAAGCTTGAGACGTGGAAGCAGAGGACAAGCTAATCACTGAAAAATGCTTTATATATATGTAGAGTTGGAATTTTTTTTGAGATGGATAATGCCAGTGTTGCTGTCCTGTCAATTTAGCCTTGGAAAAAAGCTGTCTGGTTGAACATGAGAAGGGAGGTGGTCCCTTTCCAGCCTCCAAAGTGAAAGTCTGAGCTCTGGAGCTCGAGAGGATTCCTCGTGACTGGGTGGTAAAGGAACATCTTTTTTTTTCCTTTGGCAGGGGATGCTTCAAACAACAACAAGACCCGAACTGTTCTAACATAAAATACAAATGAATGATTTGCCTCTTGACTAAGCTAAAAATCTTCAACATTTTTTGGATGAACTCAAGGGAAAAGGTCTTGACCTGCTGCATGCAGGGGGAGGGAAGGAGAATGAGTGTCTGCAGCAGAAGGAAACAAAGCAGTCGGTTTTGCTTTACTAACATCATCTAGTGGCTGACTCATAGGCCTGACTTTTCTGGGCATAAAACTCAGTTACATACAGTTCTGCTTGGCTGCACTTTCTTGTGATGAAACTTGTAGATCCTAATTCTTTTTTTTTTTTTTTTGAGTTACACTTAAATTTTTCTGGGAGTTCTTTTTAGTCTGTCATTTGAAACTTGCTGCCAAAGGCCTCTCTACCATTGTTATCATCTGCAACTTCCTCACTGTGTTGTGTGTGTTAGGGGGTTGTGTTTGTTTTTAGTGGGTGATTTATGTTTTTTGTTTGGTTTGTTCGGGGGTATTTTTATTAAAAAGTTGTCTGTGCTTGTAGGGTGAGTGGCACTTTGCTCCCCTTGGGTCATAGTTGGTAAAAGCAATATTTTAAAGCTCTGCTTAAATGCTGACAAGGGATTGCTGATTGCCTTGTTGGGATTTTTTGAATGCTGTCAGTTTAGTTACTGTCAACAGCAGAGCATTAATAACTTCCATAATCCTTCAGGTTGACAGATGTGCTCCAGAGCACTTACTCATGGGGAGGAGGGGGAAGGTGGGGTTGATTTGCAGGCTGTTAGAAGGGCAGTAACTTCCATATGTCATATTTATCCCAAAGAGCTTTACTTGTAACTTCAGGCCCAGAGGGGAGTTTGCTGGCTCATAGGATAGATTAATTTGCTGAGAGGAGCTGTTTCTGACCGCTCCTCTCTCGGTTTCTTGACATACAAAGCCCTGGTCTTGCCACAGTTTATGGCTCCAGGTATTGATTCCAGGCAAAAAAAAAACCAATACAGAAGGTTGTGGAAGAGTTTAATTCTGATCCTTTATGGTCTCACAGCCTTTGGCATCTTTGAACTTACCCAAGCAAGTTGCTGCATCAAATGAAAGTATTTGTGGTTGATTGATGTGGGGTTTTTGTCACGTGGGTGGGGGTTTGGTGGTGTAGGTGAGTGGTCAGTACTCAACCCACTCACAGGCTGCAAGGCTCCTTTGCATTCCCAGCTGGAATTGTGCCCAGCATGAGTCATCATTCTGCTTTACCCGACCTGTGAGTTGAGGATTTCAGCCTTCAGTCTCCAGGCTTTCCTCCAATACTGCTTGTTGTGAAAGCTGGTGTTGGTTTTGTTCTGCTTTGGAGTGATATTCTGATAGAAATGACCAGAGTAAAGCAGTGGATGCCCTCGGTCTTGCTACGTTTTTTTCTAATGATCAGTTGCCAGTTACTTTAGAAGAACATTAGTGATTTCAAGGAGTGGTTTTTAGTTTGGAAGATGGAGATTTTTGTGGAAGGTTTTTAATTTTATGGAACTTACTCAAACTGAGTAATGTTAGGGATTGTATGAAGTGTAAATATTTGCAGGTCTTGTGTGCTCTGTGGTAAAACACTGTTTCAGTTGTGTTAACTTTTCTCTTGAATGAGTACTGACTTTTGACTAAATCTTTACTGTCTCTAAAGAATTCAAAGAGATTCTGTGTACTTTTTGCTAGTTTTAAGCAGAACAGTTTCACCTTCCCTAACTGTAAGTTAGGTCTGCATGCTGAATCTTTCAGAAGAGAAACTTTCTGATTCTTGGTGCTATGGAAGTATTGAAATCATGGTCTATTTTTTTTCTTTCTTTTTGAGCATTATTCAGATGACTTCCACTTAAATTTTGGAGATTAATTCACTTCTTTTTCTGTAAAGCAGCCAAGGAGCTCCCCACGCTCTCTGGCCAGAAT